>NC_041389.1:582749164-582782907 GCF_002162155.2 Triticum dicoccoides
TCTGGATGAACAGTAGACGGTGGATGGGTGGTTGAACAGGACCCGTGGTGTGGAGGGCTGGATGAACGGTAGACGGTGGAGGGGTGCCCATGGATGGGTGGTTGAACAGTAGCCGGTGGAGTAGCGCGCGGTGGAGGCTGGATGAACAGGAGCCCGTGGAGGCTGGAGGAGGTCGACGGTCCTCCGTGGAGGCTGGAGGAGGTCGACGGTGGAGATGAACAGTATCCCGTGGGGTCCCGTTTTGCGGTACGCCACACCCCTCCCCCCTGTTTCGACTATAGCGCTCCAACACAAGTCTGTTTCGTCCGTTTTGCGGTACGCCACACCCCTCCCGATAAACAGGACCCCCATTTCGACCGTAGGAGGTCCGTTTCGTCCGTTTTGCGGTATGCCACACCCCTCCCGATCAACAGGACCCCCGTTTCGACTATAGAAGGTCTGTTTCCTCCATTTTGTGGTATGCCAGGCCCCTCCCGATCAACAGGACCCTGTTTCGAACATGGTCGGTCGAACACAAGGTCGTTTCCTTCGTTGTGCGGTACGCCAGGCCTCGTTTCCATCGCCTGTTCCGTCCAAGCCCTCCCGATGAACACGACCACGCATTCCGTTCCGACCTAGCCGGTTGGCTCCCCATGAACACGACGACGATGTTGTTTCTCCGTTCCGACCTAGCCATGCAGGTATGCGCGAGTAGTCGTTCGAGACCCTGCCCGTATGTGCGTACGTGGCCGTATTTTCTTTCTTGCACCCTCGCCGATGTATGTACGTGTACATGCCACATGCGCGCCTCTACTACGACACGTGCGCGCCTCTACATCTACGACACGTGCGCGCCTCTACATCGACCAGTATGTACGTGCACGTTTGCGACCAGAATGACAACGCTACGTATGCTTCGACCAGGTGGGTCCCGACTGTCAGGCACTTCCTTGCGTGCGAACATGTAGCTGGTGGGTCCCAGCAATCAGGGGGCGAATCGTTTTTTTGCGGACGCACTTCCTTGCGTGCAAAGGTGTAGTTGGTGGGTCCCAGCAGTCAGGGGGGAAACGTTTTTTTCACGAAATATGGTGGCCCGTCCGGTGGGTCCCCGCTGTCAGGTGGAGGAATAATTATTTTGTGCGTAATAAGGAGGCACTTCCTTGCTGCGGCCGTGGACCCAGCTGTCAGCGTCTCCAGATACAGTCCACGTCCAATGGAAGTCGTTCCTTGACCACGTTGACCACGCCGTGCCGAGAGCACCAGGGCGGTGGACGACGGCGAGGCCTAGGAAGGGGACGACGGGGAGCCGGGGAAGACGCGGCAGTGGAAGCCCGCTCGGAGAGGAGTACAAGGGTTCACTGGTTCGGCTGCGGTGTGAGGCTACTGTCGCCGCAGGGCCTGGCCAGCGGTGGGAATAGTAGGGGCGGTGAGGCCTCCGCGGCAGCACATCCGGCCATGGGAAGCAAGAGCATGCGGCACGACCGGCGCTGCTTTGGGCGGCTGGAGCAAGAAGACCAGAGGTTGAAGAAGCACTACGGCCGTTGGATGGACATCGTACAGTCACTGGAGCTAGAATCGTTTATATTAACTAAGTTGACAAAGCCCTTCGTCCCCGTCAACTTATCAGGTCCACAAGTCAGCCTCCCACCAAGGTGGGTCCCAGCTAGCAGGGGGTATTCATTTTTTTGTGCGTAATAAGGAGGCACTTTTGGTGGGTCCGAGCTGACAGCAGGGGGAACGTTTTTTTCGCGAAATGCGGTGGACCGTCGGGTGGGTCCCACCAATCAGGGGCAAACGTATTTTTCGCGAAATACTGGTGGCCCGTCCGCTGGGTCCCTGCTGTCAGGTGGAGGAATAATTATTTTCTACATAATAAGGAGGCACTTCCTTGCGGCTGCCGTGGACCCAGCTGTCAGCCTCTTCACGTACAGTATTCTTCCGATGGAATTCGGTCATTGACCACATTGACCACGCCGCGCCGAGAGCACCACGGCGGTGAACGACGGCGAGGTCTAGGAAGGGGACGACGCGGAGCCGGGGAAGACACGGCAGTGGATTCCCACGCGGAGAGGAGTACAAGGGTTCACTGGTTCGGCTGCGTTGTCGTCGCCGCAGAATAACACCGGTTGTGGGTGAGTGGAGTGGAGGGATGGCCTGGCCAGCGGTGGGAATAGTATGGAGGTGGTGAGGCCTCCGCGACAGCACAGCCGACCACGGGAGGCAGGAGCAGGTGGCACGACCGGTGCTGCTTTGGGCGGCTGGAGCAAGAAGACAAGTGGTTGAAGAAGCACTACGGCCGTTGGATGGACATCGTACGGTCACTAGAGCTAGAATCGTTTATATTGACTAAGTTGACAAAGCCCTCCGTCCCCGTCAACTTAGTAGGCCCACAAGTCAGCTTCCCACCAAGGTGAGTCCCAGCTAGTAGGGGGAGTATTCATTTTTTTGTGCGTAATAAATAGGCACTTCCGGTGGGTCCAAGCTGACAGCGGGGGGAACATTTTTTCGTGAAATACGGTGGCCCGTCCGGTGGGTACCAGCAGTCAGGGGGGAGACGTTTTTTCGTGAAATAAGGTGGCCCGTTCGGCGGGTCCCTGCTGTCAGGTGGAGGAATAATTATTTTGCGCGTAATAAGGAGGCACTTCCTTGCAGCCGCCGTGGACCCAGCTGTCAGCCTCTCCACGTACAGTACTCTTCTGATGGAAGTCGATCGTTGACCACGTTGACCACGCCACACCGAGAGCACCAGGGCGGTGGACGACGGAGACGCCTAGGAAGGGGATGATGCGGAGCCGGGGAAGACGCAGCAGTGGAAGCCCGCGCGGAGAGGAGTATGAGGGTTCACTGGTTCGGCTGCAGTGTGAGGTTGTCGTCGCCGCAGAATAACAGGGGGTGTGGGTGAGTGGAGGGATGGCCTGGCCAGCGGTGGGAGTAGTATGGGGGCGGTGAGGCCTCCGCGGCAGCACAGCCGGCCACGGGAGGCAGGAGCAGGCGGCACGACCGGCGCTGCTTTGGGCGGCTGGACCAAGAAGACCAGAGGTTGAAGAAGCACTATGGCCGTTGGATGGACATCGTACGGTCACTGAAGCTAGAATCGTTTATATTGACTAAGCTGACAAAGCCCTTTGTATGCTCCTACTTAGTAGGCCCACAGGTCAGCCTCCGAAACGGTGCACCCCAGATGTTAGGGGGAGGAATCATTTTTTGGGCGGCCGAAGCTAAGAATATCCGAGATTGAAAAAGAAGCACGACATCCGTTGGATAGACATCCAACGGCCATTGCTGCTAGAACCGTGTGTTGACTATAATAAGTTGACAAAGCCTTGCATACGCGTCAATTTATTTGTTTAGGGGCCGCGTCACTTAGTAGGCCCACAAGTGTGTGGCAGAGAACTTATAGCCCATTTGCATTTTGTAAGAATGTACAGCCCATTTTTGAATTCTAATGGAATTTACAACAGCCCATTTACAGTTTGTTAAAACTACGGCCCATTTTCTAGCTAGGACAATGATTAATAATTTCAACCAACCGTTGAAGACAGAATTCAATAAAATTTCCCTCATTTTGATGGGATCCGAAATATTTTTATCCCGAAATTTCTATTCAGATTAAATATAAATTTGTATTACGTAAAAATCCAACGAAAAATTACGCGCACAACAATGAAAATTTAAGATTTTCAAAATCCATAAATAATATTTTATAAACTAATTTCGTGTTTGGTGCATTTTTTTATAGTTACTGCCCAGTTTTTATAAGTACATCCCATTTATTATTTTTAAAGCCCATTTTCCTGTTAAGCCTAATGCATCCCTCCTAGGAAAGATTTGCAGCACAGCAGGGCGGAGAATAACAAGTTGACCTTGCCTGGGTATTCCTCAAAAAGACGTATAGCTGGGCTAGCCATTTTCATCTTGAAAAAAGTAGTATCTAGGCTGGATATCTGGCCTGGGCAAGACGGGCCACAGCCCGCCCAGTTAATACCCTGCTCTCCTTTGAACAACAATGAAATCATCGCCAAGAAAAACTCTGCAGTGCTCACGCCTCAAAAACACAAATACTGCTCGAGCTGCTTGGTCCCAGCTGTCGGCCGCACCTTGTGCAATTCTCTCGTTTATATTGACTACATAAGTTGATAATGGTGTGGGACTGTGTTGTCAGGAAACCAGGAGAAAGCAAAAAAAATATAATTGTACATAATAAGGAGGCAGTTGCGTACGTACGGCTATGGCCCTAGTGGGTCCCTAGTGTCATCCAGTCAAAATAAAGTCATCTCCTGAATCCTCATGTTCGTTGACCATGTTAACAATGCTCGGCGCCACAGCGAGCGCAACAACTCGAAGGACAACGAGGGCCTCGCGGGCCCTATGGAGGTATGATACAGCGCCCGCTGCTCATTTAGGAAGCCAGGATCATCGGACACCTATGAGCACCTTCGAGAAACTGAGACGGCATGAAATAGTAAGGCCGCGCTTGGGAGCTCTGGTTTATTTCAAACCTGTATTAACATACAAGTGTAATTTACTCGTCATCGGAAGGCCCGAGGTCTGTAAGTTAAACTGGCGGGTTATGCGTGTAATTTGAGAGACCAGTGTATATTTTATGAGCATTGCTATATGGACGACACTACCAGACGATACATGCACGACGTGTGTATCATGCCATCCATGGGCAAGGCTGAAATAGCAGCTAACGGCTGGATTAGCAATCGTCCGAGTGTCGTTCAGCGTTTTTATCGTGTGTGAAGTACTTCCGATATTTTACTAGTCGAAATTGACCAACCAAGCGCCTTCGCCCGAGACCATCTGCTTTAATTTACAAGCGGTTTTGGTTGGAAAACGACGATCCAATCACGGCCTAATATCATGACTTGGTCGGAAGATCATATGGTTTCACGTCTAACCTACCCGACATGTCGTATAGGCTATGAATGAAACATCAGATGTTGAACTTCTTACGCACGGAAACAACAGAAGAGGATGATCTTCTTAACAAGCAAATCACTGGCATTAGATCGACATGCAAAACAATACGAAGCATTATTCTCAGGAGGCACGGTGAACAGCTCGTGATGCCACATGCCACAACATTCCAAGCTCAACTTTGCAATCAAACACAAGGCCTGGCATTACATAGACAATATTCAGAACAAACTCTTAACACAGGAATATCTCAGCAGAGTAACTATTTACTTCTAAACTGAACACGGGAATAGGAAAAACCACTTGATGCTGCTCACAGCAAGGGCATCCCACTCGAAACTATCAAATGCATGTCTTCTGGCTAACATCAATGAGCAAATTTTGACAAGGTTTTCCAATTCCAATATTGAAAGTGCTAGTTATCGACTAGAGGGGGGTGAATAGGCGATTTTTATGAAAGTCTTCAAAACATGGAAGTTTCGAAGACAAACAATAGAAACAACCTAATTGATATGCAGCGGAAGATAAACTACAACAAGCAAGCCATAATCAAGTATGCAATAGCATTAACATTCGAAGATTAATAGCAGCTAGGTAGTAGGATCAGGATGGAAGATAGTATGAAGCCAATCAACAATAGTAGTCAAGCAATGAAGTCAATCAGATAAGACGATAAGCGATGACTTCACGAAAACAAACTCAAAGTAAAGGAGGGAAGAGATAGAACCAGTTGCTTGTTGAAGACACAGGATTTGTTGGACCAGTTCCAGTTGCTGTGACAACTGTACGCCTGGTTGGGGAGGCTGAGATTCAACTCAGAAGACCGTGTCTTCACCTTATTCCCCTTGAGCTAAGGACACTTAGTCCTCGCCCAATCACTCTGGTAAGTCTTCAAGGTAGACTTCCAAACCTTCACAGACTCCATTCACCCTGCAATCCACAATGACTCTTGGATGCTCAGAAGGAGACGCCTAACCGGCTGGAGGATACACAGTCCTCAAGTGTAATAAGTCTTCGGGTCACACAGACAGAAAGACTTCAGTGATGCCTAACACTCTTTGGCTCTGAGTGTTTGGGCTTTGTCCTCGCAAGGATTTCTCTCTCTCAAATGCTTCGAGGTGGGTTGCTCTCAAACAACAAAAGCCGTATATTAACTCTGAGCAGCCACCAATTTATGGTGTAGGGGTGTGCTATTTATAGCCACTAGGCAACCCGACCTGATTTGTCCGAAATGACCCTGGGTCACTAAGGAACTGGCACGTGTTCCAACGGTCAGATTTCAAACACACACGGCAACTTTACTTGGGCTACAAGCAAAGCTGACTCATCCAACTCTGGATAAGATTTGCTTTCATTGTCTTCGCTCGAAGACATAGGATTTGGGCTGAGCATCACTTCGGTCACTCTGACTTAGTTCACTTGGACCCCACTTAACAGTACGGTGGTTCCTATGACTCAACAAAGAAGAAAAGGAAACAACGAAACCACATAGTCTTCATGCTCCATAGTCTTCACGCAATGTCTTCTCATGTCATAGTCTTCAATATGAATATCTTCTCATACCACCACTGTCGTCAATGTCTTCATACATTTTTTGGGGTCATCTCCGGTAGGTAAACCGAATCATTGAGGGACACTACCTGCGTTATCCTGCAATTCTCACAAACGCATTAGTCCCTCAACCAACTTTGTCGTCAATACTCCAAAACCAACTAGGGGTGGCACTAGATGCACTTACAATCTCCCCCTTTTTGGTGATTGATGACAAACTGTTGAAGTTTTCAACGGGGATAAAGTATGTGAAATTGTAAAGGATAGGAATTTGTCTTCATAAGTAGCAAGGGCTCCCCCTGAAGATGTGCATATAAATAATTTTGCTTTTGGAATGCAAATGCACATGGCAGGTTGTACTTGTGGAGATCCACTTCAACTTATGAAGATAATTCATCATGCATGAAATGATATAGCATATAGGATGACATGCATAATGAAAAATGGACGTCTGCAGGATGATCTAAGTGCGGAAGTTATCATCGCACATTGAAATGCAAATAAGTAGCAGACGACCATCAAGTTTAAGTGTTACAACTCAGAGAACCAAATGTTTCAAAACGCAAGAGTTGTAAGCACGAGGCAAAATATGACGCAACCGCCCATATGAACCCTCTTGAAGACTATCAACTCATACGCTTCTCCCCCTTTTGTCAGTAATGACCAAAAAGGTTTGAAGACATAGAACATCTACTCGTCTTCTTAATGAGTAGGTGAAGCAGCAGGGTTGTTGTCGTTGGGTGGCGGTGCAGATGAACTTGGTGCAGTGTCGATGCGCGCAGTAGTAGTAGGAGGTGGTGAAGTAGCATCATCTTCATCATTGATCACTTTGGCATTTACTGTTGCCGTGGAGGAAGAATATCCAGAGTCTTCAAGAGATGGAGTTCTTCGTAAGACAGCATTCTGTGGAGGAGTGGAGTCAAACTGAAATCTTTCATTGAAGCCATCGTCTTGAAGATCTGCTTCAACACTAAGCATGGTCAAACTCTTCCATGATCGCCGGCAAGTTTCGTGAGCAACAAAGGCATTCTTGGTGGCAAGGTTGCGAATGCGATTTACATCCACCAAGAGGCTTTGCATCTGTCTCTTGAGCCAAAAGTGATGTTTATCCTGTTTTTCATGAAGGGCCACAAGAAGTTCTCGATCATTTAGAACGCGAGAATGCTTCCGAGGCCTTTGGGCATTGGTGCTGTCAGTGGCTTCCGTAGGTGCTCGATGAGGCAGAAGAGTGTTTCCAGCCAATGGATAGATTCGTGTAGCTGCTTGAACACCTTCAATGGGTTGAGTGAAGCTTTGGTGCTCGGCATTCTGAAGACATAGAGGCTTCTTGGCAGGGTCAGGATATATAGCTTCAACTGACATATCAACCTCAGGTAGAAAAATCACATGATTGCGAGCAGAAGGTTGATAGTTGACAGTAGAGTGTCGCTTTATGAGGCGCATGACCCATGGAGCATAAAACTTTAGACCAAAGAGATCAGAGCCGGAGGCAGCAAGTTGTCTGATGAAGAAATCTTGTGCATTGAAGTTGATGCCATTGAAAATGTAGAAGACCAAAGTGTTCATAGCTCCTTCAAGCTTTGCCGCTGATGAATGTCCTTTGATAGGCCATAGAGTCCGCCTGATGATGTGATATATGGTGCGTGGCAGATACTCAAGGTCTTCAACAAAGAACTCTGTTGGATATTCAGCGTCACGGGGCAAAGGCTTCATCATGCTCAGCATCTGACTCATATTGGGTTCAGGCCTATGAAAGATGCTTTTCAGGGCATTGCAATGATGTTGACAGCCAGGTTCATAGAGTTCTCCGAGAGTGGATAGGCCTGTAAGCTCGATGCTATCCATAGCTTTGGCTTCATGATGAACGTTTCCGGTCATCCACTCGAGAACCCAAGTCTTCGTATCTCTGTTGTAGCCGCGAATGTGCAGTGTGGCACAGAATTGAAGCAATAGTTCTTCATTCCAGTGTTCTTTATCTGTGACAAAACTGAGCAGCCCAGCATCACGAAAGCAGTCAAGTGCTTCTTCTAAGCAGGGGAGTCCAGTAATGGCTTCAGTGTCGAGGCGCATATGAGGGAAGATGCGCCCTTGATCATACAAAACATAGGAGTAATAGCTTCGCTGCTGATGACTCCAGAACCGATCTGATGCAATTCTTGGCTTCGTGTAGGGGTTCTTCGAGCTATCAAAGAATGTGTTGTGGCTCTTGAAGCCATTAGCATTGAAGGACCCTGGTGAGTTTGCAGTACCTGGAAACCTTGGCAGTCTTGGCTTGGGCTTCTGGACTTGAGGCCTATGCTCAACATGATAGTCAAATTGAGGACCAGAGACATTAGGCGGAGGGACCACAACGGGCCATCTGACTCTTGTTAGCTCTCCGTGGTTATATGCCTGCTCAATTGTATAGGGCCTTGGTGGCGGAGCAGGAGCAGTGGCAGCAACTGAGGCTTCAAGCTGCACAACAGGTGCTTCAGAAGCAGTAGCCTCACTATCTTCAGGTGCAGTGGCCGCATTAGCTTCAGGCACACTGGTTGTTGCAAGCTCCACATTAGCTTCAGCCATGACAATGTCATCGGCTTCACTTGCATTGGTTGTGGCAGCTTCAGGATTTTCAACCTCCACTAGAGGAGCTGGAGGGTCAGGCATTGACACGTTCACTTCATGAACTATTTCTTCAGGAATGGGGGGAGTAGAGACACGTTCTTCTTGACGTTGTTCATCGGCTGATGCAGCCGGATTTTCTTCAGCAGCAGGTGCTTCAGACGCAGAGACATTCACAGCAGGAGTGGCTACTGAAAACACTTGACGTGCAACAGGTTGATGATGCACTTCTCCTTCTGGAACGCTCGGAAGAGGAGCTTGAGGCCTTGGTCCTTTGGAAAGCCTTTGAAGTACTGGCGACGCTTTTGGAGATGGAGTAGGCAGGCCCTCATCCTCTTCAGCTTGTACAGATGTTGTGACTTGTTGTTGTTGGGGAGTGTTGGGGGGGTCTTGTTCTTGCGGGCGATCAGCCCATGAATCATCCTGTGCAATTAGCATCAGAGGACGACCAATGCTGATGAGTTCGCTGTTCGTACGAACAGGCGATGATACCACATTGTATTCGATCTGAGGAAGAACTTCATCATCTTCAACATTGTCATGATGACCAATGTCTTCAGCAGCGGTGGGTTTAGCTGCTGGAATATCTTCAACTTCAGGAGCCTCTATGGAAGCAGGCTCATGTACAGTCATGTGAAGTTCTTGGGATGCAGATGCAGGATGAATCACTGAGATGGGTTCAACAAAAAGGGGCTCTGTGGGAGCAGCCCGATTCTTCTTGGTCTTGCGCTTCTTCTTGGAGGGAGCGGCATCAGAGGCTTCAGTATTCTTCCTCTTTCTGGCTTCGGCCTCTGCAGCCCTCGTCTTCTTCTGTTCTGAAGCGGTTGTGGTGACCTTTGGCTTCGAGCCAGTCATGCTACTTGGGAAGATAATGCGTGGAGCTTCTTGGCTTGAAGGCGTAGGCTGATCAGCAGGAAGCTTCTTATTTTTCTTTGCTGCCATCCTGGGGTCAATGTCAGGACGGCCAAGTGACTTGCGCTTCTCAGCCTCATTGTAGGCAAGCACACACTTATCAGCCAAACTCTTCACGCGCTCACGAGAGCCTTGAGCTTCTTGGCGCTTCTTCAGAAAAGCTTCTTTAAGCTCATGCAGCATGACCTTAAAGTTCCTGACGTCTTGAACACTCAGCTTGGCCACATGCTTCTTGAATTGAGCCTTCTCATAATCAATCTTGTTCTTGAGCTCAACGATTCGCTGAGCGAGAGCCAGCTCAGAAGCAATGGCTCCATTGAAAGAGACGCTGAGGCCAATTGGAAGCTGTAAATCTTCAAAGCTGACATTTGGGGTGTCGAACCACTCATTAATGAAATTGTGGATGATGGCCACATCAAAGAGAGGCAAATTGCTGAAGATTTCTGCTTCTTCCTTGCTCTTTATCAGCTGCTCAAGAGCATCATCCGCAAGATCTTCATCACTTGATAGATCAATGGGTTCCTCACGCAGAATAGCAGCAGGAGTCAGAGCTTGATCAGTATGTCTGACAAGTTGTCTTTTGTTCTCCGTCTTCTTGGAGATACGAGATTGATCTTCAGACTGCACACTGGCTTCAGGAGGTGCAGTGGCCAATGGCTTCACACGAGAAGCTTTTGGAGGTGCGGCTGATGATGAAACCTTAACCTTCTTTGGCTTCTTCGGCCTTGGAGTAGGAGCGGGGGCTTCATCAGAATCAGCATCATTGTTGGGATGATCCACTCTGGCACCATGAACCAAGACGTAGGAGATGAGACCATCAAGGTTTGCAAAGGGGCCAATTCTATTCTCCTCAGCTTCACGTGTCCCATCCTCACAGGGGGCAGAGGGACCAGGATTGAAGTCTAATCCCCATGACTTCTTGTTTTCCTTTGCTGAAGACATAGCAAACTGGAAGTTGTGCTTGAAGAGATTCTCGTCGCGACACCAGAGCAATGATGATGGGTCGGCTTCTTCAGGCTGTGGCCCACGGACCATGCAAGGATAGAATTCTTGCGCAAGGGCTTCAGCTTTGTTCTTGGGGGGAGGCCTCGATAGAGAATATCACCCCAAGGGCTCTTGATAGCATATTTCTCTGCGTACTCCTGGGTGACGAACTTGTACTTATACCACTGTTCAGCCCAATAGCGTCGAATCCATTGGATTCGAGTCTTGCGCTGGTTGTAATCTTCTTCAGGATCTGTTTTATACATTTCTGCCAGATCCTCGGGAAGATCCTTTGAAGTTCCCCCACGACGCTGTCTGCCACCCTTCCTTGCTGATTTTTCTGCAGCCATGAACTTCAAGCTGAATGGCTTCAGTATGTTCAGAGGCTTCAGAGATTTACGCTTGCTGGTCAAGCATGAACTGGCTTCAGGCGAATTGACATGATGCTATAAGTATTCTGCAAACGAATGCAGACTATGAGAACCAAGGGATTCTCCCACGGACATGTACCTGTGACAGCATTAGAGATGCGAGGGAAGGGGAAGAGGTCATATGCATTCTCAGAAGATTTTGAAGATAAATCAGTTTGAAGACATTGACCTCATGATGCGAAGACATTCACTTATATGTGGTGAGTTGGTTCTAGATTTGTACCAATCCGTGAATAAGTACAAGTGAGGAATCAAACTAGATAGGAAATCTAAGTGAATAGACTAGGCATTATGAGATGCAGACAGAATAGATCTAACATTGAGTAGGCAGAAACCACTTTGGTAAGTAGGATGAATCTATGAAGATCAAAAAGGTGGTAAAAATAGAGTTATAATTACCGCACGACGAACTGCTAGATGGGAAGAATGAGAGACCGAGCAGTTCAGCCCACCGTGCCCTAACTTGGCGACGGAGGACACCTACGGCGATGACAGAGAGGACGATGTCCGCGGCCGGCGTGAGGACGGCGTCGGAGAAGTCGCGGCAGCTAAGCGCTTCGTCGCTGGCGTCGTCGCGAGCTAGCGGTGGCGCTAGGGTTTTGACGGAGGTGGAGAGGTGGAAGAAGGATTTCTTTACCGCAGGGGACAAGTATTTATAAGTAGGTGAGAGACACAGCGCAATTACGCTGGTGCCCCTGGCGGTTCACATTTGAGGGGTACGTGGCAAGCATGCAACATACTTAGAATTGTCCCACGTTCCCATGCCCGCCAGGCATGTCGGAGAGTTGTTCCGGCTTCTCCGGATTTCAACAATAAAGATAGGTCATTTAAAAAATATTTAATGTTTGTCTCTTTGTCTTCTGCTGACTAGGACGCAGAGAAGACATTCGACAGTTTCAATAGAATGCATATGATTTGGACAGATAGAGTTTGAGATAGGAAGCATAGAGAGGTTAGGGTCCGATCACATTCACTTAGTTCAAAGGATTCAACTTGAAGACATAGCTATAAGTGAATGCTGTAGAGGACAGAATGCTAGTATATATATATATGCCATCAAATCATCATAGCGCAGTAAATCATGAAGATAAATTGAAACTGAAGACAAACCAAATGTGAAGTCTTTGCAAAAGTAACGCCATGAGAGAAACACTTCAAATAGAGAAATTTGGTGGTGGCGTTACCCACCGTATAGGAAGTATTAGACCCAGACACGGTGCACAATTATCGTGGTGCTCCGAAGTCAAATTCCATGTTAATGTATTCACACTCAGAGTGTAAATCTTCATTGATTAAAGATAAACATTACTTTGTGTGTTGCACATCTAAGTCATCAACATGCATAAGTGTTAGGATGTGTGCCTGATCATAGGACATTCGAGGATTCCAAGATATTTAGCTCACACCGTAACTTGCAAAACCTTTTCTCATCCAAGGGCTTTGTGAAGATATCTGCCAGTTGCTCTTCAGTGTTGACATGCATGATATCTATATCTTTCTTCATAACATGATCTCTGAGAAAGTGATGACGTATTTCAATGTGCTTTGTCTTCGAGTGCTGGACTGGATTGTTGGCAATCTTGATGGCACTTTCGTTGTCGCAGAAGAGAGGGACTTGCTTCAGATCGATGCCATAGTCCTTGAGAGTTTGCTTCATCCATAGAAGCTGAGCACAACAAGATCCAGCAGCAATGTATTCAGATTCAGCAGTTGAGAGTGACACACAGTTCTGCTTCTTTGAAGACCAACAGACAAGTGATCGACCAAGAAAATGACATGTGCCTGACGTTGACTTGCGATCCACCTTGTCACCAGCATAATCAGCATCCGAGAATCCAACCAGATCAAACCTTGAGCCCTTTGGATACCATAATCCGAGTGTTGGGGTGTAAGCCAAATATCTAAGAATTCGCTTCACAGCTAAGTGATGCGATTCCTTTGGTGCCGCTTGGAATCGAGCACACATGCAAACACTAAGCATAATATCTGGCCTAGATGCACATAGGTAAAGTAAAGAACCAATCATGGAGCGGTATACCTTTTGATCGAACTCTTTACCATTGTCATCGGGACCAAGATGATGTTTGGCTGGCATTGGCGTCGTGTAACCTTTGCAATCTTGCATGCCAAACTTCTTCAGGCAATCTTTGAGATATTTTTCTTGAGATATGAAGATGCCATTTCTTTGTTGACGGATTTGAAGACCAAGGAAGAACTTCAGGTCACCCATCATGGACATCTGATATTGCTCTTGCATCATGTACCCAAACTCATCATTGTACTTCTGGTTGGTGCAGCCGAAGATTATGTCATCCACATATATTTGGCACACAAACAGTTCACCATCATATGTCTTCGTGAAGAGTGTGGGATCAAGGGATCCGGGTTTGAAGCCTTTGCTCTTCAGGTAGTCTTTGATTGTATCATACCAGGCACGAGGAGCTTGTTTGAGGCCATACAGTGCTTTGTTCAGTTTGTACACCATATCAGGATGTTTTGGATCTTCAAAGCCAGGTGGTTGTGCAACATATACTTCTTCTTCAATCTTGCCATTGAGAAATGCACTCTTTACATCCATTTGATATAGCAAGATGTTGTGATGATTTGCATAGGCTAGCAGTATGTGAATGGCTTCTAGCCTAGCAACATGAGCAAATGTTTCATCGAAGTCAATTCCTTCAACTTGAGTATATCCTTGAGCCACAAGACGTGCTTTGTTTCTGACGACTTGACCATGCTCATCTTGCTTGTTTCGATATATCCACTTTGTTCCAATAATGTTATGCTTGCGAGGGTCAGGTCGCTTGACAAGTTCCCAAACATTATTCAGCTTGAACTGTTGAAGTTCTTCTTGCATGGCTTGAATCCATTCAGGTTCCATAAAAGCTTCAGCAACTTTCTTGGGTTCCGATATTGACACAAATGAAAAGTGCCCACAGAAGTTTGCTAACTGTGTTGCTCTTGAGCGAGTAAGTGGACCAGGCGCATTGATGTTGTCAATTATCTTCTCAATTTGTACTTCATTTGCAACACGAGGATGAACTGGACGAAGACCTTGCTCATGCTGATCATTGTCATCATTGGAAGTATTGTCTTCGGTCTGAGCATTGTCTTCAGGTTGGTTTGGTGCAGAAATGATAAGTTCCTCTTTAGGTTGTGCTTTAGAGGGCATGATCTCACCAGTTCCCATCAACTTGATAGATTCACAGGAAGGAGCTTCATCAAGTGTACTTGGCAAAATTTCTCTTTGTGAACCATTGGTTTCATCAAATCGCACATCCACTGTTTCAACAATTTTGTAGTGGAAGAGGTTGAAGACTCTGTAAGAGTGCGAATCCTTTCCATAGCCAAGCATGAAGCCTTCGTGAGCTTTGGGTTCAAATTTTGACTTGTGATGGGGATCCTTGATCCAACATCTAGCACCAAAGACTCTGAAGTAGCTGACATTTGGCTTCTTGCCAGTGAGGAGCTCATAGGATGTTTTGCCCAGAAGCTTGTGGATGTAGACACGGTTGATGATGTGACAAGCTGTATCAATGGCTTCAGGCCAGAACTTTCTTGGTGTCTTGTACTCGTCAAGCATTGTTTGAGCCATCTCAATAAGGGTTCTGTTTTTGCGCTCAACAATGTCATTTTGCTGTGGTGTGTATGGAGCAGAAAATTCATGAGTGATTCCCATTGTATCCAGATAAAGATCAAGGCCGGTGTTCTTGAATTCAGTGCCGTTATCACTTCTAATATGCTTGATCTTGACGCCATAGTTGTTCATTGCTCGATTGGCGAATCGTCTGAAGACATCTTGTACTTCAGTCTTGTAGAGAATTATGTGCACCCATGTGTATCTTGAGTAGTCATCAACAATGACGAAGCCATAGAGACACGCCGTTGTTGTGAGGGTGGAGTAGTGGGTAGGTCCAAATAAGTCCATGTGTAGCAGCTCGAAGGGTTGAGATGTTGTCATGATGGTCTTCGAAGGATGCTTGGCCCTTGTCATCTTTCCAGCTTCGCAGGCACCACACAGATGATCTTTCTTGAACTTGACACCTTCGATGCCTATGACATGCTTCTTATTGACGAGAGTGTGCAAGTTCCTCATGCCAGCGTGCCCCAGCCTTCGGTGCCAGAGCCAGCATTCTGAAGCTTTAGCAAGAAGACATACGGCAAGTTTTGGACCTGCTGAGAAATCTACCATGTATAGATCACCTTTCCTATACCCTTCAAAGACTAGAGATTTGTCAGATTCCATTAGTACAAGGCAACGATATTTTCCAAATATCACAATCATGTTTAAGTCACAAAGCATTGAGACAGACATTAAGTTGAATCTAAGGGATTCAACAAGCATCACTTTATCCATGTGTTGATCCTTTGAGATTGCAACTCTACCTAGACCCAATACTTTGCCTTTACCAGTGTCAGCAAATGTGATTTGACTCTTGTCGGATGGACCTAAGGTTTAGTCCATGAGAAGACTTTGATCACCAGTCATATGATTAGTGCATCCGCTATCAATAATCCATTCTGAAGCTTTTGGTGACATGCCCTACAGTGCAGTTAGGAGGATAGGCTTCACAAGGTATGTTGTGAAGCATAAGCAGTTGTTGCATACATGGATTATCACATTATAGATGAAAGTTAGCACACAGTATGACAGGTAAGTGATTCATATGTGGAATACATAGTAAGTTATTTTATCATGCGTCCCTTTATGTTTTAGGTCCCCAGCAATTATATCGGACGCCATTGATTGCTGGCTAGAGACCACATTCTGCAAAAGAGAGTTAATTCTTCTTCACCACCCACATTTTCAGGGGTGGCTTAGAAGCAATGAGTCTAAGTGCAGCATCTGAGAATTTTGGCTTTGAAGCCCTAGCAAATAGCCTTGCAGGAGATGAATGATACTCATGTGAATAAGTAGAAAAGTTCTTAGTTCTATGAACATAGCGATTTGAAGACACACGCTCATATTCATGAGTGTGAGTATGATTTCCCTGCAAAACATTGGCGTTAGGGTGACTCAAGTGAGTCCTGTGTTCGTAAGTAGCAGTTGGACCATATGATGCCTTTGGTCCGGGGTTTCTCTTCTTCCCTGGTGGTGTCATGATGACATTCACTGGAAGACTCTCAAGGCAGCTTTTGGGAACCCAGATCTTCTTCATAGGAGGTCCATTCCTGCAGTTAGTACCAATATACCTGGCAAACACTTCACCATTCTGATTTTTGAACAGTTTATAGTTTGCATCAAAGGATTCATCAATGATAATAGGATTAGCACATGTAAATCCAGATAAAGTAGATGGATCCACTGAAGGTTCCTTTGCGGCAACCCATGTGGTTTTAGGACACTGCTGAGGCTTCCAGTAGGAACCATCAGCATTCATTTTCCTCTCGAACCAAACACCCTCTTTCCTAGGGTTTCGGTTCAGAATCTGCTTTTTGAGGACATCACAAAGTGTCTGATGCCCTTTCAGACTTTTATACATCCCTGTTTCAAGCAATGTCTTCAACCTAGCATTTTCATCAGAAATAGTAGTGGTATCCTCAGAAGAGGGGTTAGTTACCACATCAGTAGTTGAAGACAGAGCAACAGTAGCAGCAGTGGAACATTCAGCAATAGAGGTAGTGTTATCATGCTCACTACATTTTAAGCATGGTGGTTCAAATTCATCCTGAGCAGGACTGATCTGTTGAGCGCGAAATGACTCATTCTCTTTTTGAAGATCTTCATGAGTCACTTTCAGTTTCTCAAGCTCTTGCTTCCTTTGAAGATAATCATAGGAGAGCTTTTCATAAGTGGTTGAGAGCGTCTCATGAAGACTTTCAAGTTCTTGATACTTAGCATGAAGATTTTTTATGTCTTCAACTAAGGACTGTGAACGTGTCATTTCCGCGTCCAACAGGTCATCGCTTTTTTCTAACAGTTTTTGAGTATGTTCCATAGCCCTTTGTTGTTCAGTAGCAATTTTAGCAAGTGTTTTGTAGCTGGGTTTAGATTCACAATCAGAGTCATCTTCACTTGATGTTTGAAAGTAAGCATTGCGTGATTTTACCTTGGCACCGCGTGCCATGAAGCAGTAGGTGGGAGCAAGATCGTCCTTGTCATCATCAGCGTTGGTGTGGGAGTCATTGTCTTCAGTGTTGAAGATGGACTTTGCGACGTAGGCTGTGGCCAGAGCCAGACTTGCAACGCCAGAGTCGGACTCGGCTTCAGATTCCACCTCTGCCTCCTCAGACGCAGACTCCTCCTCTGAATCCATTTCCTTCCCAACAAAATCACGAGCCTTGCCAGATGAGCTCTTCTTGTGAGATGAAGACCTTGATGAGGACTTGGAAGAAGACTTCGAAGATTTCTTCTTCTTCTTGTCATCGGAGTCATATTCCTTGCTCTTCTTCTTCTTCTTCTCGTTGTCCCACTGAGGACACTTAGAGATGTAGTGCCCAGGCTTCTTACACTTGTGACATGTTCTCTTCTTGTTGTCTTGAGTGGAAGCTTCATCATTTCTTGAACTAGATCGTGAAGACTTTCTGAAGCCCTTCTTCTTGGTGAATTTTTGGAACTTCTTCACAAGCATAGCAAGCTCCCTTCCAATGTCTTCAGGATCGTCAGAATCGCAGTCAGATTCTTCTTCTTCATATGAGGAAACAACTTTTGCCTTCAAAGCACGAGTTCGGCCATAGTTGGGGCCATAGATATCTCTTTTCTCAGAAAGCTGGAACTCATGTGTGTTGAGCCTCTCAAGTATATCAGACGGATTGAGTGTCTTGAAGTCAGGACGTTCTTGTATCATGAGGGCAAGGGTGTCACAGGAGGTGTCAAGTGATCTCAGCAGTGTCTTGACAATTTCATGCTTGGTGATCTCAGTGGCGCTGAGAGCCTGAAGCTCATTTGTGATGTCGGTGAGGCGATCAAACGTGAGCTGGACATTTTCATTGTCGTTTCTCTTGAAGCGATTGAAGAGATTGCGAAGAACACTGATCCTCTTGTCTCTTTGTGTAGAGACGCCTTCATTGACCTTGGACAGCCAGTCCCAGACTAGCTTTGACGTTTCCAGAGCACTCACACGGCCATACTGTCCTTTGGTCAGATGACCATAGATGATGTTCTTTGCAGTCGAGTCCAGTTGAATGAGCTTCTTGACATCAGTAGGGGTGACACCTTCACCAGTTTTGGGAACGCCATTCTTGACGACATACCAGAGGTCGACATCAATGGCTTCAAGATGCATGCGCATCTTATTCTTCCAGTAGGGATATTCAGTTCCATCGAACACGGGGCAAGCAGCGGAGACTTTGATTATCCCTGTAGTCGACATAGCTAAACTCCAGGTGGTTAAGCCGAATCACACAGAACAAGGGAGTACCTTGCTCTGATGCCAATTGAAAGTGCTAGTTATCGACTAGAGGGGGGGTGAATAGGTGATTTTTATGAAAGTCTTCAAAACATGGAAGTTTCGAAGACAAACAATAGAAACAACCTAATTGATATGCAGCGGAAGATAAACTACAACAAGCAAGCCATAATCAAGTATGCAATAGCATTAATGTTCAAAGATTAATAGCAGCTAGGTAGTAGGATCAGGATGGAAGATAGTATGAAGCCAATCAACAATAGTAGTCAAGCAATGAAGTCAATCAGATAAGACGATAAGCGATGACTTCACGATGACAAACTCAAAGTAAAGGAGGGAAGAGATAGAACCAGTTGCTTGTTGAAGACACAAGATTTGTTGGACCAGTTCTAGTTGCTGTGACAACTGTACGTCTGGTTAGGGAGGCTGAGATTCAACTCAGAAGACCGTGTCTTCACCTTATTCCCCTTGATCTAAGGACACTTAGTCCTCGCCCAATCACTTTGGTAAGTCTTCAAGGTAGACTTCCAAACCTTCACAGACTCCGTTCACCCGGCAATCCACAATGACTCTTGGATGCTCAGAACGAGACGCCTAACCGGCTGGAGGATACACAGTCCTCAAGTGTAATAAGTCTTCAGGTCACACAGATAGAAAGACTTCAGTGATGCCTAACACTCTTTGGCTCTGGGTGTTTGGGCTTTGTCCTCGCAAGGATTTCTCTCTCTCTCAAATGCTTCGAGGTGGGTTGCTCTCAAATGACAAAAGCCGTATATTAACTCTGAGCAGCCACCAATTTATGGTGTAGGGGGTGTGCTATTTATAGCCACTAGGCAACCCGACCTAATTTGTCCGAAATGACCCTGGGTCACTAAGGAACTGACACGTGTTCCAACGGTCAGATTTCAAACACACACGGCAACTTTACTTGGGCTACAAGCAAAGCTGACTCATCCAACTCTGGATAAGATTTGCTCTCATTATCTTCGCTCGAAGACATAGGATTTGGGTTGAGCATCACTTCAGTCACTCTGACTTAGTTCACTTGGACCCCACTTAACAGTACGGTGGTTCCTATGACTCAACAAAGAAGAAAAGGAAACAACGAAACCACACAGTCTTCATGCTCCATAGTCTTCACGCAATGTGTTCTCATGTCATAGTCTTCAATATGAATATCTTCTCATACCACCATTGTCGTCAATGTCTTCATACATTTTTAGGGGTCATCTCCGATAGGTAAACCGAATCATTGAGGGACACTACTTGCGTTATCCTGCAATTCTCACAAACGCATTAGTCCCTCAACCAACTTTGTCGTCAATACTCCAAAACCAACTAGGGGTGGCACTAGATGCACTTACAAATATATTAAACTAACGTCTTCTTGCTAATATCAATGAGCAAATTTTGACAAGGTTTTCCAATTCCAATATATTAAACTAACGTCTTCTTGCTAACATCAATGATTAAACTTTGACAAGCTTTTCCCATTCAAAATATGTAATGCCTATGATCGTGTCCTGTCTTAGCTTCTTGTACTTGTTTGGGCACTTTTTGCCCAGGGCACTCCACGTGTTGTTAAATTGCCAATGGTGTCTACAGACTAGTCATGTCACCAGTGTCTAATAATACTCTGTAAAGCTTCTTGGTCATTCCTTTTGTAATGTACCACATCCAGTGACTGCTTCTTTCTGCAAAGTGGAACGACCAACTAGACCCAGTAATGCAGCAGTTTGCCTTGGACACATTGGCTCCTTTTGTGCAGTTCAACTAAAATCGAAGTAGGAATAAAACCAAGCTTTAATTTTGATATCCCTGTAAGCAACAATAGGTATAAGGGAAAAAATTACTGAGAAGTAACGGTTGATGACTTGTCTTAATGGGAAACAAAGCAGGAGAGGAGCAATTCTCCATCAGTGTGATTCATTCATATTGACTGAGACATTATCTTAACAATGCCTTGGTTTAACATGTATAAAGAATGACAAAGCAGAAACGTACCATTCCTAAAACAATGCAACTGATTCATTTTTAAAGAGAAATTATCTTAACAATACCTTGGTTAAACATGTAGAAAGAACTACAAAGCAGGATAGTACCATTCCTAACAAGTGTTGCAGTTTTGAACTAAGATTCAGTAGTTAATCAATTCTGAGAGTGGCATTGCTTAATTTTACCAGCGGCAGTAGATTAACGAAAAGCATAAACAGTTCCAGGGGAGAGTGGGCGCAACAACAATATGTGATTCCATCTACTTACAAAGGGGGTGCAGAGTTTGTTGTAACAAAGCAACAAGCATCATGTCTGGGTTGGTCCCATTTTTGTTCACTACTTAACGGGAAAAGACAGCAATACAATAACTTCAATTCAACATTTATTTAAAACAACACCAATACAAGTAGCACAACATCTCAAAGCACACTGCACAATCATGTGGATGAACCCATGTACTGGCCTTTCATGAGAAGACCAGGATAAAATACGAATCTGTCAACACGAATAGGAAATCCAATCTCGTTTTGTGCAGTTGCACTAAAATCAAGCAAAGTGTTTCATGTAGCGAAGCAAAATGTCACAATAGCAACAAGTTGAATAGATATCCCTGTTTAAACAGAGGCAAAAAGGAATCAATTACTGGCTAATAAAGGAGGATGAAACATGCGGCCACAAAAATGGTAATCCCGCCAATCCCTAACAAGTGTTGCAGTTTTGAAATAAGATTCAGTAGTTAATTCTGAGAGTGGCATCAATTACTGGCTTATAAAGGGGGTGGTCCCATTTTTGTTCCATTTTTGTTCACTACTTAATGGGAAAAGACAGCAATACAATAGCTTCAATTCAACAATTATTTAAAACCGTACCAATACAAGTAGCACAACATCTCAAAGCACACTGCACAATCATGTGGATGAAGGCCTGTACTGACCTTTCATGAGACGACCATTATAAAATACGAATCTACCAAAGCGAATAGGAAATCCAATCTCGTTTTGTGCAGTTGCACTGAAATCAAGCAAAGTGTTTCGCGTAGCGAAGAAAAATGTCTCATTAGCAACAAGTTGAATAGATACCCCTGTTTTAACAGAGGCAAAAAAGGAAACAATTACTTGCCGATAAAGGAGGATGAAACAAACGGTGACAGAAAGAAGCATCTAACTTATCTTGGATGGAAAACAAAGTAGGATAGAAGCATTTCTAAAACGGTTGCACTGATTCATATTAACAGAGACATTCTCTTGAAACAACATTCGTTAAAAAATGTAATTTACTTTTAACAGTGGCATTGCTTCAATTTTCCGGCGGCATACTTAGATTAACAACAGCAAAATAGTTGTATGGGACATGCTAGCACCATGTGCGTCCACACGTATAAATGCGTGATGCAGAGTATGTAGACAAGCAGCATATATGCATTGGTCCCATATTTGTTCTCTTTGAACCTTTTTCCTATGTGAGGGCAGCAAATCTACCCCTGCACAAACTACCCGACCCCCCAGTTTCTTTCCCTTTTCAACAAAGAGATCGGTTCCTTACAGATGTGTGTACTGGCTTACCCCATTTTTTCCTTTTCTGCCTACAAAGCGGCTGGATAGCCAGTCTATACTACTTTCCGCCCCTCCTTTCCTCATTGAACGACGTCCTAGATTCTTGCTCTAGCCCACCGCACCCTTCTTTCCTCTTTGAACCAAGCCCTAGATTCGACTATAGATCGAAAAAGATCCACATGCAGCTAGAGCAACCACGGTTTCAAAGAAACTTATACCTTAGGGTCGTCGGGATGTGGCAAGGCGTGCGGCGGGAGGCCGGATGTGCCCACACTATGTACGGCAGCGAGGAAGAAGGGGTTTTACCTCCATCGAGAGGGCCCGAACCTGGGTAAAAACATCGTGTCCCTTGTCTCATGTTACCATCCGCCTAGACGCACAGTTCGGGACCCCCTACCCGAGATCCGCCGGTTTTGACACCGACACCAGGCACCAGTGAGAGAGAGGAGAGGCTGACAGATAGGGCCCACCTGTCATCCCTAACCCCGAGTCCAGACGGCCGGCGAGCTCACCGGCGACGATGTAGGGCATGGCGAGATCGGGCGAGGGCACGGCTGGGCTCAGCATCGTGTCGCCATTTGGCTGGTGGTGGTTGCGGTCGCCGGGGTGGCCTGGTTCACCGACGACGAAGAGGCACGGCGGAGGAGCTTCGGGCGGCGGTGGCTCCGGCCGTTTCCGGCACCTAAAGAGAGGGGAAACAGGGGGAAAGGATCAGGGTGATGCATAGGCTCTAGATCAAGAGGAAAGAGAGGCGGGGACGGCCTGTACCTCGCGAACTCCGGCGAGCCGAAGCGGTGGAGCTCGAGCTTGATCTTGAGCTCGGGCGGCTCTGGAGAGGAACTGGGGGTGCAGGGGGATGATTTGGTGGTGCAGAGGGCGAGCGGTCTGGAGAGAATGGCACGGGGTGGCTTTATATAGCCGCACGATGGTCCACCGTGGACTCATGCGTCGGCGAGCTCGTTGTCGTCGCCACTGGTCACGAGGGCCTATTTGAGCGTGTCTAGGGTGCTCATGGGGTTGGTCCAGAGCGAGCGGGTGAAGGGAGAGAGCAGGAGGAGGGTCAGGGGCACCGCGCGTGTGAGTGTGCTCACTGGTGCACTCGGGCGGCCGACGCGCGTGCGAGCTGGAGCAAGAGGAGAGAGAAGGGGGAGGGGCAGAGGTGTGGCATGTCGCAGACGTCGAGGCGCATCGTTGGGCGCGCTGGGGAGGACCGAGGTGGTCGGAGGTGGTTGGCAAGGGGCGGCTACAGTGTGGGAGCGCACTGTAGCGCGCTCCAGAGCGTGCTAATGGCCGGCATGCCATTTGTTTTGGCAAAGTGGGCACGGCCAGACATGTCTGGTAGCTCTAGGGAGGAGTAAATAAAGGGGGAGGGGCCTTGGATGCCATGGATGGCCAGTAGGAGATGAGTGGGGTTGAGAGAGAGGGGAAATGGGCTGTCTAAAGAGAGAAAGTGGGGTTTTACCCCTCCAATAATTGAGCTGTGGATTTGTCATTGTTACTAGAGGTGCAAAGGGACTAGGAGGGGCTGTGGTAAAAAAGGGGAACTCATGGAGATTAGTGGAAGAGCCCCAAACAGGGTTTTTAGTTAACATGCAGAAGGTGTTTGATATGGTTTTGGGGTACCCGCACTAATTTACTTCTTGTGGCACTTGGCAGGGGTGTTTGTCATGACAAAATGACAGGGTAAAAGGAACATGAGCTCATTTGGAAGAGTTTTCTAATGAAACTTTGGCAAACCCTAGAAATTAGCAGAAATGAACTTGTGTAGATCTAGTTGAGAAAATCACTTCTCCTTGATGCACCACTTGGTGTAGTCGCCTCATTTGGTCATGTGTACATGCTCACAAAAGTTGGGGTCAACGAGAGAAAGTTGGTAGTACAAAGTTGTTCAAATTTGATTTTGGTCAGAGAGGGTTTTGGGGAGATTTGGTGATGTTATCTTGTTCTCCAAGACATGAGGCTTGCCAAGATCATCCAATATGTCATAAGTAACATGCTAGAATTTTCTTGGAATTTTTAGAGAATAAGTCCTTTGTAAATATTTCAAAAGCTTGAAATATCCAAAAAGGGTTCTGGACGGGTTTGACCAATATTTTGAACATGACCATATGTTGAAACTCTTATATGTGGACAATATATGTCCACTGAGTTTCCCTGAATTTTTACAAATATTTTTAAAGCATTAAAAATAATTTTAACCTATTAAAGACCATTTCTGGCCTAAGGAAAAAGCCTTTAAATAAAATAGGAAAATTACTCTTAAAATTATATTTCTATGGTTTATGGGAATCCTATATCTAATAGGTTTCAAATATACTCTTTGAAATATTTTTCATACCCCAAATCAAGTACTTGTAGTGCAAACCTCAATTTAGGGGGTTTTGGAAAACTAATTTTTGAAAATACTATTTGGCCAAATTATTTCTGTAAGAAAATACTATATTGCACTATACACATGGCATGATCATTGAGCAGAAGTTTGGGGCAAGGAGATGAAGTATATAAGGTGGAGTTGTGTTGACTTTAAAGAGCACTTAAAATCACAATGAGAAAACCAACTCCAAATAAAAGCCAAATAATGCAAAAGTTTTTGTTGGTCCAAATTTTTCATGCTTTATTAATGCAAATGACATGTTACAAAATGCAGGGTGTGACACATTACCCCATTGACACTGTTACATGGGACCAGTTTCAGCATGCATTCTGCACTGCCCATGTTTCAGTAGGAGCTATGGCCATGAAGAAGCGCGAGTTTTGCAACTTGCGCCAAGGAGGACGCACATTGGGCCAGTATGTGGATGATTTCAGTAAGGGAGCCTGTTATGCCCCTGATGACATAGCAACTGATGCTGCTAAGTAGGAGAAGTTTCTGGAAGGACTGAATGATGAGCTGAGCATGCAGTTAATGGTGGCAACATTCAACAACTGCCAGGAGTTGGTAGATAGAGCTCTTATGATTGAAGGGAAATAGCAGCAGATAGACAGCCACAAGAGGAAGTATGG
Source organism: Triticum dicoccoides (assembly GCF_002162155.2). Lineage (NCBI taxonomy): Eukaryota > Viridiplantae > Streptophyta > Magnoliopsida > Poales > Poaceae > Triticum > Triticum dicoccoides. Next base: position 582,774,446 of record NC_041389.1, read on the forward strand.
ACAAGGGAAGTACAATTCAGGAGCTCAGCAGAAACCTCGTTTTACCCCGAACTCAGGAGGACACATTCACCGTAACCATGGAGGCCATAATCCTAATGGAGGAAATACGCATAACCATAGTGGCCCCAAGAATGGGAATGGGAATGGAGGAAGCAACAGTCAAAACTGCTCCAACCCAGCAACACCCGCCAAGAAGGACCTAAGTCATATTACTTGTTTCAAGTGCGGGAAGAATGGACATTACGCCACGGAGTGTTCTTAAGCAAAGAATGGAAATGGCAATGGAAGCTTCGGGAAGAATCCCAACCCTTTCAACAGGGGACAAGTGAACCACGTTGGCATGTAGGAGGTTGAAGCACAACCAGATGTAGTTATAGGTAAGTTTTTGGTTAAGTCCTTTACTGCAATCGTTCTTTTTGATACTGGTGCATCGCATTTATACATATCAAGGGGATTTGTGGATAAGTATAAGTTGCCAACCCAAGCCCTTAGGTCACCCATGTTAGTAACCTCGCCAGGAGCAGAGTATATGGCCAGCTTATGGTGTGATCGGTTACCCTTAAGGATTGGTAACTATGTGTTCCCCTCAGACCTAATAATATTGGAGTCTCAAGGACTAGATGTAATATTAGGCATGGATTGGTTATCGAAGTATGGAGGGAACATTGACTCGCCAGTAAGTCAATTATGCTCACCACCCCCGAAGGAAGAAGGATTAAGTATGTATCCCGGCATGTGCCAAAGAGGACTCAACTGAATTCCTCATCAGGAGTTGTACAGGAGGAAGTACCAATGGTGAAGGATTTCCCTGACGTATTTCTGGAGGAGTTGCGAGGCATGCCATCGGATAGAGACATTGAGTTTTAGATTGAGCTTTTGCCAGGCACAGGGCCAATATCAAAGTGTCACATCCCTAGCTTCTGGTTTGCTCTGAGCTAGCTAGTCATGTGTTGCATCATGTTTAAATTTTGCCTAAAATTGAAATGGGGGTGTTCAAACCCTAGCATTAAATCAACTCAACTAGGGTGAATTAAAATCTTTTCAATAAACCCAAAAGGTTCCTAAGAAAAGTTCATGATTTCTGGTTAAGGTGGAAACCTCTGCCAAAAATGATGAATATATTCTTAGGTCATTTTTGGATTTTTGAATTAAATCATATTGTATTTGACTTTGGGCATTTAAATACTATAAATAATTTAAATGTTCAAATAAATATTGGAAATTGTTAAGGGTCACTGAAATAATTCAGAAAGCACCCATATTTGTTTCCAGGATTTTATTAAATGATTTGGTATTTTAAATCAAATCAAAAACAAAATAACAGAAATAGAAAAGAAATAAAAGAGAGAGAGAGAAGGAAGTTACCTGGCGCCCACTTACCTGGCCCAGCACGGCCCAGCCCATCTCCACTCCCCCCCCTGTCGTCTTCCTCTGCCAGTAGGCAGAGGCGAGGCGTGGCGCGCGCCCGAGAGGCCTCGGCCACCTCCTGCTTCCCCTGGCCACCTCCTGCTTCCTCCTCGACGCCCCGGAGACGCCACGCACCTCCCTGCCTCTCTCCCTCACTCTCCCGCGTCCTCATCCTCTCCCCTGGACCTCTCTCTCACTCGCCCGAACGGAGCCGCCGCCACCGACGAGCTCCCTCGCGGCCACCGCCACCCCCTAGCCTCGCCGATGCGCTCAAAGGCTCCGCCTCGACCCCCTCTTTCTCCCCACCGAGCCACAAGGTCCCGGACACGCTGCAACGCCGCCACCATCGCCGTTTCCATCGCCGGCCGCCGAGGATCTTCACCGTCGATTCGCCGCCGTCTCCGCTTCCCCGAGCTCGTCATCTACCCCATCCGAACCACCGTGAGCTCCTGCACGTTTTACCCCTAACCCCGTGGCTTGCCGCTCGCCGTAGCCGCCATTTCATAGCTGGCCGTAGCACGCCGCCGCCTGAGCTCGTCGCCGGCGTAGCTCCGGTGACCATTTGGTCACCCTGGCATGCCTAACTCGCTCCCCGCACCGCGTAGCGCCCCGCTAGCCTCTCACCTCGCTCGTTTGCGCACCGTAGCACTAACTCGCCCCAACCCCGAGCTCCGGCCGCCGCCTCGGGCTCCACTCCGGCGAACCCCGGCCACCCCCGCACCTCCCGTTGGTCCCCCTAGATGCGCACGGGCACGGGCTACCTCCTGGTGTCCTTGGCGCGTCGATCCGATGCCCCTAGCGCAAGTCCGGCATCCCCCGCCGTGCTCGGTGGTCGTCGCCGGCTAAACTCCGGCGAGAGCTGACGTGGCCGGTCATTAGGGCCTAACCACCCCGCTAACCCAGGCCTAGAGCCACTGACATGTGGGCCCTAGTGCCCCTAATCTTTAATTAAACTAAACTAACCCCCTTGTCTAACCTGTGTCACTGACGTGTGGACCCCACACGTCAGGTTTGACCTGGACCTGGCCGTTGACTCGCTGACGTCATGCTGGCTTCAGGCTGACGCAGTTAAATCATTTTCTGGATTTATTAATATTCAGGAAATTCCAGAAAATGCCTAAAACTTCTAAAAATCATAGAAATTCAACCGTAACTCCAAATTAAATAATTTATATATGAAAAATTATCAGAAAAATTCAAGGAATCCATCTGTACCATTTTCATGCATGTTAGAACAACTTATAGCTGATGTTTAGCACAAATCAATTAAATGGCATTTGAATAATCACATATGGAGTTTGAATTTGAATCTTGTATTCAAACCAACTTCATTTAATCTGTTGCTAGTTGCATTAGCCCAAAACACATTCATTTTGCCATGTCATGATCATGCATCATATTGTGCATTGCATTGATTGTGTTCCCTTCTGTGTTGCCGGTATTTGTCCCCTCTCGATAGACGTGATACCGATGATGTGATCGTTGACACTGATGAAGACTCAATGTTATCTTCAGAAGTGCCAGGCAAGCAAAACCCCCTTGTTCATTCCGATAAAATCCCACTCTCTCGCTCCTGCTCTCTTTTACTGCATTAGGACAACATCGATTCATCTGTTACTTGCTGCGGTAGCTGAACCCCTTTATCCTCTGCATGACCTGTCATTCCACAGTAATTAGATGAAACCCACTAGCATGAGTAGGAGTTGTTTGAGCCCTGATGTGCCTACTCATTCATGCTTGTTTGTCATGCTTGCTACTGCTTAGAGTTGAGTCAGGTCTGATTCATCAGGGATGAATCAGAGGTGTGTGAACATGTCCTACTGTGTGTGAGCTAAGTGTGGGAACACGATTTGGTAAAAGGTGACGGTGAGAGGCCATGTAGGAGTACATGGTGGGTTGTCTCATTGAAGCCGTCCTTAGGAACTGAGTTCTGTGTTTGTGATCCATGATTCAGCTACTACCATGCATTGGGCCCTGAAATATGACCCCGCTCGACTTCTTATTCACCCTAGCTCTCTGTCCAGGAGTTGCAAGTAGTTTCTGGTGTTTGTAGCCTACTGGAGGCCGTGGACAGCGCTGACCGTAGGGGTGGGCTGTGATGCGGTAGGTACGTGGCCGGGTGTACCGGATGCCCGTTTGGTATTTCGGGAACCCTGTTCACATCGTTTGGGGCTGTGAGCGAAACTCCGGCCGGATCTCCTCATGGATGGAACCCGAATAGGCGATAAACCTGGACTAGAGACTTGAGTGTTTAGGTAGGTCGTGGTCTACACCCACGTCGGCTTTCGCTTGAAGTCTGCCGAGCACATATCGTGTGCAGACGCTAAGTGGTGGAAACATGTATGAAGAAGTACACCCCTGCAGGGTTAACATCATCTATTCGAATAGCCGTGTCCGCGGAAAAGGACTTCTGGGTTGCTTATATCAGTTCATAGACAAGTGAAAGTGGATACTCTAAAATACGCAAGATAAGCGTGAGTGCTATGGATGGCGCCCTCGTAGGGAGACGGGAGCGGATCCATAGTGGTGTATTGATATGGGGAATATGTGGACTCGTGTGCGCCACCTCAAAAGAGTTACATTGTAGTCGTAGTTTAGGATAGCCACCGAGTCAAAGCTGGCTTGCTGCAGTTAAACCCCACCACCCCTTTGTTGATAATGATGCATATGTAGTTAGTTCTGATGTAAGTCTTGCTGGGTACATTTGTACTCACGTTTGCCTATTTTATGTTTTTGCAGAGAGACTTCAGTCTCACTAGTAGTTCCACGTGGACTTCGACGTTTAGCTTGTTACCTCAGCTACGATCTTGTGCCCTCGGCAGGATCTGATAGATAGTCAGGCTTCTCAGCCTTTTTCATTTATAGATGTCGGTACTCAGACATGATAGCTTCCGCTTGTGCTTTGACTTGTATGCTCTGATTGTTGGGTCATGAGACCCATGTTTGTAATATCTCGCTCCTCGGAGCCTATTGAATAAATTACTTGAGTTGTAGAGTCATGTTGTGATGCCATGTTGTATTTGCACATATCGAGCATATTGTGTGTATGTTATTGAAATGCTTGGTATGTGTGGGATCTGACCATCTAGTTGTTTATCTTTAGTAGCCTCTCTTACCGGGAAATGTCTCCTAGTGTTTCCACTGAGCCATGGTAGCTTGCTACTGCTCCGGAACACTTAGGCTGGCCGGCATATGTCCTTCTTCGTTCCTGTGTCTGTCCCTTCGGGGAAATGTCACGCGATGAATACTGGAGTCCTATTAGCCCGCTACAGCCCGGTTCACCGGAGTCCTGCTAGCCCAGTGCTACAGCCTGGATTCATTCGCTGATGACCGACACGTTCGATGCTGGGTCATGGATGCCTGTCCCTGTAAGTCTGTGCCACTTTGGGTTTACGACTAGCCATGTCAGCCCGGGCTCCTTATCATATGGATGCTAGCGACACTGTCATATACGTGTGCCAAAAGGCGCAAACGGTCCCGGGCTAAGGTAAGGCGACACCCGTGGGAATACCGTGCGTGAGGCCGCAAAGTGATATGAGGTGTTACATGCTAGATCGATGTGGCATTGAGTCGGGGTCCTGACACAAAGAGACTGTACCGGATGCCCGCACAGGATTTGGAGGAGATTAAGAAGTAGATTAAGGAGTTACTGGATAAAGATTTCATTCGACCAAGTTCATCACCTTGGGGATGTCCAATACTTTTAGTGGAGAAGAAAGATGGATCGTTAAGGATGGTTGTTGATTATCGTACGTTGAATGAAGTAACGATCAAGAATAAGTACCCGCTGCAGATGATCAATGATTTGTTTGACCAGTTGCAAGGAGCTAAAGTGTTTTCCAAGATAGATTTACGATCAGGATACCATCAGTTGAAGATTCGAGAGCAGGATATACCTAAGATAGCTTTTACCACAAGGTACGGGCTATATGAGTATACCGTTATGTCATTTGGTCTGACTAACGCGCCTACCTATTTCATGAACATGATGAACAAAGTGTTTATGGAGTTTTTGGATAAGTTCGTCGTGGTATTCATTGATGATATATTGGTCTACTCGAAGAATGAAGAAGAGCATAAGGAACATTTGCGTTTGGTTCTCGAGAAGCTTAGGGAACATCAGTTATATGCCAAGTTTAGCAAGTGTGAGTTTTGGTTGAAGGAAGTTGGATTTCTTGGACATGTTATATCCGGAGAAGGAATAGCAGTAGACCCCACCAAGGTCGTTTATGTGACCAAATGGGTAGCACCCACATCAGTTGAAGAGATCAGGAGTTTCCTTGGACTCGCAGGTTATTACCGAAGGTTCATTGAGAATTTCTCCAAGATTGCAAAGCCCATGACACAGTTGTTGAAGAAAGACACCAAGTTCAAATGGACTGAGGAGTGTGAGGCTAGTTTTCAGGAGTTGAAGAAGCGTTTGGTTACAGCCCGAGTGTTGATTCTTCCAGACCAACGTAAGGATTATCAAGTGTATTGTGACGCTTCACGTCGAGGACTTGGAGTAGTGCTTATGCAGGAGGGAAGAGTTGTTTCATATGCCTGACGACAGCTTATACCTCATGAGCAAAATTATGCTACTCATGACTTGGAGTTAGCAGCAGTAGTGCATGCGTTGAAGACGTGGAGACATTTTCTCATCGAAAACCACTGTGAGGTGTACACGGATCACAAGAGTTTGAAATAGATCTTCACACAAAAGGAGTTGAATCTCAGGCAAAGGAGATGGTTGGAGCTCATTAAGGATTATGATATGAAGTTGCATTATCATCCCGGAAAGGCTAATGTAGAAGCTGATGCATTGAGTCGCAAGAATTATGTCAATACGCTCATAACTGGAGATTTACCCAAGGAGTTAGCAGAGGATCTTCGCGAGCTATGTTTGGAAATAGTTCCGAGAGGTTATGTAGCAGCATTGGAAATTCATTCCACTTTGATGGATAAGATCAGAGAAGCTCAGAAGACTGTCAAGGAGATTGTCAAGATAAAGGAAAGGATGAGCAAAGGAAAGACCAAAGGATTTCGTGAGGATGAGCATGATACTTTATGGTTTGAGGATCGCGTATACGTGCCTAATGACCCCGAGATCAGGAAGTTGATTCTATAGGAGGCCCATGATTCACTGTATTCGATTCACCCAGGGAACACTAAGATGTATCTGGATTTTAAGGAAAGTTTCTAGTGGACCAGAATGAAGAAAGATATTGCTGAGTATGTAGCAGTATGTGATGTATGTCAGAGAGTTAAGGCAGAGCATCAGAAGCCAGTAGGATTGCTACAACCATTGCCGGTACCCGAATGGAAGTGGGACAAGCTTGGCATGGATTTTATCATGGGATTTCCCAGGACTCGTTCAGGCTATGACTCGATATGGGTTGTAGTCGATCGCTTGATGAAAGTAGCCCATTTCATTCCAGTGAAGACCACCTATACAAGTGTGAAGTCGGCAAAGATATACATGACCAGGATCGTATGTCTGCATGGAGTTCCGAGGACCATTGTATCAGATAGAGGAAACCAGTTTACCTCAAAGTTTTGGAATCAGTTGCATGAAACTTTGGGTACTAGGCTAGAGTTCAGTACAACCTTTCATCCGTAGATGGATGGACAGACCGAGAGAGTCAATCAGATTCTGGAGGACATGTTGAGAGCTTGTGCGCTAGATTATGGATCTAGTTGGGACGACAATTTGCCGTATGCAGAGTTATCTTACAACAATAGTTATCAAGCCAGTTTGAAGATGGCCCCTTTCGAAGCATTGTACGGAAGGAGGTGCAGGACACCATTATTATGGGACGAAGTTGGAGACCATTAGTTGTTTGGACCAGACTTGATTAAGGAGTCTGAAGAGAAGGTTAAATTGATTCGCGATAGACCCAAAGTAGCCCAGTCCAGGCACAAGAGTTACGCGGATTCTAAACGCAAGGAGATAGTTTACGAAGTCAGAGACAGAGTATACCTTCATGTATCCCCGCTACGTGGAGTTAAGCATTTTGGAGTGAAGGGAAAGTTAGCACCACGTTTTGTGGGACCATACAAAGTTTTGCAACGTATGGCAGACGTTTCTTACAAGCTGGAATTGCCAGACGGATTGTTATGAGTTCATGATGTGTTTCACGTTTCCGAGTTGAAGAAGTGCCACACAGAGATGGCCGATATTCCTCTGAGAGATATCGTGCCACTAGAAGCAATTCAGTTGGATAGTGATTTGACCTACGAGCAGAAACCAGTGAAGATTCTCGAGTTTGCCAGTCGAGTCACACGTAACAGAGTTATCAGGTTTTGCAAAGTTCAGTGGAGCCACCATACCGAGGAGGAAGCCGCCAGGGAAATAGAAGAAGACTTACGGAAGGACCACCCGCACCTATTCTCTAGCCAACCTGAATCTTGAGGGCGAGATTCATCTTAAGGGGGGTAGGTTTGTAACATCCCAAATTTTCAATTTGGAATGTTCTACATAGATCATCATTGCATATCATATTTAATTGCATTTTGGTTCATCCTAGAAATTCTAAGCAACTCAAGGACCCACAGAGAGAGTTGGGGATTTCGTTATTTCCATATTTGAGTTTTCTCAAATTTTGGAAAGAGGATCATTTGGTTTTAATCATTTTTGTCTCTGAAATATTTCCAATACTAAAATAAAAGAGAGGAGATAAAATGACTTCTCCGAAATAACACAAATATTGGAGGAAAATATTAAAATCAAATAAGAATTTTATTTGGACTTTTATTGCTATTTTATTTGAATTAGGAAAAAATGTGTTTTTCAAAATTGCATTAGAGGCCCAAATAAATGTTCACTTTGTCCGCAATATTATTAGAGGACCGCGAAAATTTATTTCAGGATTTTTGGACTCCGTTTAGTATTTCTTTTATTTGTTTTTCCGTGCGTCATTTTATTTAGAAAAAGGCTAACCGACCTAACCGGGCCGTGCCCGAGCCGGACTTTATAAGGGGCTGAGGCCGACCCCGCCAGCCAAGTCGCCGCCCCGGCAACCGAAAGCCTAGCCTAGCCACGCGGTCGCCGCCACCGCCACTCCTGCGCCACCCGT
>NC_041389.1:582783278-582790589 GCF_002162155.2 Triticum dicoccoides
TCGGAGTAACCGGCCGCCGCTGCCGATCCCGCTACCGTCGACCCCGCCCGTTGAGGTAGCCGCCGCCGACACCGGTTTTCTTGGAAAAACCGATCGGGTTTTTTTCGACACCCTAGATCTGTTTTTTTAGATCGGTTCGGTTTTTTCGGTTTACTTAAATAGCGGACGTTCGTCCATACATTCGTTTTAATGAAAGTTGTTCTTCAGTTAGTCACAGACAACGAACGTTCGTTCGTTAGCTTGTTCGTCTCATTTTATTTTCCAGGGCGTTTTCCGCGATTATTTTCGATCGTGATTCCTGCCCTAATCTTCGATCTAGTATAACTTTTCGCCCGTTTGTCCGTTTTAGATGAAACAATCACCTAGATCTTCGTTTCGAAGCCCTCTCTCTATTTAGCCAACTTGAACAAGATTTTGGTACTGTAAAATTTCACTTTACTCCATATTAGTAATCGGACCTTGTTTCTTTCGTAGTTTGAGTTTCCTTGCACCATTTGATTTGATTCTTTTCGCAAACCGGAGTTCTTCAGTTGAACTTTCTGGTTAGATATTCTTATTTGGGTTTTACCCATGCATTTAGCTGCGTGCTTATGTATGCTCATAGACGTGGATTGGGTGAGTCACTACTAGGGAAAAGGCTAGCAGCAGTGCGGGTTTTAGGTGTATTAGTAGCGCGGGGGCCGGCGCTACTAATAAGGTGCTACAGCTAACACGTAGCAGTAGCGCGTGCTCACCAGCGCTACTGCTACACAAGTGTAGCAGCAGCGCGCTTAACGGAAGCTCGCTACTGCTAATAGCTATAGCGTGCTTCTCCTGTGCGCTACTGCTATCCTAAATACTAGTAGCAAGTTGTTGTTTCCCACGCTACTACTAAGTAATTGTGAATTAAAAAATAAAAGTTAGATGCAGTTGCTTCCATCAGAGACACGTCCAATGAAAAATAAGCTCAGGTCACAGAACGATCTTTAACACTTGAAGCATTCATAGATACAATAGTAAACATCTAAACAGGAAGAAATCACGACATCCCATATCATACGCACACAACTATCATTGAAAGGTGGGTACTTTCCCTAGCTTTCCATCAACCTAAACAGACCACTTCCCCTAGTTCTCAACTTGGACGGAGGAGTTGCTGCGCCTGGGAGGTTCCTCGCCTGTATGGTTCATCTTGTTGAGCTGCCAAAATACACACACAAAATCATGTCGGAGCAAACTGCCATAAACTTTTTTACAAAACTGCTTGCCAAATCCCCGTGTAGTGAATTTCCTATATAATTTAATGCTGAACTTTTTCTAATACACACTGAACTTGCATACAACATATTCATAACATCACTTCTCCTAACTGCACTATGATCTATCCATTCAAGAGAGTTTGAACTTGCTAGCATCATCTCCTAACTGCGTCCATCTCATTATCTTTTACAAAACAATTCTCAATATGGAGCAAATAACAACAGGAAGGAGGCCATCACCATGCACATACAACATCAGCATGCAAGCTAGGGGCACAAACATACAGTAGCAAGCATGAATTTTGTAGACTGTGGGAATTAAAGAAACGTCAGTAAGTTGGTAGTACACATGACACACAGAAATAGTGAGTAGGAGTACATGGTTTTGAAGTAGTATCTATAGTAATTTGCTACCTTACTTTCAGGTCACACACTCACAATACAGTAACTGTAAACTACTTCCAAGTTACCAAATTGAAAGGTTGCAATGACGATATTGTATGCTAGATGAATTGTATGGTTGAAACAGAGAAAACTCAAAGAATAGGAATACACGACCAACCTTGCCATTGATGATAGAATTGCTTCTCGCGCACTCCTCCTCCGATTTGTCAGATTTTGAGCAGCAAATGATCGGACTTCCCACTGAAACATACATAAGAAAACATTTTCAACACCTAATTCACTAGAGATGACTCACCAAGGTAACCATGTTCCCCTAAGCAACCGATGAACAATGAATAATTTTGCATATCTGAAGAACAAAATTTGGATTGTGGTAACACCAAAGCGGCATATGGTTGCTATAAGGTTTTCTTAGTCTGAAGAATGGTAACATAAATGTAATGGATGATTCTTCGATTTGTTTGGTTAGGTTGCCGAAGGCAGTCTATTAGGCCATCACAAATATTTTAAGGTGGTGTTGATAATCAGCTTGGCAGTGAAAATATTTTGTGTGTGAAACAGGGTCCAGTAGATTGGAAAGAGACAGCCCAACAACAATCAGACGTGAAGCATAAATGTTGATGATGTTACTACTCTTGATGTCATGACAAAGAGACCCTGACAGTTGAACATTCTGTGTCTGAAGAACTACATGCTGCAGGATATAACACATATCTACTTCCACCACCCTTGTCATTATTTGTAGAAGAAAATATAAATGCTTAGTGTTGACCTCAGCAAAAATTGCTGAAAATGCTAGCACACTGACCTTGTGCAAGTAGAATCTGACTTCACCGATATGCACAATAACATCCGTTGTAAAGTCATAGACCACCAATCTGCACATATCAACAAACTTGTGAGCATATCATATTGAGAAACAGAAGACACAAACACTCTTTGGTAGCCATGGTAACATAACAAAAAACATTACAGAGATTTAGTTTTATACAAGCAGTAACGCTCCTACGCCTTTGTGTGGCTGTGGTTGTGCAGCTAATTAACTGAAACCAGAGGATTCATGGAAGAACAGAGAAGAGGGGCAGAGGAAGAAAGTGAAACGGCCATGGGGATGGGGGTGCTTACCCAAGCTAGGATCTATTGAGGCGGAGGTCCTTGGTCCAGCACCGCACCGGAGCAGGCGATGGCGAACTCGACCACGTGCGTGCCGTGGTGGTCGTCCTCGTCCATGGAGGAGGGCGGTTGCTGCATCGAACCGAAGAAATAAGTGAGGGTTAGGAGAGAAGAAAGAAGGGGAGAGGAGAGGGCATGAATCGAGGGGAGAGGAGATCGCACCGCATCGGAGTTGGAGGCAGCCGAAACCCTAGCCGCGGGGAGGGGTCGCGCGCGAGTGCTTGTCACCACGAGGAGCAGATCTGGTCGGAGGGAAGGAAGAACCATCGTGAGAGCTCGTGGGTGTGCAATTCTGGCAACGGCCGCCGGAAGTAGTCGGAATCACCCGGCGTTGGTGGCGGCGGCGAGTGTTCGCGGGAGGAAGAGGAGAAAATGAGAGAGCTAGCGATGGTGGTTGTTCGCTAGGCTAGGTTGGTTGTCTCGCTGGGCTGGCTGGGCTGGGTTAGTTGTAGCGCTTTTCGTGACCAGCGCTGCGACTATGTTTCTATTACTAGCGCGGCCCAGCAAACCCATGCTACTACTATGACATATCCGCAGAACACGATTGGGGATATTTACTAGTAGCGTGTGTTTTTTATCCACGCGCTACGAGTAATATTAACTAGTAGCGCGGGTCAATATAGCACGCTACTAGTAAGTAGCAGTAGCGCCTTAATTTAAAACTCGCTGCTGGTAAGATCCTGTGTATAAGCTTTTCCCTAGTAGTGAGTGTATCCATGATAGATGTGAGTATTGTTAATTAATGGTTAACTTAAGGTGGCTACATAAATACACATCTGGGTGGATTGGTTGAGGGCACCTGGAGAATCCAGTTTTGTCCTAGGATATCCTGGAGTACCCGCGTGATCATCCTACGGCTCGCCACCCAGGCTCAAAGGGGTCATAAGGTTGTTCATGCTAGAAACTTCCGTGTGCAGCCACAAGCTATTATGGGCTCTAGCATACTTGAGTATGTTGTGTGACCTATTTCAGTGGTAGACTAGCAGATGTAGGGGATATAGGTGGTACTGTCTACCTAGAGTACAGAGTTAATGCTTGTGAAAGACTGTGTCTCAGTCATCCGTTTCTCAAACACCATGTAGTGCGAGAAATCCAACTGAGGAGATCGAGTCTTGTGGGGAAAAGTGCGCACACCTCTACAGAGTGTACAAACTAATCATGGTTAGCCGTGTCCCCAGTTATGGACATCTTGAGTATCTGGTTATTGGATTATCATGTTGATCTCATCACTTTAAATTAATTTTGTTGGGTAATTGATGATGCTTAATTGGAATTGAGTTGGAGGAACCTTCTCAATGTTTAACAACCACCATGATAGTTAAATAGAATTTATTCCTTTGTTGTAGGGAAAAATTGGCTTTATGCAAAACTATAACCATAGAGCTTTCCACCAGCCATACATGCATGTAGTGATAGCATTTATTCTGTTCATTTACTCTATGTGTTACATTGCCAGCATATTCCATGTGCTGACCTGTTTCGGGCTGCAACATATCATGTTGCAGACTTTCCAAACGACGAGTAAGGATGCCATAGGTCGTTGTCGTTCACTCAGCTATGCCGTTGGAGTTGATGGACTCACTTTATCTGCCAAGCCTTCCGATGTTATCGTATTTAGATGGCCTTAAGCCATATTATTATAATAAGTTCTCTTTTGAGACATTTGATGTAATAAGTGTGTGATTGAAACTCTGTTATAAATCCTCGAGTACTGTGCATGTCAGCATTACCGATCCAGGGATGACACTGATGCACAGAGACTTGAACGTTTGAGGTCTGGTTGCTACACATTTGATGTTTGGGGCTTTGATTATATGGGATTGTTTTCCTTCCTCCAATGGGTATACACATATTTTAGTTGTTGTTGATTACGTTACTAGGTGGGTAGAAGTTATTCCAACTAGTATGCTGATCATAACACCTCTATTAAGATGCTTAAAGAAGTTATTTTTCCGAGGTTTGGAGTCCCTAGATACCTAATGACTGATGGTGGTTCACATTTTATTCATGGTGATTTTCGTAAAATGCTTGCTAAGTATGATGTTAATCATAGAATTGCATCTCCTTATCACCCACAGTCTAGTGGTCAAGTAGAACTGAGTAACAAAGAGCTTAAATTAATTTTGCAAATGACCGTTAATAGATCTAGAAAGAATTGGTCCAAGAAACTTGATGATGCATTATGGGCTTATAGAACTACATATAAAAATCCTATGGGTATGTCTCCATATAAATGGTTTATGGAAAAGCATGTCACTTACCTCTCGAACTAGAACATAAGGCATATTGGGCAATTAAAGAGCTCAATTATGATTTCAAACTTGCCGGTGAGAAGAGGTTATTTGACATTAGCTCACTTGATGAATGGAGAACTCAAGCCTATGAGGATGCCAAACTCTTTAAAGAAAAAGTTAAAAGATGGCATGACAAAAGGATACAAAAGCGTGAGTTTAATGTAGGTGATTATGTGTTACTTTTCAACTCTCGTTGAAGACTTTTTGCAGGAAAACTCCTCTGTAAATGGGAAGGTCCTTACGTTATCGAGGAGATCTATCGTTTCGGTGCCATAAAAATCAACAACTTCGAAGGCACCAGTCCGAAGGTGGTGAACGGCCAAAGAATCAAACATTATATCTCAAGTAATCCAATAAATGTTGAAACTAATGTTATTGAAACCGTAACCCCGGAGGAATACATAAGGGACACTTTCCAGAATGTTTCAGACTCCGAAAAGGAATATGTATGTGGTACGGTAAGTAAACCGACTCCAAAACAGTTCTAATAGAAGTTTTTCTCCGTTTTGGAATATTTAAGAAAATATGAAAATAAGTAGTACGGGAAGGACACAAGGTGTCCATGAGGGTGGAGGGCGCGCCCTACCCCCCTGGGTGCGCCCCCCCTGCCTCGTGGGCACCTAGTGTGCTCTCCGGACTCCATTTTCTTGCATGATACTTCTTTTAGTCGGTAAAAATTCATTGTATAATCTCCCGAAGGTTTTGACCACTGTATCACGCAAATATCCTCTGTCTTTGTTTTGAGTTGTTTTCTGTCAGATTTGTCAAGGCCAGGCATCATGTCGCCGCCCTCCTCCAACAATGAAGGCAACAATGCTTGGCTGATGAAGATGGAGCTGAAGAGAGAAGAACCTGAGGAGATCAATAAGGATGATAGGATCAAGAAGGTCATGGAGGATCAAGCTCCGGAGGCAGAAGAAGAAGACATCCTCCAACCTCATCACAACCTCTTTACCCCAACTGAGATTGAAGCTTTCAAGATGATTGATTTAGCTCGCATACAAAACAAGTATCTCACACGTGAAAATATTTTGTTGAAGGATCATATCATCGGACTCAAGGGCATTATCCACAAACTGGAGGAGCTCCTACGCTCGATGTGCGACTATCCATCATCACCACCACCTCCTTCACCAGCAAAGGAGACATAATCACATGGGTATGGGCACTCCCCTTGGCAACTGCCAAGCTTGGGGGAGGTGCCCTGGTATCGTATCACCATCACACTCCTATCTTTACTGTTTTTCTTAAGTTCGATCCTTCTAGTAATATCTTGATATAGTAGAATAAAGTTTTAGAATAATCTAGTTTTGAGTTTTGCTTTATGATCCCTCTATGTAATCGAGTTCGTGAGATTTATATAATAAAGATTAGTGTTGAGTCAAGGGCTTTGCTTCTTGTTATGATCTTGAGGGAATAAAAGAAAAAGAAAGATTAAAAAGAGATAAAGAGATCATATGGACCCTATGGAGAGGAATGACTTCACATATAGAAAGTATGATGAATAAAAGTTGTTGAGAGTTGGCAAACAGAGTTTTGGTCATCGTTGCAATTAATAGGAAGTAATAAAGAAAGAGAGGTTTTCTCATATAAATATACTATCTTGGACATCTTTTATGATTGTGAGCACTCATTAAAATATGACATGCTAAAGAGTTGATGTTGGACAAGGAAGACAACGTAATGGGTTATGTTTTCTTATACCCGAAATAAAGTATATTGTCATGGATCATCCAACATGTTGAGCTTGCCTTTCCCCCTCATGTTGGCCAAATTCTTTGCACCAAGTAGAGTTATTACTTGTGCTTCCAAAATACCCTTAAACCTGGTTTTTCCATGAGAGTCCACCATATATACCTATGGATTGAGTAAGATCCTTCAAGTAAGTTGTCATTGTTGTATGCAATAAAAATTGCTCTCTAAATATGTATGACTTATTAGTGTGGAGAAAATAAGCTTTATACGATCTTGTGATATGGAAGCAATAAAAGCGACGGACTGCATAATAAAGGTCTCTATCACAAGTGGCTATATAAAGTGAGGTTCTTTTGCATTAAGATTTCGTGCATCCAACCATAAAAGCACATGACAACCTCTACTTCCCTTTGCGAAGGGCCTATCTTTTATTTTCGTCTTATACATTATGCAAGAGTCATGGTGATCTTCACCTTTCCTTTTTTATATTTTATCCTTTGGCAAGC
>NC_041389.1:582790744-582839970 GCF_002162155.2 Triticum dicoccoides
GAGGTAAAAGGTTGGGAGGCAACACTATAAGCCCCTAACCCATAAGTATTGCGTTAGTGTTAGCAATTGTGAAAGACTAAATGATAGCTGAGTATGTGGACTTGCTGAAAAGCTCTTATATATATTCTTTCTGATGTTATGATAAATTGCAATTACTTCAATGACCAAGATTATAGTTTGTTAGTTTTCAATGAAGTTTCTGATTCATACTTATATATCTATGTGTGTGTCTGTGTTGTTGTTTTAAGAATGGTCATGATGCCCTCATGTCCGTATTTTCTTTTATTGACACCTTTATCTCTAAACATGTGGACATATTTTTCGATTTCGGCTTCTGCTTGAGGACAAGCGAGGTCTAAGCTTGGGGGAGTTGATATGTCCATTTTGCATCATGCTTTTATATCAATATTTATTGCATTATGGGCTGTTGCTACACACTATATCACAATAATTATGCCTATTCTCTCTTATTTTACAAGGTTTACATAAAGAGGGAGAATGCCGGTAGCTGGAATTCTGGGCTGGAAAAGGAGCAAATATTAGAGACCTATTCTGCACAACTCCAAAAGTCCTGAAACTCCAAGAAAGTTATTTTTGGCATTAATAAAAAATACTGAGCGAAGAAAATACTAGAGGGGGGCCACCCTCTGTCCACGAGGGTAGGGGCGCGCCCTACCCCCCTGGGCGCGCCCCCCGCCTCGTGGGCCCCCTGTCAACCCTTCCGTGGCCATCTTCCGCTATATGAAGTCTTTTACCCTGGAAAAAATCATAAGCAAGCTTTCGGGACGAGACTCCGCCGCCATGAGGCGGAACCTTGGCGGAACCAATCTAGGGCTCTGGCGGAGCTATTCTGCCGGGGAAACATCCCTCTGGGAGGGGGAAATCGAATCCATCGTCATCACCAACGATCCTCTCAGCGGGAGGGGGTCAATCTCCATCAACATCTTCACCAGCACCATCTCCTCTCAAACCCTAGTTCATCTCTTGTACTCAATCTTTGTCTCAAAACCTCGGATTGGTACCTGTGGGTTGCTAGTAGTGTTGATTACTCCTTGTAGTTTATGCTAGTTGGTTTATTCAGTGGAAGATCATATGTTCAGATCCTATATGCATATTAATACCCCTCTGATTATGAACATGAATATGATTTCTGAGTAGTTACGTTTGTTCCTGAGGACATGGGAGAAGTCTTGCTATAAGTAGTCATGTGAATTTGGTATTTGTTCGATATTTTGATGAGATGTATGTTGTCTCTCCTCTAGTGGTGTTATGTGAACGTCGACTATATGACACTTCACCATTGTTTGCGCCTAGAGGAAGGCATTGGGAAGTAATAAGTAGATGATGGGTTGCTGGAGTGACAGAAGCTTAAACCCTAGTTATGTGTTGCTTTGTAAGGGGCCGATTTGGATCCATATGTTTCATGCTATGGTTAGGTTTACCTTAATACTTCTTTTGTAGTTGTGGACGCTTGCAATAGGGGTTAATCATAAGTGGGATGCTTGTCCAAGGAAGGGCAGTACCCAAGCACCGGTCCACCTACATACCAAATTATCAAAGTAACGAACGCGAATCATATGAGCGTGATGAAAACTAGCTTGACAATAATTCCCATGTGTCCTCGGGAGTGCTTTTCTCTATATAAGAACTTGTCCAGGCTTGTCCTTTGCTACAAAAAGGATTGGGCCACCTTGCTGCACCTTATTTACTTTTATTACTTGTTACCCATTACGAATTACCTTATCACAAAACTATCTGTTACCGATAATTTCAGTGCTTGCAGAGAAATCCTTACTGAAAACCGCTTGTCATTTCCTTCCGCTCCTCGTTGGGTTTGACACTCTTACTTATCGAAAGGACTATGATAGATCCTCTACACTTGTGGGTCATCAACATGTCGGGCATGGGACGTCTGGGCCTTATCCACGTCCTCCTTCAGCTTGCCAGGTGGTCTGGGTCCGTGGCCTGGTCGACTGTCGCTTGGGCCAGCTTGGCGTCTCGGTCGGCAAGCGTCTTCGCGGGCCTTGAGGTCGTCCACTTGATGCTGAAGCTATTTGGTGTGGGCGGCCTGCCCCTCTTAAAGGACCTTCAGCTCGGCCTCCGCCTTGTCATAGCGCTCCTTGGAGGACGCAGCACTAGCCAGCGCCACGACCAGTGCCACGTCGCGTGCCCCCAAGGCCTCACTAGCCTCCTTCCTGCTCTCCCAGCGCGGCCTCAGCACGGCCCTAGGTCGCCCTGGCGGACGTATTGTCCTGAAGCCACCCTGATACTAGCCCCATGCGCTCCCTCGCAAGGCACATGTCGTCATCTTGGAGGTCAGCTTGGAGTTGGTCAAGTGCAGCCTAGGCTTCGTCTAGGGCGCCTGATCTGATGAGGGGGCCGCGGTCAGCCAGCGCAAGGGCCTGGGGAGCAGGTGGCGTCAGCGCGGGGCTGGTGTCATTGTCAGCGAGGCAGCATTGAGTGGAGCTCACGATGCTGGGGGCTTCGAGCCCCTCTCAGGCATGATGGGGACCGGAGGCTCCAGAGCCTTCTGGACCATGGAGGCGGACTCCTCCTGAGGTTCCACCAGCACGCCTTTGGGGCCCGCTCCATCGCGAGGGAGTGTGGGGTGACCTCTTCCGTCTGCGCCAGGGCGGTGGCACCTTAGGGGTCCCGACTTCATCCTTCCTCTTCTTCGCCATGATGTCAATCCTGGTCACTAGGAGGGGAGTATTGTGGGCAAGGCATCAAGGGCGACAAACAAAAACAAGGTAAGGTACTTACTCATCAAGCGCGATGTACGCCCTCTTCCTAGTCGGGGCCAGGGCGCCTCCGATCTTCCTGGGTGCGGCCTTTACTGCATCTTAGGGTGGCGGGGCGTGCATCGGCTGGCTTCGGTGTGACAATGACGGACGAGGTGGGGGCGTCACCTCGAGGAGGTGGCACCGCCCCACACTTCTTCGGGTCACTCGGCCTGGCCTCCGCGGGGCCGAGGGAGTGGCCTGGACCTCATGAAGACCCCGGTGGAGCACGGGGATTCCACGACCATGGGCTCGATGGCGTCATCATCATATGTGAGGCCACGAAGAAGCTCATTTTGAGACTGCGGAGACGTCTCCGCCACATCATCCACAGTCGCCTCCGAGTCTTCTTTTCCTTCTTCATCGGCGTTGTCGCTAGAAGACACCATCACCGAGGAGTTGGGGAGCTCGGGCGGCATGAGCCCCAACTCATTGAAGACGGACATGGCGGCGACCAGCGCCACCCTGTCGGCATGCCGGTACAGCGGGATGTAGGCCACCAGTAGGTTGCCCGGCCCCCACTCGAGCAGGGTGTTCATGGACTTGTCCAGCTCCTCGCATGTTGATACGTCTCTGTCGTATCTATAATTTTTGATTGTTTCATGCCAATATTCTACAACTCTTACATACTTTTGGCAACTTTGTATACTATTTTTGGGACTAACATATTGATCCAGTGCCTAGTGTCAGTTCTTGTTTGTTGCATGTTTTTTGTTTCACGGAAAATCCATATCAAACAGAGTCCAAATGGGATAAAAACGGACGGAGATTTTTTTGGAATATTTATGAATTTTGGGAAGAAGAATTAACGCGAGACGATGCCCGAGGGGGCCACAAGGCAGGGGGCGCGCCCCATGGGGTCAGGTGCACCCTGGGCCCTCATGGCCACCCCGAAAGGCGGTTGGTGCCCTTCTTTCACCGCAACAAAGCCAATATCCGGATAGAAAACGTGTCCAAAGGACAACCCAATCGGAGTTATGGATCTCCGGGAATATAAGAAATGGTGAAAGGGCAAAATCAGGAACGCAGAAACAGAGAGAGACAGAGAGATAGATCCAATCTCGAAGGTCTCTCGCCCCTCCCACGCCATGGAGACCATGGACCATATGGGAAACCCTTCTCCCATCTAGGGGGGAGGTCAAGGAAGAACAAGAATGGGGGCTCTCTCCCCCTCTCTTCCGGTGGCGCCGGAATGCCGCCGGGGCCATCATCATCACCGCGATCTACACCAACACCTCCGTCATCTTCACCAACATCTCCATCACCTTCCCCCATCTATATTCAGCGGTCCGCTCTCCCGCAACCTGCTGTACCCTCTACTTGAATGTGGTGCTTTATGCTTCATATTATCCAATGATGTGTTGACATCATATGATCTCTAAGTAGATTTTCGTTGTCCTATCGGTAAATGGTGAATTTCTATGATTGATTTAATTTGCTTGTGGTCATATTGTTGTCCTTTGGTGACCATCATATGAGCGCGCGCATGGATCACACCATAGGGTTAGTTTTATGTTGATAGAACTATGTATTGGAGGGCAAGAGTGACAGAAGCTTCAGCCTAGCATAGAAATTGATGCATACGGGATTGAAGGGGGACCAATATACCTTAATGCTATGGTTGGGTTTTACCTTAATGAACGTTAGTAGTTGTGGATGCTTGCTAATAGTTCCAATCATAAGTGCATAGAATTCCAAGTCAGGGATGACATGCTAGCAGTGGCCTCTCCCACATAAAACTTGCTATCGGTCTAGTAAAGTAGTCAATTGCTTAGGGACAATTTCACAACTCCTACCACCACTTTTCCACACTCGCTATACTAACTTTATTGCTTCTTTATCTAAACAGCCCCTATATTTTATTTACGTGCTCTTTACATTCTTGCAAACCTATCCAACAACACCTACAAAGTCCTTCTAGTTTCATACTTGTTCTAGGTAAAGCAACTGCTAAGCGTGCGTAGAGTTGTATCGGTGGTCGATAGAACTTGAGGGAATATTTGTTCTACCTTTAGCTCCTTGTTGGGTTCGACACTCTTACTTATTGAAAGAGGCTACAATTGATCCCCTATACTTGTGGGTTATCAAGACCTTTTTCTGGCGCCGTTGCCAGGGAGTTATAGCGTGGGGTGAATATTCTCGTGTGTGCTTGTTTGCTTTATCACTAAGTAGATTTTATTTGCTGTTCTAAGTTGTTCTCTATCTTTAATTATGGATATGGAACACGAAATACCAAAAAAATAGGTTTCTCTACTACTCATGGAGATGGGGAACCTCCTAAAACCCTTGCTGCTCGTTATGTGAAAGATATTATGTACTACTTTGATAATCCTGAGAAAGCCCCATTCAATTATGTAATGGGAGACACGTTGGGTCAACGTGAATACTTTAGGGATTATCACTTGACTCAACAATGGAAATTATTATGGGATCAAATGCATATGTTGCATTTGTATGCTCGGGAACTATGCTTGAGATATGATTATACTTGTTGCTCTAGGATGAAGGCTCCACACCTTCCCTTTTCATGCAAATTTAATGATGATAAAATCTTGGCTTATTATGCTGATGGTATATATGATTACTATGATGTGGAACAAATAGAAGAATTCGTTGCTTTTATGGGTGCTTATGAAATTGAATCTTTGTTTAAAGAGTGTGAAAATCTTGATGATGTTGTTTACAGACTTGAGAATTTTGCTATACTTAAATATTGCTATGAGAATTATGAATTCAATTCCGATATTGATGATTTTATTGAGAGAGTTTCCATTTTCCAAGAAGAGACTAATATTTTGCAGGAGTCTATGGAAGAAGAAATTGATGGAACTGTGAGCTCATTGGATGAAAAAGACGAGGAGGAGAGCGAAGAACAAAAGGAGGAAGAGCGGATTGTTCACCCATGCCCACCTTCTAATGAGAGTAACTCTTCAACTGATACATTGTTTAATTTCCCTTCGTGCTTATGGAAGGATGATTGCTATGATGATTGTTATGATCTCGTTGATTCTCTTGAAATACCCCTTTTTGATGAGCTTGCTATGCTTGTGGCCATGATGCCAATATGAATGATGATTATGGAGATGAACTTGGTATAGTTCCTTATGTTAAAAATGAAATTGTTGCTATTGCACCCACACATAATAGTCCTATTATCTTTTTGAGTTCTCCAAACTAAACTATATCAGAGAAGTTTGTGCTTATTAAGGATTATGTTGATGGGTTGCATTTTACCATTGCACATGATGATTTTGATAGATATAATATTCATGTGCTTGCTGCTCCAACTTGCAATTATTATGAGAGAGGAACTATATCTCCACCTCTCTATGTTTGCAACACGATAAAATTGCAAGAAACTGCTTATACTATGCATTGGCCTTTACTTGGTGTGCATGAATTGTTATTTTATGACATGCCTATGCATAGGAAGAGAGTTAGACTTTATTGTTGCATGATATATGTTACTTTGTGCTCACTACTAAATTACAAATAATTGTTAATTAAAATTGGCTTTGATATACCTTGGGATCCGGGTGGATCTATTACTTGAGCACTATATGGCTAGCTTAATGGCTTTAAAGAAAGCACTGCCGGGGAGACAACCTGAAAGTTTTAGAGAGTCATTTATTTTTGTTGAGTGATTTTATATAGTATAAAAAAAGAGGGGAACCCAAAACTTTTCAAACAGGAAAGTGAAAGTGAGAGAGATAAGCATTGTTAAAGTGGGAGCTAGCCTTGAACTTTGTTCGTGCTCATGGAAACTTTGTGAATCTTAATTACAGAAACTTTTCATCAAAAATAATTATCCCCTTTTACAATTCCATTGTATTATAAAAATAATGTGCCAAGGTTTGCCTTTAGGATGTTTACGATGCTTGTTGGTTTGTGCGGTGCAGGACAGAAACTTTGGCTGTAGTGCACGATTTTAAATTTTTTACTGGAATGTCAAATGGTTCTGAAACTTTTTGCACTGTATTTATATACAAATTTTTTATTTTTACTAATTTTGGAAGAATTTTTAGGGTACCATAAGTATCATGAATGTTCAGATTACTACAGACTGTCCTATTAAAGACAGATTCTGTTTTTGATGCATAGTTTGCTTGTTTTGATGAAACTATCGATTTCTATCAGTGGATTAAGCCATGGAAAAGTTATATTACAGTAGCTACAATGCAAAAACAAAATATGAATTGGTTTGCAACAGTACTTAGAGTAGTGATTTGCTTTATTATACTAACGGATCTTACCGAGTTTTCTGTTGAAGTTTCGTGTGGATGAAGTGTTCGAAGATCGAGGAGGTCTCGATATGAGGAAAAGGAGGAGAGGCAAGAGCTAAAGCTTGGGATGCCAAAGGCACCCCAAGTAAATATTCAAGGAGACTCAAGCGTCTAAGCTTGGGGATGCCCCGGAAGGCATCCCATCTTTCTTCAACAAGTATCGGTATGTTTTCGGATTCGTTTCATTCATGTGATATGTGCAAATCTTGGAGTGTTTTTTGCGTTTAGTTTTCACTTTTCTTTTATGCACCATGCTGGTATGAGATAGTCCTTGGTTGATTTATATAATTCTCATTGCACTTCACTTATATCTTTTGAGTATGGCTTTATAGAATGCTTCATGTGATTCACTTATATCATTTGAAGTTTGGATTGCCTGTTTCTCTTCACATAGAAAACCGCCATTTGTAGAATGCTCTTTTGCTTCACTTATATTTGTTAGAGCATGGGCATATCTTTTGTAAAAAGAATTAAACTCTCTTGCTTCACTTATATCTATTTAGAGAGATGACAAGAATTGGTCATTCACATGGTTAGTCATAAAATCCTACATAAAACTTGTAGATCACTGAATATGATAGGTTTGATTCCTTGCAATAGTTTTGCGATATAAAGGTGGTGATATTAGAGTCGTTCTAGTTGAGTAATTGTGAAATTGAGAAATACTTGTGTTGAGGTTTGCAAGTCCTGTAGCATGCACGCATGGTAACCATTGTGTGACAAATTTGAAGCATGGGGTGTTTCTTTGATTGTCTTCCTTATGAGTGGTGGTCGGGGACGAGCGATGGTCTTTTCCTACCAATCTATCCCCCTAGGGGCATGCGTAGTAGTACTTTGCTTTGAGGGCTAATAAACTTTTGCAATAAGTATATGAGTTCTTTATGACTAATGTGAGTCCATGGATTATACACACTCTTACCTTTCCGCAATTTGCTAGCCTCTACGTTACCATGCATTGCCCTTTCTCACCTCGAGAGTTGGTGCAAACTTCGTAGGTGCATCCAAACCCCGTGATACGATACGCTCTATCACACATAAGCCTCCTTATATCTTCCTCAAAACAGCCACCATACCTACCTATCATGGCATTTCCATAGTCATTCTGAGATATATTGCCATGCAACTTCCATCATCGTCATATACATGACTTGAGCATTTATTTTCATATTGATTTGCATGATCGTAAGATAGCTAGCATGATGTTTTCATGGCTTGTCCGTTTTTTGATATCTTTGCTATGCTAGATCATTGCACATCCCGGTACATCGTCGGAGGCATTCGTATGGAGTCATATCTTTGTTCTAGATATCGAGTTGTAATATTGAGTTGTAAGTAAATAAAAGTGTGATGATCATCATTATTAGAGCATTTCCCCATGAAAAAAATAAAAGAAAAAAAGAGAGGCCAAAGAAGCCTAAATAAAAAAGGGGGGCAAAGAAGCCCGCCAAAAAAAGAGGGGGGCAATGTTACTATCCTTTTACCACACTTGTGCTTCAGAGTAGAACCATGTTCTTCATATAGAGAGTCTCTTGAGTTATCACTTTCATATACTAGTGGGAATTTTCATTATAGATCTTGGCTTGTATATTCCGATGATGGGCTTCCTCAAATGCTCGAGGTCTTCATGAGCAAGCAAGTTGGATGCACACCCACTTAGTTTCAGTTTGAGATTTCATACACTTATAGCTCTAGTGCATACGTTGCTTGGCAATCCCTACTCCTCGCATTAACATCAATTGATGGGCATCTCCATAGCCCGTTGATTAGCCACATCGATGTGAGACTTTCTCTCTTTTTGTCTTCTCCACACAACCTCATCATATTCTATTCCACCCATAGTGCTATATCCATGGCTTACGCTCATGTATTGCGTGAGGGTTGAAAAGGCTGAAGCGCGTTAAAAAGTATGAACCAATTGCTCGGCTTGTCATCGGGGTTGTGCATGATGGGAGCATTTTGTGTGACGAAAATGAAGCATGGCCAAACTATATGATTTTGTAGGGATAAGCTTTCTTTGGCTATGTTATTTTGATAAGACATAATTACTTGGTTAGCATGTTTGAAGTATTATTGTCTTAATGTCAAATGATAGACTATTGCTTTGAATCACTCGTGCCTTAATATTAATGCCATGATTAGATATATGATCAAGATTATGCTAGGTAGCATTCCACATCAAAAATTACCTTTTTTATCATTTACCTACTCGAGGACGAGCAGGAATTAAGCTTGGGGATGTGGATATGTCTCCGTCGTATCTATAATTTTTGATTGTTCCATGCCAATATTCTACAACTCTTACATACTTTTGGCAACTTTTTATACTATTTTTGGGACTAACATATTGATCCAGTGCCCAGTGCCAGTTCCTGTTTGTTGCATGTTTTTTGTTTTGCAAAAAATCCATATCAAACAGAGTCCAAACGGGATAAAAACGGCCGGAGATTTTATTTTGGAATATTTATGAATTTTGGGAAGAAGCATCAACGCGAGACGATGCCCGAGGGGGCCACGAGGCAGGGGGCGCACCCCAGGGGTCAGGCGCTCCCTGGGCCCTCGTGGCCACCCTACAAGGTGGTTGGTACCCTTCTTTCGCCGCAACAAAGCCAATATCCAGATAGAAATCATGTCCAAAGGACAACCCAATCGGAGTTACGGACCTTCGGGAATATAAGAAAAGGTGAAAGGGCAAAATCAGGAACGCAGAAACAGAGAGAGACAAAGAGATAGATCCAATCTCAGAGGGGCTCTCACCCCTCCCACGCCATGGAGACCATGGACCAGTGGGGAAACCCTTCTCCCATCGAGGGGGAAGGTTAAGTAAGAAGAAGAAGGGAGGATCTCTCCCCCTCTCTTCCGGTGGCGTCGGAACGCCGCCGGGGCCATCATCATCACCGTGATCTACACCAACACCTCCGTCATCTTCACCAACATCTCCATCACCTTCCCCCATATATATTCAGCGGTCCACTCTCCCGCAACCCGATGTACCCTCTACTTGAACATGGTGCTTTATGCTTCATATTATTATCCAATCATGTGTTGCCATCCTATGATCTCTGAGTAGATTTTCGTTGTCCTATCGGTAATTGGTGAATTGCCATGATTGGTTTAATTTGCTTATGATTATGTTGTTGTACTTCGGTGCCCATCATATGAGCGTGCGCGTGGATCACACCATAGGGTTAGTTTTATGTTGATAAAACTATGTATTGGAGGGCAAGAGTGACAGAAGCTTCAGCCTAGCATAGAAATTGATGCATACGGGATTGAAGGGGGACCAATATATCTTAATGCTATGTTGGGTTTTACCTTAATGAACTTTAGTAGTTGCGGATGCTTGCTAATAGTTCCAATCATAAGTGCATATAATCCCAAGTCAGGGATGACATGCTAGCAGTGGCCGCTCCCACATAACACTTGCTATCAGTCTAGTAAAGTAGTCAATTGCTTAGGGACAATTTCACAACTCCTACCACCACTTTTCCACACTCACTATACTAACTTTATTGCTTCTTTATCTAAACAGCCCCTAGATTTTATTTACGTGCTCTTTATATTCTTGCAAACCTATCCAACGACACCTACAAAGTCCTTCTAGTTTCATACTTGTTCTAAGTAAAGCGACCGCTAAGCATGCGTAGACTTGTATCGGTGGTCGATAGAACTTGAGGAATATTTGTTCTACCTTTAGCTCCTCGCTGGGTTCGACACTCTTACTTATCAAAAGAGGCTACAATTGATCCCCTATACTTGTGGGTTATCACCTGTCAAGCTCCCCAAGCGTAACCTGATGTCGTCCTCTGCACCCTTGAACTCCCACATGGGGTGCGTGTGCGCTTGGAGCGGGGCCAGGCGCTGCATCAGGAACTCCTTGACAAGCATGCCCCTGTCAGCGTCTGGGCATCCATGTCTGCGATCATCTTCCTTAGGACCGGCGCTGCCTGGGGGTCGGAGAGTTTCTCGTGACCCCACTATCGGTGTCAAAACTGGCGGATCTCGGGTAGGGGGTCCCGAACTGTGCGTCTAAGGCTAATGGTAACAAGAGGCTGGGGACACGATGTTTACCCAGGTTTGGGCCCTCTCGATGGAGGTAATACCCTACTTCCTGCTTAATTGATCTTGATGATTTGATTATTACAAGAGTTGATCTACCACGAGATCACAGAGGCTAAACCCTAGAAGCTAGCCTATGATTATGATTGTTATCCTTGTCCTACGGACTAAACCCTCCGATTTATAGACACCGGAGGGGGCTAGGGTTACACAGAGTCAATTTACAGAGAAGGAGATATAACATCCAAATAGCCAAGCTTGCCTTCCACGCAAAGGAGAGTCCCATACGGACACGGGACAAAGTCTTCAATCTTGTATCTTCATAGTACAATAGTCCGGCCAAAGTATATAGTTCGGCTGTCCAGATACCCCTTAATCCAGGACTCCCTCAGTAGCCCCTGAACCAAGCTTCAATGACGATGAGTCCGGCACGCAGATTGTCTTCGGCATTGCAAGGCGGGTTCCATCTCCGAATACTCCAAGGTAGACTCCGAACACAAGGATCGTGTCCGGATCTGCAAAATAATTTCCACATACCACCGCAGAGGGCACAATACTTTATAAATTTAATCTGCTGACAACTTTTCATGGTGTGACATCATGCCACGGCTCGGTCATTATTCGGACCATTTTTCGCAACCAGCGACCGCACATATTGCGAGGCGGTTTCCTTAGCACGTCTTGTCAAAGCAGAGATCGTGTCCCCTAATCGTGGGATTCTCATCAATACGGGTATGGGTAACCCAACCATGCCATCAATCATGGCACTTGGAAAATAAGTGATTTTAACAGGCAAGTAGGGAGGTGCATAGTTTCCACCGCCTTTATAAAGAGACAAGGATCCCCATTTTCACCCACGCCTTCTTCCTTCTTTACTCATCCATTCTCGCACCCTCGAGCCCCAGCGCCCAAGTTCTCACCTTCTCCGTAAGACCATTCGCAACATGTCCGGAGCAGGAGGCAAGTGGATGGCCTCCTCCGTTACGCAGGAGGACATTACCAAGCTTTGGGAGGCCGGATACCTGGCTACGGACATCACGCATAGGCTTACGGCGAAGGGGCAGATCACCCCCACTCCAAAATCTCAGGAGAGAGTAGTGTTCCTCTCTCATTTCATCCGAGGACTGGGATTTCCACTTCACCCATTTGTCCGCGGGCTCATGTTTTACTATGGGCTAGATTTTCATGGTCTAGCCCCAAATTTCGTCCTCAAAATCTCGGCGTTTATCGTCGTGTGTGAGGCCTTCCTCCGCATCAAGCCCCACTTCGGCATGTGGCTACAAATCTTCAGCGTGAAGCCGAAGATAGTGAGAGGCCAGCAAGCGGAGTGCGGAGGAGCCATGGTGGGCAAGATGCCCAACATCACCTGTCTCGAAGCCTCCTTCGTGGAGACCGTGAAGGGGTGGTAATCGGGGTGGTTCTACATCACCGAACCGCGCGATGCCAACTAGGCGGCAGCCCCCGAATTCCGATCTGGCATCCCCATGCGGCTCACCTCCTGGGAAAAGAAGGGCCTGGCCTAGGGCGTTCCTGTGGAGATGACGGGACTCCAGAACTGCATCAAAAATATGAGAGACAAGAAGATCAGGCTTGTCAACATGGTCCAGGTCATGCTCATCCGTTGGATCCTCCCGTGTCAAAGACGGGCATTCTATATGTGGGAGTTCGATCTGGCCGAACACCAGATGTTGCGAGAGCTTTTCAACACAACGCATGAAGATGTCTGGAAGGTGCTGTTCAAATCCGCCGAAGTACCTCCTCCCACTTCCGAGGACCGGGGGCTTAGCGCAAAGCGCACCGCCAATCCGGTAAGCCCTCTAAATATCACAAAACGTGCCTTTCCCAGTATATTTGTGGGAGCATTTTAAGCCACCATCCTGGCAAAACAGGAATATGTGGAGATGGCGGATCGTATCGACTATCCGGCTCCGCTGCCTGAAGATCCAGCAACCGCACTCCTGGCGGAGATGTTGGTTCCGGCACCTTACAAGGTGCCGGAGAAGAAGGCCGAAAAGAAGGCTACAGGGACCAGGAAAGGTCTCTGGCGCAAGGCCACACCGGACGCCTCGTCCGAGGATGAAGAGACGCACTCCTCCCACAAAGATGAGGGAGAGGAGAAGAAAAGGAAGGTCGTCCCACCTGGGAAGGCCGAAGGGTCCAAGAAGGCGGCCACGGGGACCGGGAAAGGTCTCCGGCGCAGGGTCGTGATAGACTCATCGCCTGAGGACGCCGAGGCAGATTCCTCCCACAGAGACGGGGGAAACATGAAGAAATTCCCCCTCCCTGCACTGGGGAGGAGAAGAAGAGAAAAGCCGCCCCACCGGGGGAGGCTAGGACGCCGAAGAAGGGAAAGACATCCCTTCCGGATCACTCCACCACGGCCGCCTACAGCGAGGAGGAGTGGCTGCCCAGGGGCAAGCCCCTGGAAAAATCGTAAGTATCCGCACTCTATAGTGTGTTTAATGCGTCTTAACTTCATGGTTTGTTATAACACCGAACGCGCATATGCAGTCCGGCCGGGTCCCATCTCGAGGTATCCTCTTCGGATGGGTCTCTGAGTGAATCGGAGATGAATTCACTCCCGACGGCCACCTCCCCTCTGCCCGCGGATGACACCGAGGTGTTGTCCAAAGGATACCGGAATAGGGGGCGGCGGTTCTGCAGACCCTCCAAGGCGAAATCCCAGACGCCGGGCACATGGGGGGTAAGATCCCCATGGACTATGCTGTCGGGGGCCGCAGCAAGGTTGGCTTCCAGCCGGATACTGCGCCGAAACCTCAAAAGGTTATGTATTCAAGTAGGCAGCCCCTCTCTAAGGAGGGCAAGCCGGCCGGGCCGATGACCTCCGTCCAGCCGGAGGCATCGGATAATTTGCTGAAAGTGCTTCGCGGCGCTTCCCTTGATGAAGGGCAGCATACTCTTATGGGTACGGTGATTGAGAAGGTTTGGTCCGCCAAAAGCGGATTGACTGAAGCCTGCACCAGCCTCCTAACAGGCTTTGAGGTAAGTAGTCAAAAGTGTAAGAAAACATCACCCGATAGACAGTAGCCCCTGATACTCTGCTTGGTGTTCGGGAAGAAAAACCAAACAGAGGGTCAACTTTTATCCGCAGGAATCTAACAGTAAATGTATATGTGAATAAGCAGGCGTTGCTGCTGGCCGCTGCTGCCCGCACTGCGGAGGTCGCCGGACTCAAGCGGGACTTGAAGCAGGTCGAAGAAGAGCTCAGCATCATGAAGAGGCAGCTTGAAGAGAACAAAGGTAAGTGATACCCTGTCCGTGTGTTATATAGAGGAAGAAAAATTGGTGATGCTAACAAAAAGCATCATGATTTTTTTAATAGGGGCCACGACCGAAGTGGCAGCCCTGAAGAAAGTGCTATCCGAGGCCGAAGACAAAGCGGCCAAGGAGCGTACCGAGCGTGAAAAATAGGATGCTTGGGTAAGCGAGGTACAGCAAGAGCTCCAGGACTTCGGCAAGAAATTCGAGTCCTTGGAGCATGACTTCAAGACGCAAGAGTCTGAGCTTGCAAAGGCCCTCCAGAGCGTGAAAGACACCAAGGCCGAAGCCCAAAAGGCCCTCCATGAAATCCAGGCGGCCAAGAAGATAGCGGCGGGTAAGGCATTCGTTATGTAAAGCAAGCATGTGGAGGAGACATTTCTTTTACTTAACCGAATTCGGAGCTCTCCAGGGGCATTCGCAGATCTGCCACGCAGCATATCGGATGCCACAGAGTTCTACCGTGCCGAGGAGGGGAGCTCGACGAAGAAGTTGTTCTGGTCCTAGTATGCTAGGGCCGAACACCCAATGCCCTTGAGTGACCAACTGAAGCAATTGGTAGAACTCCACAAGGCGACCGAATTGGCCATGAAGGACTTCATAGTCCGGCTATGGCCTGGCGAGCCCCTGCCCGAAAGTTACTTCGGCCTTATAAAGCAGATGGTAAATGCATGTCCGCGGCTGTAAGTTATTAAGCACTCCGTCTGTATTGAGGGTGCCCGCCGGGCCTTTGTCCGCGCGAAAATGCATTGGGCCAAAATGGATGCGGAGAAGCTGGTGAAGGATGGACCGCCGGAGGGTAAGGCGCATCGCTACCCCGAGAAATATTATGCCGGCGTTATGAAAGGCGCTCACCTTGTGGCCAATGAATGTACCAAGGACATAATTTTTGAGTGAATGTACTCATGTCGTTCTGTAATATGAAAACGAGTTCGTGTGCGTTATGTAATGCTTTTTGATTTAAAATATTACCTTCTGTGCGCCCGTTTATAAAATTCTGAAAGTAGGTCAGTCGACGGCTTCCGCCCCCGTGTAACTAGTGCTGGGGTGTTCGTGGAAAACCCAAACACTCTTTATCCAAATTTTTGGTCCTTTAAGGAGGTGTTTAGCGCAGCGAACCAGGCAATCGAACTATGCGGCTTTATAACTCTCACTTAGCCATAGAAGTCTACAATTTTAAATTTCGGTGAAGCCCCTAGTATTCAGAAGGCTGAACTTGGGGCGCTATACACGCCTAAATCGGACAAGGCCGATTCCTCGCCTGAAGCAGAAAAAATCTTTAAGGATTTAGGACCTCTCGAACAACGACCAGCTCTCGCCGCATCATGACAGTCAGTTTTCGGCTTTCTCTACTGAGGTGTTCATCCGGAAGAACTGGGACACAATCGCAGTAGTTCTACCTATGCTTCCTTAGCCGATATAACGGAACGTAAGGTACCAAAACAAGGGAGCCAGGCAAACCCAACTATTGACCCAAGACATGATTCGGAGCTGATGCATATAATGCTATAAGTTCGGGGTGCCGCACTGTCAAAAGTGTTCGCACTTTTCTTGCTGTGTTATGGGGCACAATAAAAGCCCCTGGCGAACAGAACGTACCAAAGTGTACGGGTGCAATATTTAAATAAGCAGTCAAGGGAAAATATGGAGAAAATAAGCTGATATTGTATATTGTTTCCCATTGTTATTTAAATAATACGTCAAAGCGTATGTGTACAATTAATGCGATAAGCAAAAAATAGGACTATTTGACATGTCCTATCCAAGGGCAGGCTGCATGTGGATATGTAAAACAGGTATAACGATCATTAACAGAGACCACCTGGGTATTCCCTTGTATGCAAAGCCTCTTGCCTCCTTGGTTTTCCCTCCTGTGATGAGTCCGATGATCAGGTTCTCTGAAGGGGCTACCCGAAAGTAGGGTCCTGAAAAAGAAAGAAGATTATAAACGTATGCGGGTCTTGTGACGGTTGAGCTGCACTGTGGACCGCATCATCGTCGCGTCTCCGCCTATGCCCATGGTATTTTGAGTGCGTAATTGTGTACGCGCGACACAAATGCCGCCTGAATGGGACTGGGGCGGAGGCCGGATTGCTAGTCGAGCTCTTGGCGTGCCTGAAGATCCGGGGTTGTCATCACCGAGTTGGCGGTCTGCCAAAGAAGGCTGCTTTGTACTTCTGCCACTAGGGCTGCAGTGTGCTCCTCCATATGGAGAGAGCGGTCTGTGTTTCCATTGACTGTTATAACCCCGCGAGGTCCTGGCATCTTGAGCTTGAGGTATGCATAGTGTGGTACCGCGTTGAATCAATCAAATGTGGTTCGTCCAAGTAGTGCATGATAGCCACTACGGAAAGGGACGATATCAAAGATTAACTCCCCGCTTCAGAAGTTATCCGGAGATCCGAAGACCACTTCCGGTGTTATTGAGCCCGTACAACAGGCCTCTACACCTGGAATTACACCTTTGAAGGTGGTTTTGGTGGGTTTGATCCTTGAGGGATCGATGCCCATTTTGCACACTATGTCCTGGTAAAGCAGGTTCAGGCTGCTGCCACCGTCCATGAGGACTTGCGTGAGGTGGAATCCGTCAATGATTGGGTCAAGGACCAATGCGGCTGAACTGCCATGACGGATACTGGTAGGATGGTCCCTGTGATCAAAAGTGATCGAACGGGATGACCATGGGTTGAACTTTGGGGCGACTGGCTCCATCGCATAGACGTCCCTTAGTGCACACTTTCGTTCCCGCTTGGGAATGTGGGTGGCATATATCATATTTACCGTTTTCACTTGGGGAGGAAATTTCTTATGTCCCCCTGTGTTCGACCGCTGGGGCTCCTCGTCGTCCTTGTTGTGCAGCCCCTTGTTCTTGTTTTCGGCATTCAACTTGCTGGCCTGTTTGAACACCCAACAATCTCTGTTAGTGTGGTTGGCTGGCTTATCAGGGGTGTCGTGAATTTGGCACGATCTGTCGAGTATGCGGTCCAGATTGGACGATCCCGGATTGTTTCTCTTGAACGGCTTTTTCCGCTGACTGGATTTGGAGCCGCTGAATCCGGCATTGACTGCCGTATCTTCGGTGTTGTCGCCATTGTTCCTACGCTTATGTCTGTTGCGCCATGGCTTGCCGTTACTGTCGCGGATATCTGAAGTGCCGGAGTTTATTGGCGTGGTGTTACTGTGAGCCAGCCAGCTATCCTCGCCCGCGCAAAAGTGGGTCATGAGTGTCGTGAGGGCTGCCATGGACTTCGGCTTTTCTTGGCCGAGGTGTCGAGCGAGCCACTCGTCGCGGATATTATGCTTAAAGGCCGCTAGGGCTTCAGCATCCGGACAGTCGACAATTTGGTTCTTTTTAGTTAGGAACCGAGTCCAGAATTTCCTGGCTGACTCTCCGGGCTGTTGGGTTATGTGACTTAAGTCATCAGCTCCGGTGGTCGCATGTAAGTGCCTTGGAAGTTGTCGAGGAATGCGTCCTCCAGGTTTTCCCAACTACCGATGGAGTCCGCCGGCAGGCTATTCAGCCAGTGTCGTGTCGGTCCTTTGAGCTTAAGGGGAAGATATTTGATGGCGTGTAGATCATCACCGCGGGCCATGTGAATGTGGACAAGGAAATCTTCATACTGCGGGGTCTGTTGTGCCATCATATGATTCAATGTTTACGGGTTAAACCCTTCTGGGAATTCATGATCCATTACTTCATCAGTGAAGCAGAGGGGGGGTGCGGCGCCTCTATGCCAGGCTATGTCACGACGCAGTTCGACTAAGTCTGGTCAGTTGTGTTCGGCCCGGCCCGACTTATTGTTAGTGTATCCGGCATGACGGTCATCATCACGCATTGTGGCGCGCCCCCGCGATCCGTAGATCGATCTTGGCTGTCCTCTTTGTTTTCCAATATGTGTCGCAGGTCTTGCGTATTGCCCCGGGCCGTAGTGTATGGGCGTTGGGGTGCGGGCTGGTATTCGGGCTGATACGCCGCTTTGTCTCAGCCACGAGGTGGCCGGTAAGCCTCGTCATGTGCTGGTAGTGTAGGCTGGGCCTCCTCCTCGAGTTGAGGTAGCAACTAGTGCTTTGGGTAACCTTTGGTTGGGCGCTCGAGTCCGTATTCCTCGACTGCCAGGACCTCAGTCCATTTGTCTGTGAGCAGATCTTGATCAGCCTGGAGCTGCTGCTGCTTCTTCTTTAGGCTTCTTGCAGTGGCTTGAAGCCGACGCTTGAGGCGCTCCTGCTTGACAGGATCCTCAGGCACAACAAATTCATTGTTGTCGAGGCTCACTTCGTCTTCGGAGAGAGGCGTATAGTTGTCATCCTCCAAGTCTCCGTTCGTCTCCTATTCGTGTGGGCTAGTTCGCCCGTCCTCCTGTTTGGCCTGCTCGAAGTTAGGCTAGTCGGGATTGTATTCGTCTTCAGCACCATCCGGATTGTTATCCTCTCCTGTGCCGATGTTGCTATGGCGGGTCTTAGAGCGGCGTCGATGACGCCCATGTTATGATTGCTTCCCTAAGTGGTTATCTCATGTTGCCTCATCGCCATTGTTTTCTTTGGGGGTGTCCACCATATATATATATATCATATGAAGAGGTGGTTGTCCAGCGCCCTGTGGGCGGTGGTTCCTGTTCTTCTCCTGCATCGTCTTTCATACCGTCGATGTCTTTGGAGTCGAAGTTGAGCCCGTCGGTTAAGTCATCGATAGTAGCAATGAAGTGGGTGGTGGGTCGATAACGAATTCCTTCGTCATCCGCTTCCCACTCGAGCCGGACATAGTTCGGCCAAGAGTCTCCTGACAAAGAGAGAGACCTTAATGATTTTAGCACATCACCAAAGGGCGAGTGCTGAAAGATATCTGCAGCGGCGAACTCCATGATCGAAGCCCAATCAGATTCGATGGGCACGGCTGCATGCGGTCTGGAACCTATGGCCGGAGACAAGTCCGGGGGTCCAGTGACACAGATTTCCTTAGAGGTGGAGTTTGTGTCCGGCTCCAACGCCGATGAGTGTGCAGCCTCCATGGCGGGGTCCATCCACCCGTCCTCGGATGGCACAATCTGCTCCAGATTGAAGTCCGGAGCTGTAGCAGGTGCGATATTCCGAATACTGTCTGATGGCAAATCTAAGTCATGCACACCGTGATCGTTCGGCGCTCCTGACGC
Source organism: Triticum dicoccoides (assembly GCF_002162155.2). Taxonomy (NCBI): domain Eukaryota; kingdom Viridiplantae; phylum Streptophyta; class Magnoliopsida; order Poales; family Poaceae; genus Triticum; species Triticum dicoccoides. Next base: position 582,810,290 of record NC_041389.1, read on the forward strand.
GGGCCCGAATCCGTCGAAGATCAAGTCTCCGCGGATGTCGGCCATGTAGTTTAGGTTTCCAAACCTGACCCGATGGCTAGGGGCATAGCTATCGATCTGCTCCAGATGGCCAAGCGAATTGGCCCGCAGTGCGAAGCCGCCGAATACGAAGATCTTTCTGAGGAGAAAAGTCTCACCCTGGACCGTATTATCGCTAATGATTGAAGGAGCCATCAAGCCTTGCAGCGACGACACAGAGGAACTCTCAATTAAAGCACCAATGTCGGTGTCAAAACCGGCGGATCTCGGGTAGGGGGTCCCGAACTATGCTACTAAGGCTAATGGTAACAGGAGGCTGGGACACGATGTTGACCCAGGTTCGGGCCCTCTGGATGGAGGTAATACCCTACTTCCTGCTTGATTGATCTTGATGATATGAGTATTACAAGAGTTGATCTACCATGAGATCACAGAGGCTAAACCCTAGAAGCTAGCCTATGATTATGATTGTTATCCTTGTCCTACGGACTAAACCCTCCGGTTTATATAGACACCGGAGGGGGCTAGGGTTACACAGAGTCGGTTTACAGAGAAGGAGATCTAACATCTGAATAGCCAAGCTTGCCTTCCACGTGAAGGAGAGTCCCATCCGGACACGGGACGAAGTCTTCAATCTTGTATCTTCATAGTCCAACAGTCCGGCCAAAGTATATAGTTCGGCTGTCCGGATACCCCTTAATCCAGGAATCCCTTGCCCACCTATCAAGCTTCTCCAGCAACTCGGTTGGTAATTCGAGCCGCACGTTGAGGCCCTTGGCATCCATGAAGACCCACCGGCGCTGGAAGTTCTCCACCTTCTTATCGGCCCTCATGAGCGTGCTGCCCTTGTGGACCACAGCGAAGGATACACAACTGGAGCGCTGGGTTGGATTGTGCATCCGTAGATAGAAGAAGTGGTGGAGGAGCACAATGGAGGGCCTCACGCCCAGGAACGCCTCACAGTAAAAGGCGAAGATGGACATGAGGAGGATGGAGTTGGTCTGAAGATGCAGAGCCTGGACCTGGTAGTGGTCGATGGCGGCGGTGAAGAATCCGGAGAAAGATGGGACGAGCCCTGCGAAGACGCTATGGAGGAAGAAGGGATAAACTATCCGCGTCAAGGTCCTTCACTCGGCGAAGCCGACCAGGAGGATGGTCTCACCACATTCGTTATCGCCACCCGCCGTCAGTGGCAGTGCAGCGGTGAGGTGCTTCTCCTCGGTAATGGAGGACATACCAAGGTTCGGCGCAAGAGAGGAGGAAGAGCTCGCGGCCGGCGGGACATGTTTTGCCTTCCCGGATGCCATTCGCAGGATCTTGGAGGAAGAGAAGTAGAAGGGAGGAGGAGATCGACCAGATTTTCAGATGCTCTCGGCAGGAAGAAAGGGGATCTGGAGCAGGCAAAGAGAGGGCAATGATGGTTCAGTAGCACGAGCCAGTCTTTTGTCAGCCTGGGCAGTTGCCGAGGCGGCATGGGGAAGCGAAGACGCCCACGTCTCATCAAGCACCATGCGTCAGCCTGGCCCGCAAGCGATTGGGGCCCGCGGCAGTTCGCCCTTTCCCTTTGGCTTCGCCTCGAAGCCAAGTCCAAGCACGCCTTGGGCCTGGGGGCTACTGTCTCTGTTCTAGGAACTAGGGTACCCAGACTTACCTGCCTGCAGCCCACAGCATGGCTCCATCAATGGCCTGGTATGGCCCATCTACAAAGGCTATCAAGACAAGACCCTCACGAGGGGCCAAGCCTCGCAAGGCAGACAACGCCAAGACCTCCGGTGGGGGCGGCCATCCCGGGCTGCCTCCTGAGGAGTGGAGATTCCCATGCGGGTGCCAAACCTCATGAGGCTGCGGTGACGCAAGCCATGACGACTAAGGCCAGGCGGGCGCCAGCGGGCACAGAGAGGAAAATTTCCTCCTTGGTGCTAAGGAGGAAAGCACAGGCGCGGGTTCCCGAGGAATCTGGCAACGGTTTCCATCCGGTGCAACAAGACCAAGACCACCAGGACGGCAGGACGGATGTCCTCACCGAGCCCATCGCAGCGTCATGACCAGAAGCTTTGCAGGCGAAGACCACCTTTTGTCAGGATAAGATATACTGCTTGTCCCCTTCCAAATTAGCCACTGTGGAATCCCTTCCCGCCTACGTTATGGGGGAAGAGTGTAGGACCTTGAAGTAAGTCTAGAGGGGGGGTAATTAGACTACTTGACCAATTAAAAACTTAACCTTTTCCCAATTTTAGAGTTTGGCAGATTTTAGCTATCTTAGGACAAGTCAAGCAATCATCACACAAATCAAGCAAGCATGCAAAGAGTATATAGGCAGCGGAAATTAAAGCATGCAACTTGCAAGAAAGTAAAGGGAAGGGTTTGGAGGATTCAAACGCAATTGGAGACACGAATGTTTTTGGCGTGGTTCCGATAGGTGGTGCTAACGTACATCCACGTTGATGGAGACTTCAACCCACGAAGGGTAACGGCTGCGCGAGTCCACGGAGGGCTCCACCCATGAAGGGTCCACGAAGAAGCAACCTTGTCTATCCCACCATGGCCGTCGCCCACGAAGGACTTGCCTCACTAGCGGTAGATCTTCACGAAGTAGGCGATCTCCTTTCCCTTACAAACTCCTTGGTTCAACTCCACAATCTTGTCGGTGGCTCCCAAGTGACACCTAGCCAATCTAGGAGACACCACTCTCCAAGAAGTAACAAATGGTGCGTTGATGATGAACTCCTTGCTCTTGTGCTTCAAATGATAGTCTCCCCAACACTCAACTCTCTCTCATATGATTTGGATCTGGTGGAAAGAGGATTTGAGTGGAAAGCAACTTGGGGAAGGCTAGAGATCAAGATTCATATGGTAGGAATGGAATATATTGGCCTCAACACATGAGTAGGTGGTTCTCTCTCAGAAATGGTAAGTTGGAAGTGTAGGTTTAGTCTGATGGCTCTCTCCACGAATGAAGAGGAGGTGGAGGGGTATATATAGCCTCCACACAAAATCTAACCGTTACACACAATTTACCAAACTCGGTGGGACCGATTCAACAGACTCGGTTGGACCGATTTAGTAAACCTAGTGACCGTTAGTGATTTTCGGTGGGACTGATATGCAACTCGGTGAGACCGATTCAGTTAGGGTTAGGGCATAACGTAATCTCCGTAAGACCGATTACACAAACTCGGTAAGACCGATTTTGGTAATAAGCTTTCCAGAGAGTTGGTCAGGTAAACTCGGTGGGACCGATTTGCTCTTTTCGGTGAGACCGAAATGTTACAAAAGGGAAACAGAGAGTTTACATTGCAATCTCGGTGGGATGATCACTCACTTCGGTTAGACCGAAACATTACGAAGGGAAACAGAGAGATTACAATCCCATCTCGGTGAGACCGAGATCCCTATCGGTAGGACCGATTTGCTTAGGGTTTGTGGCAGTGGCTATGACTTTTGGAATCGGTGGCGCCGGATTGGAAGAATCGGTGTGACCGATTTTGGCTTTGGGTTTAGGTCATTTGTGGATGTGAGAAAGTACCTGAGGGTTTTGGAGCATATCACAAAGCACATGAAGCAAGAGGCTCATTAAGCAACACCTCATCCCTCCTTGATAGTATTGGCTTTTCCTATAGACTCAATGTGATCTTGGATCACTAAAATATAAAATGAAGAGTCTTGAGCCTTTGAGCTTGAGCCAATCCTTTATCCTTAGAATTTTGAGGGATCCACTTTCATCATCCATGCCATGCCATTCATTGAGCTTTCCTGAAATAATAGTCTTGGAATAGCATTAGCTCAATGAGCTATATGTTGTTATGAATTACCAAAACCACCTAGGGATAGTTGCACTTTCAATCTCCCCCTTTTTGGTGATTGATGAAAACATATAGATCAAAGCTTCGACAAAAGATAATAAGAATAAAAACATCGTCGCTTTGAGAAGTATGTGATAAGCAAGAGCTCCCCCTAAATTTGTGCATAGTTTTAAAATTTGCTTTGAACTGCAAATGCACAAGGAATTAGGCTCATGGGTTACTCTTCCATGTCACATACATCTTGGTGGAGCGCTCAAAATGATAAGTATTGAATGCATGCACTCATCACCAAGCAAAGTGAATGATCACATAAGATAGATAGGATAATATCATCAAAGATGCATAAGTGTAGCTTATGATCAAACACATGATCATCAATGTCTCACAAGCATAGTATCTCAGCCAATCAAAAAGCAAACAAGTTTAAACCAACAAAGCAAGAGAGAACAAAAGCAACACTCTCTCTCTCTCGAAGCCTATGATCTATACATTTTTCTCCCCCTTTGACAACAAGTTACCAAACAGTTCATAGAAAATGCATAGTGCTAGATCGACTCTCAGGCTTGATCCTCAGTTGGTGGTGTCCGGATAACTCCAAGGATGAAGGCTTCAGTTGATGTAGAGGGTGCTGGAGTTGATGCTGAAGCTGGTTGCACTAGAGCTTAAGGGGCAGTAGCTGGTGCTGAAGATGTTGCTCTAGTGTCTGGCACTGGCACAGCAGCTGACCTCTGAGCTCTAGGCACTCTGGCAAAGACATTTGTGGTTGTCTTGCCCTTCCTCTCCTGCATGTCATCCTGCAGTTGCTCCACAACTGACTGAATCTCAGTTACTTTGACATCTAGATCATAGAATTTTTGTTCCATGATTGTTTCCAAGCTCTCCTGGTTTTCAGTTAAGGTGGCCAACCCCTTCTCAATCCTCAGTGATGATGCTATCAAGTAACCAAGCTGCTCCTGCTTGTTTTTCAAGAAATACTCAGATGCCTCCTCTTGAGTTGGCATCTTGGCAGCCTTCTCCTTTCTTGCCTTCTCCTTCTTCTCTTGAGCTTGAACTGATGATGGATCATCCTCATTCATGACAACCTCATTGTCTTCAAAGTCTGGATAGAGTGGAATATGTTCCCTATCCAATAGATATTTGTCAGTTCCCATCTTTGAGTTGATCAATACCTGAATCTAAGGGGCATATCCACAGCTCCTCTTATGATCTGCTGCAGTCCTCTTAATGGTTTCAACTATAAGGCTCATGACTTTGAATTTCTGTGGCATATCAAATAAATGCAACATATTGATGGCATGCCCTCTAATCATGTTGTGGTCACCTGACTTGGGTAACAGAGTGTGCCTCAGAATCCAATTGATAGTAGGCAGCCCTGACAATAGAAAATGGACTGATCCAAAAGAGAAAGTCTCTAGGGCTTTGTCTGGGATCTCCTTGTACATATGTGCCATGGTATTGTGTCCCATTTTCTTCTTGGCATATACATCCAGATCATCATCATTTTCCTTTGGGGCATTTATCAGTTTTGCCCATTCTTCTACAGTGGATTGGTACCTTGTACCTTCAGACATCCATACAATTCTTCCATCTAGGTAAAAATGTGATGTGGAGTAGAATTGCATGATAAGTTCATCATTCCAGTTTGTGAGCTTTTGCCCAACAAAATCTGCAACTCCACAAGCAACAAAGCTGTCTTGCACTCCAGGATAGTGCTCTTCATTCTCCTTCATGTAGGTCCAGTCGACCCACCTCATATCACAAACTATGGGCTTCTTGTCCAATAAGATTTTCTCATAGAAGTCCTGCTGTTCCTTTGTATGGAACCTGTAATCAACAGCAGTTCTTCTCCTTGTGGCATATGGATCTGCCATCCTCCATAGCCTCAAACCTGAGTCTTTTCTGATGTTCATGTCCTCAGCCACAGGATGTGCATCATTGTGATCTGGTATCTTTGGCTTGAGCTTCCTTAGAACCGGTCCTTCTTCATCTTCCTCCTCAGCAACCTCGGGCACTGGGGCCTTGTTCTTCTCAGCAGCTGGAATACTCCTGGTATTCCTCTTTGGTGCAGACTTGGCCTTGGGGGCAGCTTTGGGTGCTTCCTTGGGCTTAGATGTTGCAGCCCCAGATTTAATAGCATCACCCATAAGCTTTGGTGCCTTTGGTGCTGGTGCAGAAAGCTCTTCCTCTTCCATCATGGAAGGTTACCCAACAACTATGGCCATGGTCTTCTTGACCCTTTCCTTCCTCTTCTTTCTTTCAGCAGCTGACTCTTTGGGATTAGGATTTTCAGGCAATTGAGTTGATGCTCTGGCCTTGGGCATTGGTTGTCTTCTTGCAGGCCTTTTAATCTTCATGCCTAGCTTTATATCCTTTGCTGAGCCATATTCCTTCTTGATCACCACTTTCTTGGAAGTAGCCTCATCTTCTTCAGCTTTGTAGTCCTCATCTTCTGAGTCTGAGGTTCTCTTTCTCCTTTGCCTAGTAGCAGCCTTAGGCAGGTTTCTAGGAGTGCTCCTGCTCCCTTCATTTGAAGTGCTGGAGGGACTAGTGCCCTCACTCAAGTGAATCTGCTCAGCTGACCTGTTCTGACTATCACTTAGGTCTGACATGCTGCAAAAGCTGACTGCTGATCCTATGAAGAGTTATAGATGAGACAGAGTGGATGAGCATCACAAAATGCAGAGATTTTTCAAAAGAATGATTCAAAAATTCAGTTTTAGTTTTCCACAGAAAGCATTTCGGATCAACCGATTTTCAAACTCGGTGATACCGAAGCAGTTTTTGGAACCTAAACTGATGAACTCGGTTGGACCGAGTCATAGTTTGGTGGCACCGAGACTGCTAGGGTTTCACAGAATCCTAAAATCGGTCGCACCGATTAGTAATTCTCGGTCAGACCGAGAGTCACTTGTGCAATGGCATATGCCAAATCGGTGAGACCGAGTTTTTCAACTCGGTGGGTCCGAGATGATTTCGGCGGAAACCTAACCCTAAAAATTTGAATCTAATCTACTCTACGGACTACTTTGGCTGGATAGGATTGTTTCAATCGTGGCAAGAATCAATAAGAGTACAATGTGCTAGGAATCAGATGTGGATAGCACAAAGATCGAGTCCATACCCTAGTGCAGTGATGAACTCGCCACAGCGGCAACGGTGGGGTTGAATTTCGTTGACGGTGGCGGAGACCAGTGACAGGAGGTGGATGGCGACGAGGAGACGATCCGGAGACCTTCGATGGCAGAGCGAGCTATTGCACGGGCGAAGGGGTTCGGAGAAATTTCCAAAATTTTGCTCGTGTCTATATATAGCCCGACCCTGTCGGTGTGACCGAGTGGAACAACTCGGTGGCACCGAGATGCATAACTGTGTTCAGTTACAGCAACTCGGTGTGACCAAAAATTTCAAATCAGTTGCACCGAGATGGAAAACTCAGATCAACTTAATGATCTCGGTAGGACCGAAATGGAGGAATCGGTCAGACCGAGAATCACAAAGAGGTTTTGGAAGTTTAAGTCTATGACGAATCGAGGACTCCGAGTGCTCCTCACACAGAGTGATTCGGATCTGACTTGATCAAATTTTGTGATGTAGCATGAATAGAGTTTGAGACGAGAAAATCATAGATAGCTAGAGAGGGTTCTTAGGCATTCTTGTCCATCCACTTGGCCAAAAGAAGAATGACCCAAACAATCAAAACAACAAGTGGATGTCCTTGAATGAGTAAAATATGCACCAACATGCTCACACAATAAAATGGCAAATGAAATATGTGGCAAAGCATGCACAACCAATTCTAGCATCTATCAAACAATTGGCGATGACTAGGTCATCTATATATGAGTATATTGACTTAGGAGTCAAATGAGAACATTTGATCATAGGTCATACTCATCGTTTAAGCTCAAGTGGGGTTACCACTTTTACATAATGCATTTATGTGTTCACACCATTAGAGTTGCTTTGACTCAATTTTTTGAGTTAATCTCCCCCTAGATGTGAGATCCCCCCTTTAGAGGGATGAACTAACCTTGGTTTTTGTCGATGATGACTTCATGTAGGTGTTGAAGATGTGGATGCTCAATGTTGAAGTAGATCATATGGAGAAATCCTTTGGAGTGAGTTGTACTTTCAACTTGCCTACATGGGTTAGTCCCACAAGGAACAAACAAGAATATCCATATACATAGAGTGATGCACACACAAGATGATGTCCATGAATCCATTAGGTTACCTTGTCCCTTGCCTTACCAACATGAGGGTTTGTGACTCCTTGAACTAGTGCAAGATGTGGAAGTTGATTGCACTTGTCCTTGCCATAAAGATATGAGTGAAGAATGTTGACGGAGTCACCCTCAAGAACTCTCTAGTTCTTCTTCTTCGGGATCCACATCATCTTGATGAGAATCCTTGGAGTTGTAGTTGTACTTGATGAAGTAGAACTGGACGTAGTCTTGGGAATCCACTTGACCGAGACCTTAGGTGCTTCTTCAAATGCATCAATCTCTTCTTGAAGCTTATCCTTGCCTTTGTTCTTGTGGTCTTGTGGAGGAAGATCATCTTGAGCTTGTGTTCCCTTGAAGGAAGTAGGATCATACTTCTCTTGTTGAGGAACAAACTTCGTCTTGGGGTATTGATCTTCTTCCCACTCAACTCCATTGGCATTGAACTTTCATTCAAAACCAACACCTTGATTCTTCCGGTGTCTTCCTTGCTTGCGTACAATTTCCTCGAATTGCTTACTCCTGGCAAGGCTCTTGTAAACACCTTTCTCTATAATTCCCTTCAATAAGCTATTTTCTTGCTCAAGTGTAACTTGGCTAAGAGAATCATTAGTGGAATCAAGAGAACTACTAGAAGCAACAATATTGGATTTAACATTATTATTGTTACTACTAGAGGAAGTATCTTTCTTGTACTTGTTACCAGACTTGACTTGAGGCATGTAAGTAGATAAGAGTAAACGCTTGGCAATGTAAGAAGAACTTTTCTTACGGAGATCATCATTGATTGCCTTTAAGAACTCATGCTCTTGCTCAAGATTGAGCTTTTCAAAGCGTAACTTCTCATGAGCCCTTAAAAGTTCTCGATGATCTTCGAAGATAGTTTCATGAGCCAACTTTAGAGTGTTTAGTTCTTTAGTTAGAAGCTCAATTTTCTCCTTATCATTGTCATTCGTTTGATTAGCATGATTAATTGACGTTTCATCATAGTATTCATCACTAGAGTTGTCAACAAGTAATTCATCATCCACAAGCAAGTCATCTTCATCACTATTGAAATCAACATACTCAGGATGTGTTACCTTTGGACCTTTGGCCATGAAGCATCTTCCAATTCCTTCATTTGGTGAATCAAATATGTCGTAGGAGTTGGTTGACACAAGTGCTAGACCAGCAACACCTTCATCTTGAGTATGTTCGGAGTCGGAGTGATAGCTTCTCTCGGAGTGATTCTCGGAGTCGGAGCCGGATACCCATTCACCAACATGAGCTTGATGTCTTCATTTTGTGTAGCTCCTTGATGACTTGTCCTTCCTTTCCGAATCCTTGCTTCTCCGTGAGGGTCTTCGTTCATAACGATCATCTCTACTCCTCCTCTCTCTTGGTGGTGATTCTTCTCTTTTGCTTCTTCTTTTTGGAGAATCTTCTCTTCTTTTGTGGGGTGCCGTACACTCATTGGAGTAGTGTCCAGGCCTCCCACAATTGTAGCAATTGCGCTCTCGACTAGAAGATCTTCTGTCATGATAAGACCTTGACTTGGAGCTTCTTTCTTTGCTTCTACGCTTGTAGAATTTGTTGAAGTTCTTCACCATTAAGCTCAATTCTTCATTGAAGGTTTGTTTCTCACTTGATGATGTGGGGGCTTCACTTGAGGCTTTGTAAGCACCACTTGACTTGTTGTGAAGTTCCTCCTTATCCTTGAGTGACATCTCATGAGCAACAATTCTTCCAATGACTTCTGTTGGCTTGAGTTTTTTGTAGTTTGGCATCATTTGGATCAATGTGCACACGGTATCATACTTTCCATCCAATGCTCTTAGGATCTTCTTGATGATGAATCTGTTGGTCATCTCTTCACTCCCTAAGCCGGCAATCTCATTTTTGATAAGTGCAAGCCTAGAGTACATTTCAGCGACACCTTCACCATCCTTCATTTTGAACTTGTCAAGCTGACTTTAGAGCACATCCAACTTGGATTCCTTGACGGATTCGGTACCTTCGTGCATATCAATCAAAGTATCGAAAATTTCCTTTGCATTCTCAAGACGGCTGATTTTATTGAATTCTTCAGGGCACAATCCATTGAAGATGATATCACAAGCTTGAGCGTTGTATTGCAGCATCTTCAATTCTTCCGCATTCGCTTCACGATTCGGTTCTCTCCCATCAAAGAATTCACCTTGCAAGCCAATACAAATAATTGCCCAAACGGCGGGGTTATGTCCGAGAATATGCATTCTCATCTTATGCTTCCAACTAGCAAAATTAGTACCATCAAAGTAAGGACCTCTATGGTGATAATTTCCCTCGCTAGACGCCATACTCTCCTAGGTTGTGAAACCAAGGCTATGACCACCAAAAGCTATGGAAATCAAAGCAAATGGAGACCAAACCTCTGATACCACTTGTAGGACCTTGAAGTAAGTCTAGAGGGGGGTGATTAGACTACTTGACCAATTAAAAACTTAACCTTTTCCCAATTTTAGAGTTTGGCAGATTTTAGCTATCTTAGGAGAAGTCAAGCAATCATCATACAAATCAAGCAAGCATGCAAAGAGTATATAGGCAGCGGAAATTAAAGCATGCAACTTGCAAGAAAGTAAAGGGAAGGGTTTGGAGGATTCAAACGCAATTGGAGACACGGATGTTTTTGGCGTGGTTCCGATAGGTGGTGCTATCGTACATCCACGTTGATGGAGACTTCAACCCACGAAGGGTAATTGCTGCGCGAGTCCACGGAGGGCTCCACCCATGAAGGGTCCACGAAGAAGCAACCTTGTCTATCCCACCATGGTCGTCGCCCACGAAGGACTTGCCTCACTAGCGGTAGATCTTCACGAAGTAGGCGATCTCCTTGCCCTTACAAACTCCTTGGTTCAACTCCACAATCTTGTCGGAGGCTCCCAAGTGACACCTAGCCAATCTAGGAGACACCACTCTCCAAGAAGTAACAAATGGTGCATTGATGATGAACTCCTTGCTCTTGTGCTTCAAATGATAGTCTCCCCAACACTCAACTCTCTCTCAAATGATTTGGATCTGGTGGAAAGAGGATTTGAGTGGAAAGCAACTTGGGGAAGTCTAGAGATCAAGATTCATATGGTAGGAATGGAATATCTTGGCCTCAACACATGAGTAGGTGGTTCTCTCTCAGAAATGGTAAGTTGGAAGTGTAGGTTTAGTCTGATGGCTCTCTCCACGAATGAAGAGGAGGTGGAGGGGTATATATAGCCTCCAAACAAAATCTAACCATTACACACAATTTACCAAACTCGGTGGGACCGATTCAACACACTCGGTCGGACCGATTTAGTAAACCTAGTGACCGTTAGTGATTTTCGGTGGGACCGATATGCAACTCGGTGAGACCGATTTGGTTAGGGTTAGGGCATAACGTAATCTCGGTAAGACCGATTACACAAACTCGGTAAGACCGATTTTTGGTAATAAGCTTTCCAGAGAGTTGGTCAGGTAAACTCGGTGGGACCGATTTGCTCTTTTCGGTGAGATCGAAATGTTACAAAAGGGAAACAGAGAGTTTACATTGCAATCTCGTGGGACCGATCGATCACTTTGGTTAGACCGAAACATTACGAAGGGAAACAGAGAGATTACAATCCCATCTCGGTGAGACCGAGATCCCTATCGGTAGGACCGATTTTCTTAGGGTTTGTGGCAGTGGCTATGACTTTTGGAATCGGTGGCGCCGGATTGGAAGAATCGGTGTGACCGATTTTGGCTTTGGGTTTAGGTCATTTGTGGATGTGAGAAAGTACCTGAGGGTTTTGGAGCATATCACAAAGCACATGAAGCAAGAGGCTCATTAAGCAACACCTCATCCCTCCTTGATAGTATTGGCTTTTCCTATAGACTCAATGTGATCTTGGATCACTAAAATATAAAATGAAGAGTCTTGAGCCTTTGAGCTTGAGCCAATCCTTTGTCCTTAGTATTTTGAGGGATCCACTTTCATCATCCATGCCATGCCATTCATTGAGCTTTCCTGAAATAATAGTCTTGGAATAGCATTAGCTCAATGAGCTATATGTTGTTATGAATTACCAAAACCACCTAGGGATAGTTGCACTTTCAAAGAGGACCGAGGCCTCTATAAATATAGGTTAGCCACCACCATAGGGGGGGGTCCGATCCGGTGCAAACCTCTCGACTCATTCCCTCACCAGAGCAGCCTCGCGAGGTTGTTCGTCCCTTGTACTTGTTCATCCTCAGCCCCTCGTGAAGCAAATCCACCACAAAGTATGAGTAGGGTCTTACACCACAAGGTGGCCTGAACCTGGGTAAACTGTCGAGTCCATCTTCTTCCTTGTTATCGAGCTAGGTCGAGGGGCGACGAGTCGATTGGCTGAATATGTTGAGTTCTTTGCATAGGCCCCAGAGTTCGAACCTTTCTCGGGTCCGCAGAGCCCTGAATCCGACAGTGCAACGTGCACTTCTGTGGTGACACATCCGTGACATTTTGGGCCGAACAAAAAAATTATGTAATGCTTATGACACTTCTATGATGATAATTGTGACAAAACACGGTATCATCAAAGATGTGGTGGGCTCCTACTTCTATGACAAAAAATCATGGCAGAAAATGGGCTTTTTGTAAGTGCATCTAGTGCCACCCCTAGTTAGTTTTGGAGTATTGACGACAAACGTGGTTGAGGGACTGATGTGTTTGTGAGAATTGCAGGATAACACAGGTAGTAGTCCCTCGTTGATTCAGTTTACCTACCAGAGATGACCCCTAAAAATGTGTGAAGACATTGAAGACAATAGTAGTTCGTGAAGACATTCACAATGAAGATTATGACATGTGAAGATATTCACTTGAAGACTATGGAGCACGAAGACATAGTTGCTTCATTGTTTCATTTCTTCTTTATTGAGTCATAGAACAACCGTACTGTTAAGTGGGGTCCAAGTGAACAAAGTCAGAGTGACTGAAGTGATGATCAACCAAATCCTATGTCTTCGAGCGAAGACAATGAGAGCAAACTTTATCCAGAGTTGGATGAGTCAGCATTGCTTGTAGCCCAAGCCAAGCTGCTGCATGGATTTGAAATCCGACCGTTGGACACGTGTCGGTTCCTTAGTGACCCAAGGTCATTTCGGACATATCAGGTCGGGTTGCCTCTTGGCTATAAATAGTCCACCCCCTACACCATAAATTGGTGGCTGCTCAGAGTTAGTGCACGGGTTTTGTCGTTTGAGAGCAACCCACCTCCGAAGCATTTGAGAGAGAAATCCTTGCGAGGACAAAGCCCAAAACACCCAGAGCCAAAGAGTGTTAGGCATCACTGAAGTCTTTTTGTACGCATGATCTGAAGACTTGTTACACTTGAGGACTGGAATCCTCTAGCCGGTTAGGCATCGCATTCTGAGCATCCAAGAGTCATTGTGGATTGTCGGTGAAAGAAGTGTATGAAGGTTTGGAAGTCTACCTTGAAGACTTACTAGAGTGATTGGGCGAGGACTGGGTGTCCTTAGCTCAAGGGGAATAAGGTGAAGACATGGTCTTCTGAGTTCAACCTCAGCCTCCCTAACCAGACATACAATTGTCACAACAACTAGAACTCGTCTACCAAATCCTTGTCTTCACCAAGCAACTGGTTCTATCCCATTCACTCCTCACTTTTCAGTTTGTCTTCGTGAAGTCATTGCTTTCCTGCCTGATTCATTGAATTCATTGTGAGAAGACTTATATTTGTTTAGGTTCGTACTATCTTCCTTTCTGATCATGTCTACCTAGTTGCAGTTAGTCTTCGTGCTTTCATTAAACTGTATGCTTGACTAATGGTTGCCTAGTGTAGTCTTCATTCCGCTGCTTACTATATAGGCTTAGTTTACGTGTTTGTCTTCAAATCCCCCGTGTTTTGAAGAATTTCATAAAAATCACCTATTCGCCCCCCCCCCCTAGTTGATAACTAACACTTTCAATTGGTATCAGAGCAAGGTGCTCCCTTGTTCTGTGTGATTCGGTTTAACCACCTGGAGTTTTAGCTATGTCGACTACAGGAATAATCAAGGTCTTTGTTGCGTGCCCCATCTTCGATGGCACTGACTACCCCTACTGGAAGAACAAGATGTGCATGCATCTTGAAGCCATTAATGTTGATCTCTGGAATGTCATGAAGACTGGTGTTCCCAAAGTCGGTTAAGGCGTCACCGCTGCTAATGTCAAGAGATTTGCTCAATTGGACTCAACCACCAAGAACATCATATGTGGTCATCTGACCAAAGGGTAGTATGGTTGTGTGAGTGCACTGGAAACTGCAAAGCTGGTCTAGGACTGGCTGTCCAAGGTCAATGAAGGCGACTCAACTCAGAGAGACTCAAGAATCGATGTTCTTCACAATCTCTTCAACCGCTTCAAGAGAAATGACAATGGAAATGTCCAGCTCATGTTTGATTGCTTGAGTGATATCACCAATGAGCTTCGTGCTCTCGGCGCCACTGAGATCACCAAGCATGAGATCATGAAGAAGCTTCTGAGATCACTTAACAGCTCGTTTGACACCTTAGCCCTGATGACACAAGAACATCCTGACTTCAAAGATCTCGATCCGGCTGATATACTTGAGAGACTCAACACGCATGAGTTCCAGCTATCTGAGAAGCGCAATATCTATGGTCCCAACTATGGCCGATCCCATGCCCTGAAGGCAAAAGTTGTTTCCTCATCTGAAGAACAATCTGACTGTAGCTCTCGTGATCCTGAAGAGCTTGGCAAAGAGCTTGCAATGTTTGTGAGGAAGTTCCAAAAGTTCTCCAAGAAGAATCAGTTCAGCAAGTCTTCAAGATCTAGCTCAAAGAATGACGAGGCTTCATCACGTGACTACAAGAAGTGAACTTGCCACAAATGCAAGAAGACAGGCCACTACATCTCCGAGTGTCCTCAGTGGGATAAGGAATTGAAGAAGAAGATGATGAGAAAGGAATAGGATTCTGATGACAAGAAGAAGAAGAAATCATCAAAATCTTCGTCAAAGTCTTCGTCAAAGTCTTCATCTCATAAGAAGACCTCATCAAGCAAGGCTCGTGCATTTATTGGCAAGGAGATGGATTCAGAGGAGGAGTCTGCCTCTCAGGAGGCGGAGGCGGAGTCCCGGGAGGAGTCTCATTCGGTTGTGGCAAGCCTGGCTCTAGCGTCAGCGTTCGTCGCCAAGTCAATATTCAATACTAAAGACAATGGTCACAACGTTGAAGCCAAAGCTGATGATGATGTATCTACTCCAACCTACTGCTTCATGGCACGTGGTGACAAGGTAACCTCACGTGATGCCTATTTCCAAACCTCTAGTGAAGATGACTCTGAATGTGAATCCAAACCCAGCTATAAGACACTTGCTAAAATTACAAGTGAACAACAAACTGCTATGGACCATATTCAAAAGCTGCTAGACAAAAGAGATGACATGTTGGACGCAGAAATGAATCGAACTCAGTCCTTAATCAAAGACATTAAAAGTCTTCGTGTTAAGTATGAAGAACTTGAAAGTCGTCATGAAACTCCCTTAGCCTCTCATGAGAAGCTTTCCTACGATTATCTTCAAAGGAAGCAGGACCTTGAGAAACTGAGAGTGTCTCATGAAGATCTTCAAAAAGACAATGATTCACTACTCGCCCAACAGATCAGTTCCGCTCAGGTAGAATTTGTTCCACCATGCTTAAAGTGTCTAGAGCATGATAATGTTGTCTATGTTGTTGGATGTTCCGCTACTTCTGATGTTGCAACATCTTCAACTGCTGATGTGGTAACTAACCCCTCTACTAAGGATGTCACTACTATTGCTGATGAGAATGCTAGGTTGAAGACATTGCTTGAGACTGGCATGTACAAAAGCCTCAAAGGGCATCAGACTTTGTGCGATGTCCTCAAGAAACAGATTCTGAACCGAAACCCTAGGAAAGAGGGTGTTGGGTTCGAGAGGAAAATGAACGTTGATGGTTCATATTGGACGCCTGAGCAGTACCCCAAAACCACCTGGGTTCCTGCTAAGGATCCTTCAGTGGACCCATCCACCTTATCTGGTTTCACTTGTGCTAACCCAATTGTCATTGATGAATCCTTTGATGCCAATTATAAATTGTTTAAGAATCAAAATGGGGAGGTGTTTGCGAGGTATATTGGTACTAACTGCAGGAACGGTCACCCCAGAAGAAGATCTGGGTGCCCAAAAGCTGTCTTGAGAAGCTTCCAATGAATGTCATCATGACGCCACCTGGGAAGAAGACAAAGCCCAGACCAAAGGCATCATATGGCCCAAAGGCTTCATACAGGTAGAGGACCACTCATGTTCACCCTAACGCCAAAGTTTTGCAGGAGAACCGTCATGAGACTCATGAATATGAGTGTGTTTCCTCTAACCGCTATGTTCACAAAACTAAGAACTTTTCTACATATTCATATGAGTACTATTATCCTCCTGTGAAGCTATTTGCTCGGGCTCCCAAGCCAAAGTTCTCAGATGCTGCACTTAGACTTATTGCTTCTAAGTCACCCCTGAAGATGTGGGTGGTTAAGAAGAATTAACTTCTCTTGCAGGGAAAGGTCTCCGATCAGAAAGCAAAATCTTCTGACAACAATGCTGGAGACCTAAAACATCTTGTGGGGTGCAAGATAAAATACCCAAGGGTTCCTTGAGGAGCATCCTATCATGCCTAACCAGAATTTAAACTTTGATAATATGCTTGTTCGCTACATGTTTCTGCTTCACAATACGCTTGGTGAAGCATATCCCGCTAACTGCATTGTAGGGTACAACTCCGAAAGCCACTGAATGGATCATGGACAACAGCTGCACCAACCACATGACTGGTGAATGAAGTCTTCTTATGGATTCAACCCTATGTCCATCTACTAAGAGCCACATCACATTCGCTGACACTAGTAAAAGCAAGGTGTTGAGTCTTGGTAGAGTTGCTATCTCAAAGGATCAGCACATGGATAAAGTGATGCTTGTCGAATCCCTTGGATACAACTTAATGTCTATGTCAATGCTCTGTGATCTGAATATGATTGTGATATTTGGAAAATATCGTTGTCTTGTGCTAATGGAATCTGACAAATCTCTAGTCTTCGAAGTCTATCGAAGAGGTGATCTGTATATGGTAGATTTCTCAGCAGCACCACAGCTTGCCGTATGTCTTCTAGCAAAGGCTTCAGAATGTTGGATATGGCATCGACAGCTAGGACATGCGGGCATGAGGAACTTGCACATGCTAGCAAAGAAGAAGCATGTCATTGGCATCGAGAGCGTCAAGTTCAAGCAGGATCATTTGTGTGGTGCCTGTGAAGCTGGAAAGATGACAAGAGCCAAGAATCCCTTGAAGACAATCATGACTACCTCACGCCCCTTCGAGTTGCTTCACATGGACCTATTTGGCCCTACTCACTACTCTACCCTTACTACTACTGCACATCTCTATGGCTGCGTTATTGTTGATGATTACTCGAGATACACCTGGGTTCACATAATTCTATATAAGACTGAAGTACAGGATGTCTTCATACGCTTCGCAAATAGAAGCATGACAAATTAAGGCGTCAAGATCAAGCTCATCCGGAGTGACAATGGCACTGAGTTTAAGAAGGCTAGCCTAGACATTTATCTTGATACCTTGGGAATCACACACGAGTTCTCTGCACCTTACACACCTCAGCGGAATGCCATCATGGAGCGCAAGAACAGAACACTCATTGAGATGGCACGAATGATGCTTGATGAATACAAGACTCGAAGAAAATTCTGGCTCGAAGCTATTAGTACTGCATGCCACATCATCAACAAGGTTTATCTTCACAAGTTCTTCAAGAAAATGTCTTACGAACTTCTGACTGGTAAGAAGCCAAATGTAAGTTACTTCAAAGTCTTTGGTGCTAGGTGCTGGATCAAGAATCCACATCACACGTCTAAATTTGCATCGAAAGCACATGAAGGTATTATGCTTGGTTACGGAAAGGACTCGCACACCTACAGAGTCTTCAACCTCTTTCATGACAAAGTGGTTGAAACTGTAGATGTGCGGTTCGATGAAACTAATGGCTCGCAAAGAGAGCACCTGCCAAATGTGCTAGATGAAGCTACACCAGGTGAAGCTATCAAGCTGAGGGGTACTGGAGAAATCATACCCACCGAGGAACAGGCTGAAGATGAGATCATCATTTCTGCACCAAATCAACATGAAGACAATGCCCAGTCTGAAGCTAATGCTGAAGATGAAGACAACAGTCAGTCTGATCAAAATCTTCATCCAGCTCATCCTCGAGTCGCAAATGAAGTCTAGATTGTGAAGATTATTGATAGCATCAATGCTCCTGGTCCTCACTCGATCAAGAGCTACACAACTGGCAAACTTTTGGGGTCACTTTTCTTTTTCTCTATATCTGAACCCAAGAAAATTGAAGAAGCCTTTATGGAACCTGAATGGATTCAAGCTATGAAAGAAGATCTTCAACAGTTTGAGCTGAATAATGTCTGGGTGCTTGTCAAACGTGTTGATCCTCGCAAGCACAATATCATTGGCACAAAATGGATCTATCGCAACAAGCAAGATGAACTTGGACAAGTTGTCAGAAACAAGGCTCACCTTGTTGCTCAAGGTTACACACAAGTGGAAGGAATCGACTTTGATGAAACCTTTGCTCCTGTGGCTAGGCTTGAAGACATTCACATACTGCTGGCCTATGCTAACCATCATAACATTCTTCTGTATCAAATGGATGTGAAGAGTGCCTTTATCAATGGAAAAATCGAAGAAGAAGTGTATGTCGCTCAACCGCCTTGTTTTCAAGATCCTAAGCATCCTGATATGGTGTACAAGCTCAACAAGGCACTGTATGGCCTCAAACAAGCACCTCACGCTTGGTATGACACACTCAAAGAATTCCTGAAGAGCAAAGGCTTCAAACCTGGTTCTCAAGATCCCACTCTCTTCACGAAGACATATGATGGTGAACTATTTGTGTGTCAAATATATGTGGATGACATTATCTTTGGCTGCACTGATAAGAGATACAGTGATGAGTTTGGATACATGATGCAAGAGCAATATCAAATGTCCATGATGGGAGAGCTGAAGTTCTTCCTTGGTCTGCAAATCTGTCAACAGCGCAATGGCATCTTCATATCGCAAGAAAAATACCTCAAAGATTGCCTGAAAAAGTTTGGAATGCAAGACTGCAAAGGGTACACGACACCAATGCCAACCAAAAGTCATCTTGGCCCTGAAGATAATGGTAAAGAGTTCGATCAGAAGGTATACCGCTCCATGATTGGTTCTTTTCTATACTTATGTGCATCTAGGCCTGATATTATGCTTAGTGTTTGCATGTGTGCCCGATTCCAAGTGGCACCAAAGGAATCACATCACCTAGCTATGAAGAAAATTCTTCAATATTTTCTCACACCCCAACACTATGATTATGGTATCCAAAGGGCTCATCGTTTGATCTAGTTGGATACTCAGATGCTGATTATGCTGGTGACAAGGTTGATCGCAAGTCTACATCAGGCACATGTCACTTTCTTGGACGATCTCTTGTCTGTTGGTCTTCAAAGAAGCATAATTGTGTATCACTCTCCACTGCTGAATTTGAAAAGATCGTTGCTAGATCTTGCTGTGCTCAGCTTTTTTGGATGAAGCAAACTCTCAAGGACTACTGGATCAACACGAAGAATGTGCCACTCTTCTGCGACAATGAAAGTGCCATCAAGATTGCCAAGAATCCAATTCAACTCTCGAAGACAAAGCACATTGAGATTCGTCATCACTTTCTCAGAGATCATGTCAACAAGGAAGACATTGATATCATTCACGTCAACACTGAAGAGCAACTGACAAATATCTTCACAAAGCCCTTGGATGAGAAGAGGTTTTGCAAGCTACGGTGTGAGCTAAATATCTTAGAATCCTCAAATGTCCAGTTAATGGACACACATCCTAACGCTTATGCATGTTAATGACTTACATGTGCAACACACGAAGTAACGTATTTCTTCAATCAATGAAGACTTACCCTTTGAATGTGAATACGTTAATGTGGAATTTGACTATGGAGTGCCATGATAATTGTGTGTCGTGCCTGGGTCTAATACTTCCTATACGGTGGGTAATGCCACCACCACACTTTCTTGAAGATTTTCATTTGGCGTCATGATTGCATTATCTTCACATTTGGATTGTCTTGAACATTAATTTATCTTCAAAATCTATATCAACGCAATGTTGATTTGACTTTGATATATATATATATATATATATATATATATATATATATATATATATATATGTGTGTGTGTGTGTGTGTGTGTGTGTGTGTGTGTGTTCTGTCCTTTACAACATTCACTTATAGCTACGTCTTCACGTTGCTATTTTTCTGACCTAAGTGAATGTGATCGGACCCTAATCCCTTTTGTGCTACTTCCTCAAATTCTTTCTGTCTAGTCATATGCACTATGTTGACACACGAATATCTTCACTGAGTCCTTGTCAGCTGAAGATATAGCGACACACATTGAAAACTGCTTTTAATGCATTATCTTTTGCTTGAAAAACGGAGAAGTCGGAACGACCACCCGACAATCTAGGCGTGCGTGGGAACATTGTCCAACTCCTGATAAGTTGCATGCACGCCACGTGTCCTTCATATGTCAACCGCTAGGGGCACCTGCGTAATTACACTACGCCGCCCTACTCCTTATAAATACTCGCCCCCTTGCGGTCATTATCTCCTCTTCCACCTCGCCATCTCTCTCAAACCCTAGCGCCACCGCTAGCTCGTGTCGACGCAGGAAACGAAGCGCTTACCTGTCGTGACCTCTTCGACGTCGTCCTCACACCGTCCCGGACCTCGTCTTCGACATCTCCGCTGACAAGTTAGGGCGTGCGAGATTGGACTGCTCGGCCTCCCATCTGCCTAGTTTAGCAGTTCGTCTGTGGTAAATAAATCTCAATTTTTACAATATTTTTGATCCGTCAAATCCATCCATTTCAACCAAAAGTGGTTTCTACACTTTCAAATCTGGATCTTTCTTTTTCTGAATCTCATATATTGCAAACTATGTTCACTTATGCTTCACAACTATTTAGATTCCTCACTTGTACTTATTCCTGGATTCGTACAAATCTAGAACCAACTCTCGCCATATAAGTGAATGTCTTCACTTTGTGAGGTCAATGTCTTCTAACCGATTTATCTTCAAAATCTTCTAAGAATGCATATGACCTCTTCCCCTTCCTTCACATCTCTAATGTTGTCACACGTACATGTCCGTGGGAGAATCTGTAACGCCCCGGATGTAACTTTCCATAATTGTAACTCCAACTCTTGCCTTTTCCGGAGATGCGATATGATATTTCCTTCGTGGTTGGGTTTTTGTATTTTGTTTTGCATTTTGTTCATGTCATGCATCTCATCTCATAGCATCATGTGCATTGCATCTGCATGTTTTCATAAAGCTTGCACCCGTTCTTAGTTGCCGCGTCCCCCCTTGCTTTCATTGACCATTCCGATACCAATCAGGTTTTTGCTTCCCTCTTGACCGTGACCACCTAACCTCTCTTGCCAGCTCGCAGCCCCCTCAAGCGCGCGTCCGAAACTTACCCGAACCCGAACCGGGCTAGTCATTACCGTTGGTTCTGGATCATCCCCAAACATCTCTAAAACATCTCTGTTTCTTATTTGGGCTACCTAACCTATTTATTCTCGACCGCCCGATTACGATCGGACGGACTAAACCCACTCTCTTTATCATATATAAACCAACCCCATATCTAGTCTAGCCTAACCCTAAAACCTAGGAGCTTTGTCCCTCCCCGCCGCCGCCACTCTTTCTGTTTCTTCCACCTCGGGATCCCTCCTGATCCATCTCCACCCAACCAGATCGCTGCAGTCATCCACCTGCCAAATCCCCTTGTAGTCAGCCTCCTCCCCTCGTCTCCCTCACGCCGGCCGACCATCGGAGCTCCCTCCGCCGATGAGCACCACCAGCAGATGAGTGCCACGAGAGCCCTGCTCCTTTTCCTCCTGCTTCTGGTTCTCTCTCTCTCATGCTGCTCTCTCTCTCTCACTCTCTCTGATTTCTTTGCAGCACCTCCATGGACAGCCTCCTCGGTTGGCTTCATGCGCCACCCCATTTGACCTCCAGCTTCAGGCCCTCGTCGCCCTCGCCTTGCTCCGCCATCATCGTCGTCCCGCAGGCGAGCAGCAGCAACAGGTCATGCCACTGGCCTCGTCCCGCTCCTCTCCTCCTCCTGTGTTCCCCCCTCTCTCTCTCATGGTGGCCCTCTCTCTCTCCTTCCCAGGAACGAGCAAGAGCTCGCCCAAGCTCCATGCCGCCGCCGCCGTCGTCCTGCTTCATCCGGTAACCTCCGAGCAGCGCCACCCGCCGGCTCTGCTCAAGCTCGCATCACCCTGCGCCTCAGGTCCCGCGTCGCCAAGCCGCCTCCCTGCCCTCGAGCCCGTCTAGTTCCTCCAGCCGCCGTGGCTGTGGAGCTCGTCGGCGTCGTCCTCATGGCGCTCCAGCCCCGCTCCAGTCCCGCGCCAAGTTTCCGTCGGCCTTCGCGTCTGCTTCCTCTGCATCAGGCCAGCGCCGCCCTCCTCATCGCGTCGTTCCTCTGCTTCCAGCGTGGACTGCAGCGCCAAGTCCCGCTCACCCCGCCTGCGCCCGTTGACCGCGCCGTTCCCTCCAGATCCGGCCCAGTCAGTGCCTCCTCGGCCGGCCTGCCTCCTCCACCGAGCCGGGCTGAAGCCCATGGGTGAGCTCCCCCCCCCTGTTGGGCCCGTGATTCAGATTCGGCCCGACTCATGTTTTTTTCCCGTGCTGCGATTTTAGCATTATCCAGGATTTACAGTTTTGCAGAAAAGTCCCTCTAGATCATGCATTTAATAACTCACAAATGGTGCATCGGATTAAAATGATTTAAACATGTAAAATGCTTAGAATTTCATCTAGTTTCATAATTTGCGACTTTCATCCATGTTAAATATGTTTAAACATGCTGTTTATTTAAACTTGCTCTAATGCCATGTTAAAATGATTTATTTCATAACTAAATAACCATAGCTCCAATTTTAATAAACTTTATATGTAAATGGGGTGGAAAAATGCATAGATTAACTTGTTGCACTTTTTTTACTGTTTAACAACATTAAAATATGGTTTAGGGAAAAACAGTACCAAATTGGAAATATGGACATGAGGATTTTTTCAGAATTGTTGTTTTGTTGTTCCGACCTCATTTATACTTGCTTAGATAGGTAGTTTTATTATGCTTCACCTCTTGCCATGTTAACCAACATTTAATATTGATGTGTACATAACCGACAGAAAACTAAATAAGTCATGTGGTGTTTCGTCAATATGCAACTCGTTGCATATTGAGCTCCACTTAATCTGTAGTATTGTTTGTGCACTTTGCCATGCCATGCCTCATTAAACCGGACATGCATCATACTTGGTTGTGCATCGTGTCATGCTTATGTGATGGTTGTTTACCATGTTGTTTGTTTCTGTCCGGTGTTGCTTCTTAGTTCCGGTAATGTTGCGATTGTGAGATTCATTCGACTACTCCTGTTCGTCTTCTTCATGGACTCGTTCTTCTTCCTAGTGGGATTTCAGGCAAGATGACCGCTACCCTGGATCTCACTACTATCTTTTCTATGCTAGTTGCTTCGTTCTATCGCTATGTTGCGCTACCTATCACATGTTATCAAGCCTCCCAAATTGCCATGTCAGTCCCTAATCTTTTTCACCCTTCCTAGCAAACCGTTGTTTGGCTATGTTACCGATTTTGCTCAGCCCCTCTTATAGCACTGCTAGTTGCAGGTGAAGATGAAGATTGCTCCACAGTGGACAGGATTATGTTGGGATATCACAATATCTCTTATTTTAATTAATGCATCTATATACTTGGTAAAGGGTGGAAGACTCGGCCTTATGCCTGGTGTTTTGTTCCACTCTTGCCGCCCTAGTTTCCATCATATCGGTATTATGTTCCCGGATTTTGCGTTCCTTACGCGGTTGGGTGATTTATGGGACCCCCTTGATAGTTTGCTTTGAATAAAACTCCTCCAGCAAGGCCCAACCATGGTTTTACCATTTGCCTCACCTAGCCCTTTTTCCCTTGGGTTTCCGGAGCCCGAGGGTCATCTTTATTTTAGCCCTCCCCCCCCCGGGGCCAGTGCTTCTCTAAGTGTCGGTCCGAACCAGAGCCCTTTGCAGCGCCCCCTCAGGGAAACTTGAGGTCTGGTTTTAGTTGTA
The DNA here is from genome assembly GCF_002162155.2 of Triticum dicoccoides. NCBI lineage: Eukaryota > Viridiplantae > Streptophyta > Magnoliopsida > Poales > Poaceae > Triticum > Triticum dicoccoides. The sequence goes on from NC_041389.1 coordinate 582,834,608, forward strand.
CGGATTGCTCATCCGGTGTTGCCCTGAGAATGAGATATGTGCAGCTCCTATCGGAATTGTCGGCGCATCGGGCGGCTTTGCTGGACTTCTTTTACCATTATCGAAATGTCTTGTAAACCAGGATCCCGAGTCTGATCGGGTCTTTCTGGGAGAAGGAATATCCTTCGTTGACCGTGAGAGCTTGTGATGGGCTAAGTTGGGACACCCTTGCAGGGTTTAAACTTTTGAAAGTCATGCCCGTGGTTATGCGGCAGATGGGAATTTGTTAATGTCCGGTTGTAGATAACTTGACACCCGATTCGAATTAAAACGCATCAACCGCGTGTGTAGCCGTGATGGTCTCTTTTCGGCGGAGTCCGGGAAGTGAACACGGTTTTGGGTTATGTTTGACATAAGTAGGAGTTCAGGATCACTTCTTGATCATTGCTAGCTTCACGACCGTTCCGCTTGCTCTCTTCTCGCCCTTATTTGCGTATGTTAGACACCATATCATGCTTAGTCGCTGCTGCAACCTCACCACTTTACCCCTTCCTTTCCCATTAAGCTTTGTTAGTCTTGATACCCATGGTAATGGGATTGCTGAGTCCGGGTGGCTCACAGATTACTACAACAACAGTTGCAGGTATAGGTTGCGATGATCATGACGCAAGAGCTATGTTTACTTGTTTTGGAATTCTTCTACTACTTCTTCGATCAGGGGATAGGTTCTAGGTCGGCAGCCTGGGCTAGCAGGGTGGATGTCGTTTGAGTTTCTGTTTGTGTTTCATTCGTAGTCGGATGTTGCTCTCTTGTAAGATGATGTTGTATTCATGTGGCATTGTATGCCTCTTGTATGTATCCCCATCTATTATGTAATGTTGATGTAATGATATCCACCTTGCAAAAGCGTATCAATATGTGGTTCTATCCTTGGTGGGACCTTCGAGTCTCTTTAGGATAGTATCGCATATTGGGCGTGACAAGTTGGTATCAGAGCCTCGACCGACCATAGGAGCCCCCTTGATTGTTGGCTGTTGTTGAGTCTAGAAGAAAACTATTTTGAGTCTTAGGATTATATATATCGGAGAGTATGATTCTTTTTACTCCTCAGCCCCCTTCATCGCTCTGGTGAGGTCTCCTGACGTAGATGTTTTGTCTTTCCTCTCCTCAAATTTCACTAAAAAAAATTAGGATCACGTGGGTATCTTGGGATCGTTCCGATATTCTTATGATGAGAACATTGTTCTTGGTGCCTCCTGACATTTAGGGGTTGTGGCAGTGTCCCGGGGAGTTGAGCTCCGAGGTGTTGTCATCATAATTTTATCGTTGCAGTTCTGGAATACCTGAGTTTTGCCGACATCGAAAATCTCTTTTATGCAGTTGTTGGTGAGATAACCTCGACGCCACCCAGTACTGGGGCGGGAATTCGGGAGTATTGCCATAGCTCGTATAACGGATACTTTTCGAAGGTTGAGGTACACGATTTCCGAAGGTTTCTTGGTTATGTGTTGACGGATGGATACAGCTGGATGTAGGGATTGTTAGTTTGGGTGAGATATATTGCTTCCCCTGTATCCCCAACACCAGATTCCATAACCAGAAAGTTTTGGGAGTTTATAGGTGGGAATTCAAGTAGCTCCTAGAATATCTTTCCGACAGATGCATGATATGGGATTGGGTAATCTCTATCATATGTATTTGTTCTGGCTATTCTGCAAGCCAATCCTTTGTTTTGTTTTGAGTTGTGGTACTCGAGTTGCTTCAATGTCAAGTGTTGATTCCATACCTTTCCTAAGCGGTGTTCTCATATTTCTATGAGAGTGGTGATCCTTCTTGATCATCGAGATTGTCATCCCAATTCTTTCCAACCGGCGTGCTTCTCTTCAAGGCATTCGATCATTTCAACATTCGCAAGATCATCTCTCAGTTTCCCAATGTTGTTCGTTTCATCCGTCCCCAAGTTGCCTTTCTTTTCCCGCCCACCCTTTTTCTTCAAGGACTTGGATTTCTTAATCATGTATCATTTTATTGATGGGAAGTCTCTCCATTCTTTTCCGTCAATGTTCTTATCCGGTGATTCTCAGGAAGATACTAAGGAAGCTTCAAGTTCATCATCCTTCGTTCTTTTTTCTTCTCCGATGGATCCAATTCAAGCTTTCAGTGTTGATCATATTCCTTTCCTCGTGTCAAATGCTTTCTCATGCCGGTGCACCTCTCAATCACTCACCTCTTGATATTCATTTGTTCCAGAGTGTTGAAGATATCTCAGAAGATTTGTGTTTCCATTCTTAATCCGTTCAAGCTATTTGGAGATTGTTATCTCATTCAAGCTATTTAATTCAACCGGTGCAATCTCTCTTTAAAATCATTTCCAATGGTGTTTTCTTTTGAGTGGGCCCTAACCCACAGGTCTTTTCCCATGATCTTACCTGACTCTTCGAATTATCAGGAGCGATTCTCAAATTCATTTCCAAGTTTGATGTAAGAATGAATTTTCCTCAGTCACATGCCTTCTCCAAGGTCGTTTTCAAATTCTTTTCATCTTTGGCTCAACCTTTCCACTTTTAATTCTCCCGGAGTATCTCAACAATTCATGGTGGTTCTCATCATCATTCTCAACATTTGAAGACCGAAGAAGGATTTCTCTTAAATCTTGGTCCATTCTCTTGAAGATTCATGGTTCTAGCTTGATGCCATCCCCATATTTGTTTCGATCGTGAGAAATTCTTTTCACCCATCCGGAGCATTTCATGAGTTGTTTCCATTTCTTTCCTCCGAAGGCCATCATGTCATAATTATTCATTCTCAGCATGTAGCTATCATTCTCCAAATCTTACCGGTGCATCGTTCAAATACCCTCTAATCAGTTCATGATCTCTTTGTTCTCATGTATCTATATCCCCTCAAGTATCTTCATTCGTTTTCCAATTCTTCCCGTAAATTCTGCCTTTGCTACTTTCATTTTCAATTCTTACGGTGGTTCGTTCAAGATTCCTCTTCCTTTGCTACCATATCATTTCATTCGTTGTTTCCAATCCCACCAGTGGTACCATGAATAACTTCTTCAAGTTGGCACTATATCTCTCATAATCCTTTCTATGAGAATAAGTAGTATGCAAAATCCGTTGCTTGTCATCAATTTAAATTGGTGCAGGATATGCATAACGTAATTCTTATTCTTGTTTCATCCAAGTGATTAATTCCTTCTTCTGGAGTGTGTTCATCAAGAAGCAATTCTCGGTTCCAAGTTATTCATCTTTCTTGTTTGGAGTTCAAAGTTTACTCATTTCATAGCTCCATCTAAATCATCGCAAGGCTTCACCTTGTGTTTTCAACTTATCTTTCTTTTGTAATCCTTTTATTACCGGAGTTCTCCATGGAGGCTCTACATGGTGGTTCGTCAAGGATTCTTTCCATTCTTCAATTGTTCTTCAAGATTTCTCTCGAAGCTATGATCCGCCAAGCTACACTCTAAAATCAACATGGTGCTCAATACATGTCTTGTTTTGAGGAGTTCAAGTATTCTTCATCTTACATTCCAAAGTGCAATTCTTTCTACCTTATCTTTTGAGGTGGTGTTATGTCACTCTTGACAATTTCTTCATGGTTCATGATTCATATTGTTGTCAAGAATGAGGTATTTTAAATCCATCAATCTCTTCGTTGGAGTTATCTTGTGTCAGATTTCACCTAAAGCCTTCCCTAAGGAATATTGCTAATTATGGTGCTATCAATGATCCGAGTTTTCTCCTATCCTCTCGGCGAAAGAAGTTTTCATCTCTTCTTTGATCCCAAGCAAGCAATTGTTTTTCGTTAGTGGCAGAATTTCACCTCAAGTGTTGAAATGTTTCAATAAGCCCACTACAAGCTTATTCGTTTCGTTGTTGTTTTTCCAACAACTCCGTTATAACCTTCTTGGAAGGGTGCTTTCCAAGCTCGTTTGTGGTTGAAGTTGGCATTTTTCTTCTCCATTCTGTTATTCCAATGATCTATCTTCTATTCTTTCTCCCGGAGGCATTGTGATGTTGATCTCTTCACTCATCATCTCGAATTCTGAGGATCATGTTCTTTCATGCTTATCCATTTAACCGGAGTGTTGTGTCATCTCTTCAAGTGCTTTTCATCTTATCAAGTTTTCCTTCTTCTTTCAGTCGGAGTGCTACCCAAATTATATCAATCTTATTCCTTCTCTATCTAGTTTTAACCGGAGTGGTTTCAATGTCTATCTTATCACTAAACCTCTTGGTTCTCACCGTATCCCTTTTTCCTCTTTTCTAACAGAGTGTTTTCAACTTTGCTCATCTTTGTTGTTTTTTTTCTTTCTTTTTGCTCAACCTCTCAAGGTTTATGGTTTCACTCGTTTGTCAAAGAAGCACCTTAGTTTACCTCTTATCTTCCTCTTCCTTTTCTCTCCGGTGACATCCTAGATCTCGGGACGAGATCCTCTCGTAGTGGTGAAGTGTTGTAATGCCCCAGATGTAACATTCCATAATTGTAACTCCAACTCTTGCCTTTTCCGGAGATGTGATATGATATTTCCTTCATGGTTGGGTTTTTGTCTTTTGTTTTGCATTTTGTTCATGTCATGCATCTCATCTCATAGCATCATGTGCATTGCATCTGCATGTTTTCATAAAGCTTGCACCCGTTCTTAGTTGCCACGTCCCCCCTTGCTTTCGTTGACCGTTCCGATACCAATCGGGTTTTTGCTTCCCTCTTGACCGTGACCACCTAACCTCTCTTGCCAGCTCGCAGCCCCCTAAGCACGCATCCCAAACTTACCCGAACCCGAACCGGGCTAGTCATTACCGTTAGTTCTGGATCATCCCCAAACATCTCTAAAACATCTCTGTTTCTTATTTGGGCTACCTAACCTATTTATTCTCGATCGCCCAATTATGATCGGACGGACTAAACCCACTCTCTTTATCATATATAAACCAACCCCATATCTAATCTAGCCTAACCCTAAAACCTAGGAGCTTTGTCCCTCCCCGCCGCCACCACTCTTTCTATTTCTTCCACCTTGGGATCCCTCCCGATCCAACTCCACCCAACCAGATCGCTGCAGTCATCCACCTGCCAAATCCCCTCGCAGTCAGCCTCCTCCCCTCGTCTCCCTCGCGCCGGCCGACCACCGGAGCTCCCTCCACCGACGAGCACCACCAGCAGATGAGTGCCCCGAGAGCCCTGCTCCTTTTCTCTCCTGGTTCTGGTTCTCTCTCTCACACACTACTTTCTCTCTCTGATTTCTTTGCAGCGCCTCCATGGACAGCCTCCTCGGTTGGCTTCGTGCGTCGCCCCGTTTGACCTCTAGCTTCAGGCCCTCGTCGCCGTCGTCCCGCAGGCGAGCAGCAGCAACAAGTCATGCCACTGGCCTCGTC
>NC_041389.1:582840402-582842283 GCF_002162155.2 Triticum dicoccoides
CCTCTCTCTCTCCTTCCCAGGAACGAGCAGGAGCTCGCCCAAGCTCCATGCCACCACCGTCGTCGTCCTGCTTCATCTGGTGACCTCCGAGCAGCGCCACCCGTCGGCTCTGCTCGAGCTCGCCTCGCCCTGCGCCTCAGGTCCCGCGTCGCCAAGTCACCTCCCTGCCCTCAAGCCCGTCCAGTTTCGCCATCTGCCGTGGCCGTGGAGCTCGCCGGCATCATCCTCATGGCGCTCCAGCCCCGCTCCACTCCGCGCTAAGTTGTCATCGGCCTTCGCGTCTGCTTCCTCTGCATCAGGCCAGCGCCGCCCTCGTCGTGGCGTTGTTCCTCTGCTTCCAGCGTGGACTGCAGCGCCAAGTCCCGCTCGCCCCACCTGCGCCCGTTGACCGCGCCGTTCCCTCCAGATCCGGCCCAGTCAGCGCCTCCTCAGCCGGCCTGCCTCCTCCACCGAACCGGGCTGAAGCCCATGGGTGAGCTGCCCCCCCTTCCTGTTGGGCCCGTGATTCAGATTCGGCCTGACTCATGTTTTTTTTCCTGTGCTGCGATTTTAGCTTTATCCAGGATTTACAGTTTTGCAGAAAAGTCCCTCTAGATCATGCATTTAATAACTCACAAATGGTGCATCAGATTAAAATGATTTAAACATGTAAAATGCTTAGAATTTCATCTAGTTTCATAATTTGCCACTTTCATGCATGTTAAATATGTTTAAACATGCTTTTTGTTTAAACTTGCTCTAATGCCATGTTAAAATGATTTATTTCATAACTAAATAACCGTAGCTCCAATTTTAATAAACTTTATATGTAAATGGGGTGGAAAATGCATAGATTAACTTGTTGCACTTTGTTTTACTGTTTAACAACATTAGAATATGGTTTAGGGCAGAACAGTACCAAATTGGAAATATGGACATGAGGATTTTTTTCGGAATTGTTGTTTTGTTGTTCTAACCTCATTTAAACTTGCTTAGATAGGTAGTTTTATTATGCTTCACCTCTTGCCATGTTAACCAACATTTAATTTTGATGTGTACATAACCGAAAGAGAACTAAATAAATCATGTGGTGTTTCGTCAATATGCAACTTGTTGCATATTGAGCTCCACTTAATTTGTAGTATTGTTTGTGCACTTTGCCATGCCATGCCTCATTAAACCGGACATGCATCATACTTGGTTGTGCATCGTGCCATGCTTATGTGATGGTTGTTTACCATGTTGTTTGTTTCTTTCCGGTGTTGCTTCTTAGTTCCGGTAATGTTGCGATTGTGAGGATTCGTTCGACTACTCCTATTCGTCTTTTTCATGGACTCGTTCTTCTTCCTAGCGGGATTTCAGGCAAGATGACCGCTACCCTGGATCTCACTACTATCTTTGCTATGCTAGTTGCTTCGTTCTATCGCTATGTTGTGCTACCTATCACTTGTTATCAAGCCTCCCAAAATTGCCATGTCAGCCCCTAATCTTTTTCACCCTTCCTAGCAAACCGTTGTTTGGCTATGTTACCGCTTTTGCTCAGCCCCTCTTATAGCGCTGCTAGTTGCAGGTGAAGATGAAGATTGCTCCATGGTGGACAGGATTATGTTGGGATATCACAATATCTCTTATTTTAATTAATGCATCTATATACTTGGTAAAGGGTGGAAGACTCGGCATTATGCCTGGTGTTTTGTTCCACTCTTGCCGCCCTAGTTTCCGTCATATCGGTATTATGTTCCCAAATTTTGCGTTCCTTACACGGTTGGGTGATTTACGGGACCCCCTTGACAGTTCGCTTTGAATAAAACTCCTCCAGCAAGGCCCAACCTTGGTTTTACCATTTGCCTCACCTAGCCCTTTTTCCCTTGGGTTTCCGGAGCCCGAGGGTCATCTTTATTT
>NC_041389.1:582842620-582861447 GCF_002162155.2 Triticum dicoccoides
GTGCTTCTCTAAGTGCTAGTCTGAACCAGAGCCCTTTGCAGCGCCCCCTCAGGGAAACTTGAGGTCTGGTTTTAGTTGTACGGATTGCTCATCCGGTGTTGCCCTGAGAACGAGATATGTGCAGCTCCTATCGGGATTGTCGGCGCATCGGGCGGCTTTGCTGGACTTGTTTTACCATTGTCGAAATGTCTTGTAAACCGGGATTCTGAGTCTGATCGGGTCTTCCTAGGAGAAGGAATATCCTTCGTTGACCGCGAGAGCTTGTGATGGGCTAAGTTGGGACACCCCTGTAGGGTTTAAACTTTCGAAGGTCGTGCCCGTGGTTATGCGGCAGATGGGAATTTGTTAATGTCCGGTTGTAGATAACTTGACACCTGATTCGAATTAAAACGCATCAACCGCGTGTGTAGCCGTGATGGTCTCTTTTCGGCAGAGTCCGGGAAGTGAACACGGTTTTGGGTTATGTTTGACGTAAGTAGGAGTTCAGGATCACTTCTTGATCATTGCTAGCTTCACAGCCGTTCCGCTTGCTCTCTTCTCGCCCTTATTTGCGTATGTTAGCCACCATATCATGCTTAGTCGCTGCTGCAACCTCACCACTTTACCCCTTCCTTTCCCATTAAGCTTTGCTAGTCTTGATACCCATGGTAATGGGATTGCTGAGTCCGCATGGCTCACAGATTACTACAACAACAGTTGCAGGTACAGGTTGCGATGATCATGACGCGAGAGCGATGTTTACTTGTTTTGGAGTTCTTCTTCTACTACTTCTTCGATCAGGGGATAGGTTCCAGGTCGGCAGCCTGGGCTAGCAGGGTGGATGTCGTTTGAGTTTTTGTTTGTGTTTCATCCATAGTCGGATGTTGCTCGCTTGTATGATGATGTTGTATTCATGTGGCATTGTCTGCCTCTTGTATGTATCCCCATCTATTATGTAATGTTGATGTAATGATATCCACCTTGCAAAAGTGTATCAATATGCGGTTCTATCCTTGGTGGGACCTTCGAGTCTCTTTAGGATAATATCGCATATTGGGCGTGACAGAATCCCTTGGTTCTCATAGTCTGCATTCATTTGCAGAATTCTTACAGTGTCACATTGAATCTCCTGAAGCCAGCTCTTGTTAGACAAGCAGACGAAAGCCTTTCAAAGTTTTGAAGCCTATCTGTCTGAATATTATGGCTACTGAGAAATCTGCACGGAAAGGTGACAGACAACACCGTGGCAATACTACAGTGGACCTGCCCCCAGATCTGTATGAGCTCTACAAATCTGACCCTGAAGAGAGCTATACACATCGCAAGAACAGGATCCAATGGATCCGAAGATATTGGGCAGAGCAATGGTTCAAGTACAACTTTGTGACACCTGAATATGTTGAGAAGAATGCTATCAAGCGCCCATGGGGCAATATTCTTCACAAGAACTTGGCATCGAAGTCTAAGGCTGAAGCAATTGCACAAGAGTTTTATCCATCCATGGTCCATGGACCACAGTCAGAAGATGCCAACCCATCATCTCTTCTATGGTGTCGTGAAGACAATCTCTTCAAGCGCAACTTCCAGTTTGCCAGGGATTCTGCCAAGCAGAATAAGAAAGAATTTGGACTTGACTTCAACCCCGGTCCATCTCCACCAAGGTCAGATGGAACACGTGAACCAAATGAAAACAGAATTGGCCCCTTCACCAACTTCAATGGCCTTCTGTCCCACATTGCTACCAAGAGTGCCACGATGGAGCAATCTGCTGAAGATGCAGACTCTGAAGATGCTCCTTCACCATCGAAGCAGAAGGAAAAGGCTAAAGCTTCAAAGCCCTCTGCTACTGCTGCTCCAAAAGCTTTGATGAGGAAGCCACTGAAAACTGCACCTCTTGAAGCCAGTGTGCAGTCAGAAGATCAGTCTCGTGTGTCCAAGAGGACCTTGAAGCCATTGCCCAAGAAGGTCTCTGGGCAAGCTCTCACTCCTGCCGCCGTTCTGCGCAATGAGGAAGACACCATTGATCTGTCAAGTGATGAAGATCTTGGTGATGAAGCTCTAGAGATGTTGATCAAGAGCAAGCAAGAGGCGGAGATCTTCAGTGGTCTACCCCTCTTTGATGTTGATATATTGAACAACTTCATCGATGAATGGTTTGACGACTAGAGTATCAGTATTGATAGCCTACAGCTGCCAGTGGGCATCGGCGTCACATTTTGCGGAGCCATTGCTAATGAATTGGCCTTAGCTTAGAAAATCGTCGAGCTCAAAAACAAGATTGATTATGAAAAGGCGCATTTCAAGAAGCACATGCACAAGCTCAGCGTGGCTGATGTGCAAATTTTCAAGGAGATGTTGCATGATCTCAATGCTGAATTCCACAAGAAGCGTGAAGAAGCCAAAGGCTCAAGAGAGCGCATGAAGACTTATGCACAGAAATGTGTGCAAGCACACAAGCTGAGGGAAATACTTAACTCTACTTTGCTGCATCACCCTTTCCTATCCAAGGGAAAAACCAACGCAAGCTCAAGAAGTAGCAGTGACTGGAAATAATTGATGTGGAAATTTACTTGAGGAAACAAAATACTCAAGGTGCCAATATATAAAGGTAGAATTACACTCGAGGAAATAATACTCGAGGTGCCCAGGACAGTTATGCTGGAATAATTAGGCGGAAACTTAAGGTCTCTAGTGATGTTAAGTGTCACAACAAGGAAACATAAAGAATGAGTTCACAGCAGTACCAATAAGTGGTGATTTATTCTCTTATACTAAAGGATCTCATGAGTTTTCTGTTGAGTTTTGTGTTATGAAAGTTTCAAGTTTTGGGTAGAGATTTGATGGACTATGGAATAAGGAGTGGCAAGAGCCTAAGCTTGGGGATGCCCAAGGAACCCCTAGGTAATATTCAAGGACAACCAAGCATCTAAGATTGGGGATGCCCTGGATGGCATTCCCTCTTTCGTCTTCAATCCATCGGTAAATTTACTTGAGGTTATATTTTTATTCACCACATGATATGTGTTTTTCTTGGAGCATCTTGTATGATATGAGTCTTTGCTTTTTAGTTTGCCACAATCATCCTTGTTGTACACACCTTTTGAGAGGGACACACATGAATCGTGATTTATTAGAATACTCTATGTGCTTCACTTATATCTTTTGAGCTAGGCAAATTGCGCTAGTGCTTCACTTATATCTTTTTAGAGCACGGTGGTGGCTTTATTTTATAGAAATTGTTGAACTCTCATGCTTCACTTATATTATTTTGAGAGTCTCTAAACATCATGGTTATTTGCTTAGGTTATGAATTTAGTCCTAATATGATGTGCATCCAAGAGGGATATAATAAAAACTTTCATATAAGAGCATTGAATACTATGAGAAGTTTGATTCATTGCATATTGTTTTGAGATATAAAGATGGTGATATTAGAGTCATGCTAGTGATTAATTATGCATTGGTAGAAATACTTGTGTTAAAGTTTGTGATTCCCGTAGCATGCATGTATGATGAACCGTTATGTGATGAAGTTGGAGCATGGTTTATTTATTGATTGTCTTCCTCATGAGTGGCGGTCGGAGACGAGCGATGGTCTTTTCCTACCAATCTATCCCCCTAGGATCATGCGTGGAGTACTTTGTTTCGATAGCTAATAGACTTTTGCAATAAGTATGTGAGTTCTTTATGACTAATGTTGAGTCCATGGATTATACGCACGCTCACCCTTCCACCATTGCTAGCCTCTCTAGTATCGTGAAACTTTCACCGGTGCATTACACCCACCATATACCCTTCCTTAAAACAGCCACATACCTACCTATTATGTCATTTCCATAGCCATTCCGAGATATATTTCCATGCAACTTCCACCGTTCCGTTTATTATGACACGCACCATCATTGTCATACTGTTCTCACATGCATGAGGCATTCATATAGAGTCATATTTTGTTCTAGAATTGAGTGTAAATAAATAAAAGTGTGATCATCATCATTATTAGAGCATTGTCCCATGTGAGGAAAGGATGATGGAAGCTATGATTCCCTCACAAGTTGGGATGAGTCTCCCGACTTTACAAAAAATAAAAAGGCCAAAGAAGCCCAAATAAAAAAAGAAAAAAGAGAGGCCAAAGAGCCCAAAATAAAAAATTGAGAGAAAAGAGAGAAGGGACAATGCTACTATCCTTTTACCACACTTGTGCTTCAAAGTATCACCATGATCTTCATGATAGAGTGTCTCCTATTTTGTCACTTTCATGTACTAGTGGGAATTTTTCATTGTATAACTTGGCTTCTATATTCCAATTATGGGCTTCCTCAAATTGCCCTAGGTCTTTGTGAGAAAGCAAGTTGGATGCACACCCACTTAGTTTCTTTTTGAGCTTTCATACACTTATAGCTCTAGTGCATCCATCGCATGGAAATCCCTACTCACTCACATTGATATCTATTGATGGGCATCTTCATAGCCCATTGATTTGTCTAGTTGATGTGAGACTATATCCTTCTTTTTTGTCTTCTCCACAACCACCATATTCTATTCCACCTATAGTGCTATATCCATGGCTCACGCTCATGTATTGCGTGAAAGTTGAAAAAATTTGAGCACATCAAAAGTATGAAACAATTGCTTGGCTTGTCATCGAGGTTGTGCATGATTTGATACTTTGTGTGATGAAGATGGAGTATAGACAGATTATATGATTTTGTAGGGATAACTTTCTTTGGCCATGTTATTTTGAGAAGACACGATTGCTTTATTAGTATGCATTAGTATGCTTGAAGTATTATTGTTTTTATGTCAATATTAAACTTTTGTTTTGAATCTTATGGATCTGAATATTCATGCCACAATAAACAAAATTACAAGGATAAATATGTTAGATAGCATTCCACATAAAAAAATTCTGTTTTTATCATTTGCCTACTCGAGGACGAGTAGGAATTAAGCTTGGGGGTGCTTGATACATCTCTAACGTATCTATAATTTTTTATTGTTCCATGCTATTATATTATCTGTTTTGGATGTTTTATATGCATTAATATGCCATTTTGTATTATTTTTGGGGCTAACCTATTAACCTAGAGCTCAGTGCCAGTTTCTGTTTTTTCCTTGTTTTTGAGTTTTACCGAAAAGGAATATCAAACGGCGTCCAAACGGAATAAAACTTTCGCGGTGATTTTTCTTGGACCTAAAGACACACGTAGGACTTGGAGATGAAGTCAGGGGAGTCCTGATGAAGCCACAAGCCTTAGGCTAGGGGGCACGCCCTAAGGGCTTGTGGGCCCCTTGGAGCTCCTCCAACCCTAATTCTCTTGGCCTATAAATTTAGAAATATTCACAAACGACCACAAGCGTCCACAAAAATACTTTTCCGTCATCGTAACCTTCTATACCGGTGAGATCCCATCTAGGGGCCTTTTCCGGCATCCTGCCGGAGGGAGATTCGATCATGGAGGGCTTCTACATCAACACTATTGCCCTTCCGATAAAGCGTGAGTAGTTTACCTCAGACTTACGGGTCCATAGCTAGTAGTTAGATGGATTCTTCTCTCTCTTTGATCTTCAATACAATGTTCTCCTTGATGTTCTTGGAGATCTATCCGATGTAATATTCTTTTGCAGTGTGTTTGTCGAGATCTGATGAATTGTGGATTTATGATCAGATTATCTATGAATATTATTTGAATCTTCTCTGAATTCTTATATGCATGACTTGATATCTTTGTATTTATCTTCAAGTTATCGGTTTGGTTTGGCCAACTAGATTGGTTCTTCTTGCAATGGAAGAGGTGCTTAGTTTTGGGTTCAATCTTGCAGTGTCCTCACCCAATGACATAGTAGGGATAGCACGGCACGTATTGTATTGTTGCCATCAAGGGTAAAAAGATGGGGTTTTCATCATGTTGCTTGAGTTTATCCCTCTACATCATGTCAACTTACTTAAGGCGTTACTCTGTTCTTATGAACTTAATACTCTAGATGCATACTGGATAGCGGTCAATGTGTGGAGTAATAGTAGTAGATGCAAGATCGTTTCGGTCTACTTGACATGGACGTGATGCCTATATTCATAATCATTTCCTTGGATATCGTCATGACTTTGCGCTTTTCTATCAATTGCTCGACAATAATTTGTTCACCCACCTTATGTTTTCTTTCAAGAGAGAAGCCTCTAGTGAAACCTATGGCCCCGGGTCTATTTTCCGCCATATATTTCCAGATCTATAAACCAAAAAACCCAAAAATACCTTGCTGCAATTTATTTGTTTTTACTTTGTTTTATGTTTAGTAATCTTTTATATATATATATATATATATATATATATATATATATATATATATATATATATATATATATATATATATATATATATATATCAGATCTCATCCTTGCAAGTGACCGTGAAGGGATTGATAACCCCTTTATCGCGTTGGGTGCAAGTGTTTGATTGTTTGTGCAGGTGTATAGATTGGAGACTTGCTTGTACCTCCTACTGGATTGATACCTTGGTTCTCAAACTGAGGGAAATACTTATCTCTACTTTGCTGCATCACCCTTTCCTCTTCAAGGGAAAAACCAATGCAAGATCAAGAAGTAGCAGTGACTGGAAATAATTGATGCGGAAATTTACTTGAGGAAATAAAATACTCAAGGTGCTTATAAAGGTGGAATTACACTCGAGTAAATAATACTCAAGGCGCCAAGGACATTTATGCTGGAATAATTAGGCAAAAACTTAAGGTCTCTAGTGATCTTAAGTGTCATAACAAGGAAACATATTGAAGGGAAGTATCACCATATGTATATTTTTGTGGGTTTTCAACATAGTGCTAATATGATTGTTGATCCTTGACTAAGCCTCTAGTCAGGAGGTATTTGGCAAGCATGTTAAGACTATGGGTTTACGAATATTTGAATGATCGTTTGGGACAAGTGGGAGATGTTGGGATTATGTGTCCTGCAACTATATTCAAATTACTAGGAATTACTAACATTCAGAATACCTCGTTATGGAATTATACATGTATTTATGCATGGAATTACTTTACATGATTAACATGTAATTATCACTTGTTGGAATGTACTTAAGTAATATATGCTCAAGGAAGCCGGTCGATTATTAGTGATCACATACTTGTGTGGACCATCATTTTTGGCAAGCTCACGAAACATGTCTTTGTCTGTGGTCATGTGATCGGTGCAACCACTATCAAGAATCCATTCATTTCCTCCTAACATGTAGTCTGTAAGGTTAGCCATGAGACTAAGATTCCTCACAGTCTTCTCATATTCGATGTCGAAATCTTCATCCTCATCATAACAACCATGTTCATCATCATCATCTATGGTGTGTTCATCATCATCATCTAGGGCATGTTCAACATCATCACCTAAGGCATTTAGTTCCATGGGAATGACATTGTTCAAGAGAACGAATTCGAATGGCTTCTAGGATGATATTGGAAATGGTTCAAACATCTCCTTTTAGCATGCATGAGGTCACAAAGTTCAAATAAGCACTCATCAAAGTTAGGGTCACTGGCCCTCATCTTATGAAAAGCAATCGTCTTATGAAGAATCTCATCAAGATTCTTTAGAGAGTAATTTGGATATCACTTTTCCAAATCTTTCCAAAAGTTATAGGCACACTCAAAGTTTTGCATACAATCAAGCACAATTTTAGGTAACCCTCAAATGATAAGATTGATGGTTCTAAGAACGAAGCATGTCAAGTTCTTCCTTGGGAGTTGGGTGCAAGTAATCAATGGGGAGGCACATAACGACTATGAATATACTTGCTCTAGTTAAATTCATCAAATATATCAAGCATTTCATCTCTCCAAAAGTTGTAGTACTCTCCATTGAGAATATGCACTCTACATCTAAGACTCCCCAAAGTAGACACATCCATCTTCCTCCAAAGATGTTTAAACCAAAGCAATAGAGACCAAAGCTCTGATACCAATTGAAGGATCGAGAAGATAGGTATAGAGGGGGTGAATATATACTAACAAGGCTAGGGTCGCAATTTTTAGTTTTCTTGAAACTTAGTCAGATTTTAGCACAACTTAAGTGGCAACCAATACAATCTACACATGCACATCTACTATATAGGCAGTGGATAATGATCAACATGCAAGTGCAAGAATGTAAAAAGGAGGTAGAGATATGAAGATCAAACACAATGAAGACACATTAATTTTTGGCATGGTTTCGATAGGTGGCGCTATCGTACATCCACGTTGATGGAGACATCAACACACGGAGGATAACGGCTGCGAGAGTCCACGGAGGGCTCCACCCACGAGGGTCCACGAAGAATCACCCTTGTCTATTAAATCATGACTTTTGCCCACGAAGGCCTAGCCTCACTCGGGGTAGATCTTCACAAAGTAGGCGGTCTCCTTGCCATCACAAACTCCTTGGTTCAACTCCACAAGATTTGGAGGCTCCCAAGTGACACCTAACCAATCTAGGAGACACCACTCTCCAAAAGGTAATAGATGTTGTTGTTGATATTGAACTCCTTCTCTTGTGCTTCAATCACTCTCTCAGAGGTTTGGCATGGTGGTGGGATAAGGATTGGAGTGGAAAGTAACTAAAGGGGGCTACAAATAATGGATCAAATGGTTGGAGTGGAATCGCTTGATCTCAACACAAATGTAGGTGGTTCTCTCTCAGAAAATGGATATGGGAAGTGATGGCTTCGTCCTAGTTGCTCTCTTTGAGAGTAAGTGGTGTAGGTTGGGTATATATAGCCATCACCAACAATCAAGACGTTACACACCTTTATGCACAACTCGATGAGACAGGGTGAAAAACTCGGAGGCACCGACTTGTTTAAAAGGTTCGAACTTCAGACGCTTTGGTGAGACCGGATGGATCCACTCGGTGGGGCACTATCAATGTTTCACTAATTCCTACTAGTTTCACTCGGTAATTCCGAAATGAAGTAGATGGGTTGCAGAAAGTTTGCACGTGCACTTAAGTGGGACCAAATTTCATCTTGGTGAGATCGAGTTTCTAGGTTTTAGGCAGCGGCTGTCTGATGTATCGCGGTGGGTCTGGTTGAATATGTTTCAGTGGGATCGAGAATAACTTTAGAGGTTTGGATAGATTGGACTGTGAGAGTGTGGCTGAGGTTTTTGGAGCAATATCTTCAAGAACTTGAGAAAATGACTCATGGTCAAAATCTCGCCCCTTTTAATAGTATTGACTTTCCTATGGACTCAATGTGATCTTGGATCACTTAACTAAATGCAGAGTCTTAAAGCTTTGCCGATGCTTGTCCTTTGTAGCTTGAGGGGTCTACTTCTCCATCCATCTACATGCCTAGGTTGAAATTTTTCAGAAATAAACTTAAGGAAAACATTACTCCAACAACATGTATGTTGACATACATCGGTCCGGACCAGGTTTGGGTCAAGCTTGCAAAAGCCTGGTGTCAAAACCACAAGCCCGAGGCCGGTAGAAAGCATGAAAATAGCCCTTTTCTCAAGCCCAAGCCTGACCTGAAAAGTAGCTCGGCCTGAACACGTCAAAGCTTGGCTAAATCAGGAAAATGAAAGCCCAAGCCCGACCCAAATACTCTTTTGGGTTGTAAAGTGAAGCCCGAGCCTGGCTTCAAAGGCAATCCCCAACCTCGTTGTTTATGGGCGTCGGGACAGTCCACGACCAGGTTTAAGCGTATCACACATTTCAACCACCACCGCATGAATTTATGGAATAATTATGAGATATCTATATTTGGCATAGCAAGGATTTATGCCAAAGATATGCATATCAATACGTTTCAATCGACAGTGCATAGCAAATATTCGATATTTATATTCCAGTAGCAAACGTAAATGCGGCGGAGTAAGGGGCATCCAAGGACGGAGCCAGGGGTGTGCAAGCTTGAGCCAACCACCCCAACTTTTTCTCAGAAAGCACTCATAGATCATGAAATTTATATATTTCCCCCCTCCAACCTTTTACTTCTTCCATTGCCATCCCCCTTGTATGAGATTACTAACCCCGTCTCTGGGGCATCAATGTGAACACAAATATTGCATATAACAATATAAAATGAAAAATCACACAAGAACTCATTAGTTGTATACAAATTTACTTATATATTTTTCACCATCTTTTATTTTTTTAAAGCATAGTAAAAAACATAAATTTGGATTGTATCCTCGGCAAAAATGTGAATTACACTCTCCACAAAAAGCAAAGAGAAATTAGCTCATGATGTGGCTATCTTGCTCTAAAATGAATTACACTGTTCTTGAGATCATTGGTTGCCGGTTCTTCAACTAAAAAGAAAAGGTTGCTGGGATGCGTGAATATCCTCAGCAACAAGGGTTGTTTCAGTGTTTCATGCAACAAATCGCCAGCGCATAGCGAATATTCGATATTTATATTCCAGTCGCAAACGTAAATGCGGTGGAGTAAGGGCATCCAAGGACGGAGCCAGGGGTGTGCAAGCTGGAGCCAGGGGTGTGCAAGCTGGAGCCAGGGATAGATTGGATTGTGAGAGTGTGGCTGAGGTTTTTGGAGCAATATCTTCAAGCACCTGAGAAAATGACTCATGGTCAAAATCTCGCCCCTTTTAATGGTATTGACTTTCCTATGGACTCAATGTGATCTTGGATCACTTAACAAAAAATGCAGAGTCTTAAAGCTTTGCCAATGCTTGTCCTTTGTAGCTTGAGGGGTCTACTTCTCCATCCATCTACTTGCCTAGGTTGAACTTTTTTTGAAATATACTTAAGGAAAACATTACTCCAACAACATGTATGTTGACATACATCGGTTCGGACCAGGTTTGGGTCAAGATTGCAAAAGCCTGGTGTCAAAACCACAAGCCCGAGGCCGGCAGAAAGCATGAAAATGGCTCTTTTCTCAAGCCCAAGCCTGACCTGGAAAGTAGCTCGGCCCGAACACCGTGCTTCAGCCTATACACGTGAAAGCTCGGCTCAAAAATCAGGAAAATGAAAGCCCAAGCCTGACCCGAATATTCTTTTGGGTTGTAAAGTGAAGCCCAAGCCTGGCTTCAAAGGCAATCCCCGACCTCGTTGTTTATGGGCGTCGGGACAGTCCACGACCAGGTTTACGCGTATCACACATTTCAACCACCACCGCATGAATTTATGGAATAATTATGAGATATCTGTATTTGGCATAGCAAGGATTTATGCCAAAGATATGCATATCAATACGTTTCAATCGCCAGCGCATAGCAAATATTCGATATTTTATATTCTAGTAGCAAACGTAAATGCGGTGGAGTAAGGGGCATCTAAGGACGGAGCCAGGGGTGTGCAAGCTTGAGCCAACCATCCCAACTTTTTCTCAGAAAGCACTCATAGATCATGAAATTTTTATATTCGCCCCCTCCAACCTTTTGCTTCTTCCATTGCCACCCTCCTTGTATGAGATTACTAGCCCCGTCTCTAGGGCATCAATGTGAACACAAATACTACATATAACAATATAAAATGAAAAATCACACAAGAACTCGTTAGTTGTATACAAATTTACTTATATATTTTTTCACCATATTTTGTTTTTAAAAAGCATAGTAAAAAACATAAATTTGGATTGTATCCTCCCAAAAATGTGAATTACACTCTCCACAAAAAGCAAAGAGAAATTAGCTCATGATGCGGCTATCTTGCTCTAAAATGAATTACACTGTGCTTGAGATCATTGGTTGCCGGTTCTTCAACTAAAAAGAAAAAGTTGCTGGGATGCGTGAATATCCTCAGCGACAAGGGTTGTTTCAGTGTTTCACGCAACAAATCGCCAGCGCATAGTGAATATTCGATATTTATATTCCAGTCACAAACGTAAATGCGGTGGAGTAAGAGCATCCAAGGATGGAGACAGGGGTGTGCAAGCTGGAGCCAGGGATAGATTGGACTGTGAGAGTGTGGCTGAGGTTATTGGAGCAATATCTTCAAGCACTTGAGAAAATGACTCATGGTCAATATCTTGCCTCTTTTAATGGTATTGACTTTCCTATGGACTCAATGTGATCTTGGATCACTTAACCAAAAATTCAGAGTCTTAAAGCTTTGCCAATGCTTGTCCTTTATAGCTAGAGGGGTTTACTTCTCCATCCATCTACTTGCCTAGGATGAACTTTTTTCTGAAATATACTTAAGGAAAACATTACTCCAACAACATGTATGTTGACATACATCGGTCCGGACTAGGTTTGGGTCAAGCTTGCAGAAGCCTGGTTTCAAAACAACAAGCCCGAGGCCGGCAGAAAGCATGAAAATAGCTCTTTTCTCAAGCCCAAGCCTGACCTGAAAAGTAGCTCGGCCCGAACACCGTGCTTCAACCTATACACGTGAAAGCTCGGCTCAAAAATCAGGAAAATGAAAGCCCAAGCCCGACCCGAATATTCTTTTGGGTTGTAAAGTGAAGCCCGAGCCTGGCTTCAAAGGCAATCCCCGACCTGGTTGTTTATGGGCGTCGGGACAGTCCACGAACAGGTTTACGCGTATCACACATTTCAACCACCACCGCATGAATTTATGGAATAATTATGATATATCTATATTTGGCATAGCAAGGATTTATGCCAAAGATATGCATATCAATATGTTTCAATCGCCAGCGCATAGCAAATATTCGATATTTATATTCTAGTAGCAAACGTAAATGCGGTGGAGTAAGGGGCATCTAAGGACGGAGCCAGGTGTGTGCAAGCTTGAGCCAACCACCCCAACTTTTTCTCAGAAAGCACTGATAGATCATGAAATTTATATATTCGCCCCCTCCAACCTTTTACTTCTTCCATTGCCATCCCCCTTGTATGAGATTACTAGCCCCGTCTCTGGGGCATCAATGTGAACACAAATACTGCATATAAGAATATAAAATGAAAAATCACACAAGAACTCGTTAGTTGCATACAAATTTACTTATATATTTTTTCACCATATTTTGTTTTTAAAAAGCATAGTAAAAAACATAAATTTGGATTGTATCCTCCCAAAAATGTGAATTACACTCTCCAAAAAAAAGCAAAGAGAAATTAGCTCATGATGTGGCTATCTTGCTCTAAAATGAATTACACTGTGCTTGAGATCATTGGTTGCCGGTTCTTCAACTAAAAGGAAAAAGTTTCTGGGATGCGTGAATATCCTCAGCGACAAGGGTTGTTTCGGTGTTTCACGCAACAAATCGCCAGCGCATAGCGAATATTCGATATTTATATTCCAGTCGCAAACGTAAATGCGATGGAGTAAGGGCATCCAAGGACGGAGCCAGGGGTGTGCAAGCTGGAGCCAGGGATAGATTGGACTGTGAGAGTGTGGCTGAGGTTTTTGGAGCAATATCTTCAAGCACTTGAGAAAATGACTCATGGTCAAAATCTCGCCCCTTTTAATGGTATTGACTTTCCTGTGGACATAATGTGATCTTGGATCACTTAACCAAAAATGCAGAGTCTTAAAGCTTTGCCAATGCTTGTCCTTTGTAGCTTGAGGGGCCTACTTCTCCATCCATCTACTTGCCTAGGCTGAATATTTTCTGAAATATACTTAACGAAAACATTACTCCAACAACATGTATGTTGACATACATCGGTCCGGACCAGGTTTGGGTCAAGCTTGCAAAAGCCTGGTGTCAAAACCACAAGCCCGAGGCCGGCAGAAAGCATGAAAATAGCTCTTTTCTCAAGCCCAAGCCTGACCTGAAAAGTAGCTCGGCCCGAACACCGTGCTTCAGCCTATACACGTGAAAGCTCGGCTCAAAAATCAGGAAAACGAAAGCCCAAGCCCGACCCGAATAATCTTTTGGGTTGTAAAGTGAAGCCCGAGCCCGGCTTCAAAGGCAATCCCCGGCCTGGTTGTTTATGGGCGTCGGGACAGTCCACGACCAGGTTTACGCGTATCACACATTTCAACCACCACCGCATCAATTTATGGAATAATTATGAGATATCTATATTTGGCATAGCAAGGATTTATGCCAAAGATATGCATATAAATACGTTTGAGTCGCCAGCGCATAGCAAATATTCGATATTTATATTCCAGTAGCAAACGTAAATGCGGTGGAGTAAGGGGCATCCAAGGACGGAGCCAAGGGTGTGCAAGCTGGAGCCAACCACCCCCAACTTTTTCTCAGAAAGCACTGATAGAACATGAAATTTTTATATTTGCCCCCTCCAACCTTTTACTTCTTCCATTGCCACCCCTTGTATGAGATTACTAGCCCCGTCTCTGGGGCATCAATGTGAACACAAATACTGCATATATCAATATAAAATGAAAAATCACACAAGAACTCGTTAGTTGTATACAAATTTACTTATATATTTTTTCACCATCTTTTATTTTTAAAAAGCATAGTAAAAAACATAAATTTGGATTGCATCCTCCGCAAAAAAGTGAATTACACTCTCCACAAAAAGCAAAGAGAAATTAGCTCATGATGTGGCTATCTTGCTCTAAAATGAATTACACTGTGCTTGAGATCATTGGTTGCCGGTTCTTCAACTAAAATGAAAAAGTTGCTGGGATGCGTGAATATCCTCAGCAACAAGGGTTGTTTCGGTGTTTCACGCAACAAATCGCCAGCGCATAGTGAAAATTCGATATTTATATTCCAGTCGCAAATGTAAATGCGGTGGAGTAAGGGCATCCAAGGATGGAGCCAGGGGTGTGCAAGTTGGAGCCAGGGATAGATTGGATTGTGAGAGTGTGGCTGAGGTTTTTGGAGCAATATCTTCAAGCACTTGAGAAAATGACTCATGGTCAAAATCTCGCCCCTTTTAATGGTATTGACTTTCCTATGGACTTAATGTGATCTTGGATCACTTAACCAAAAATGCAGAGTCTTAAAGCTTTGCCAATGCTTGTCCTTTGTAGCTTGAGGGGTCTACTTCTCCATCCATCTACTTGCTTAGGCTGAACTTTTTCTGAAATTTACTTAACGAAAACATTACTCCAACAACATGTATGTTGACATACATCGGTCGGGACCAGGTTTGGGTCAAGCTTGCAAAAGCCTGGTGTCAAAACCACAAGCCCGAGGCCGGCAGAAAGCATGAAAATAGCTCTTTTCTCAAGCCCAAGCCTGACCTGAAAAGTAGCTCGGCCCGAACACCGTGCTTCAGCCTATACACGCGAAAGCTCGGCTCAAAAATCAGGAAAACGAAAGCCCAAGCCTGACCCAAATACTCTTTTGGGTTGTAAAGTGAAGCCCGAGCCTGGCTTCAAAGGCAATCCCCGGCCTGGTTGTTTATGGGCGTCGGGACAGTCCACGAGCAGGTTTACGCGTATCACACATTTCAACCACCACCGCATGAATTTATGGAATAATTATGAGATATCTATATTTGGCATAGCAAGGATTTATGCCAAAGATATGCATATAAATACATTTGAGTCGCCAGCGCATAGCAAATATTCGATATTTATATTCCAGTAGCAAACGTAAATGCGGTGGAGTAAGGGGCATCCAAGGACGGAGCCAAGGGTGTGCAAGCTGGAGCCAACCACCCCCAACTTTTTCTCAGAAAGCACTGATAGATCATGAAATTTTTATATTTGCCCCCTCCAACCTTTTACTTCTTCCATTGCCACCCCTTTTGTATGAGATTACTAGCCCCGTCTCTGGGGCATCAATGTGAACACAAATACTGCATATAAGAATATAAAATGAAAAATCACACAAGAACTCGTTAGTTGTATACAAATTTACTTATATATTTTTTCACCAACTTTAATTTTTAAAAAGCATAGTAAAAAACATAAATTTGGATTGTATCCTCCGCAAAAATGTGAATTACACTCTCCACAAAAAGCAAAGAGAAATTAGCTCATGATGTGGCTATCTTGCTCTAAAATGAATTACTGGGCTTGAGATCATTTGTTGCCAGTTCTTCAACTAAAAAGAAAAAGTTGCTGGGATGCGTGAATATCCTCAACAACAAGGGTTGTTTCGGTGTTTCACGCAACAAATCGCCAGCGCATAGCGAATATTTGATATTTATATTCCAGTCGCAAACGTAAATGCGGTGGAGTAAGGGCATCCAAGGACGGAGCCAGTGGTGTGCAAGCTGGAGCCAGGGATAGATTGGACTGTGAGAGTGTGGCTGAGGCTTTTGGAGCAATATCTTCAAGCACTTGAGAAAATGACTCATGGTCAAAATCTTGCCTCTTTTAATGGTATTGACTTTCCTATGGACTCAATGTGATCTTGGATCACTTAACCAAAAATTCAGAGTCTTAAAGCTTTGCTAATGCTTGTCCTTTATAGCTTTAGGGGTCTACTTCTCCATGCATCTACTTGCCTAGGTTGAACTTTTTCTGAAATATACTTAAGGAAAACATTACTCCAACAACATGTATGATGACATATATCGGTCCGGACCAGGTTTGGGTCAAGCTTGCAAAAGCATGGTGTCAAAACCACAAGCCCGAGGCCGGCAAAAAGCATGAAAATTGCTCTTTTCTCAAGCCCAAGCCTGACCTGAAAAGTAGCTCGGCCCGAACACCATGCTTCAGCCTATACACGTGAAAGCTCGGCTCAAAAATCAGGACAACGAAAGCCCAAGCCCGACCCGAATACTCTTTTGGGTTGTAAAGTGAAGCCTGAGCATGGCTTCAAAGGCAATCCCCGACCTGGTTGTTTATGGGCGACGGGACAGTCCACGACCAGGTTTACGCATATCACACATTTCAACCACCACCGCATGAATTTATGTAATAATTATGAGATATCTATATTTGGCATAGCAAGGATTTATGCCAAAGGTATGCATATCAATACGTTTCAATCGCCAGCGCATAGCAAATATTCGATATTTATATTCCAGTAGCAAACGTAAATGCGGTGGAGTAAGAGGCATTCAAGGACGGAGCCAAGGGTGTGCAAGCTGGTGCCAACCACCCCCAACTTTTTCTCAGAAAGCACTGATAGATCATGAAATTTATATATTTGCCCCCTCCAACCTTTTACTTCTTCCATTGCCATCCCCCTTGTATGAGATTACTAGCCCCGTCTCTGGGGCATCAATGTGAACACAAATACTGCATATAACAATATAAAATGAAAAAACACACACAAGAACTCGTTAGTTGTATACAAATTTACTTATATATTTTTTCACCATCTTTTATTTTTAAAAGCATAGTAAAAAACATAAATTTGGATTGTATCCTCCGAAAAATGTGAATTACACTCTCCACAAAAAGCAAAGAGAAATTAGCTCATGATGTGGCTATCTTGCGCTACAATGAATTACACTATGCTTGAGATCATTGGTTGCCGATTCTTCAACTAAAAAGGAAAAGTTGCTGGGATGCGTGAATATCCTCAGCAACAAGGTTTGTTTCGGTGTTTCATGCAACAAATCGCCAACACATAGCGAATATTTGATATTTATATTCCAGTCGCAAACGTAAATGCGGTGGAGTAAGGGCATCCAAGGACGGAGCCAGGGATAGATTGGACTATGAGAGTGTGGCTGAGGTTTTTGGAGCAATATCTTCAAGCACTTGAGAGAATGACTCATGGTCAAAATCTCGCCCCTTTTAATAGTATTGACTTTTCTATGGACTTAATGTGATCTTGGATCACTTAACCAAAAATGCAGAGTCTTAAAGCTTTGCCAATGCTTGTCCTTTGTATTTTGAGGGGTCTACTTCTCCATCCATCTACTTGCCTAGGTTGAACTTTTTCTGAAATATACTTAAGGAAAACATTACTCCAACAACATGTATGTTGACATACATCGGTCCGGACCAGGTTTGGGTCAAGCTTGGAAAAGCCTGGTGTCAAAACCACAAGCCCGAGGCCGGCAGAAAGCATGAAAATAGCTCTTTTCTCAAGCCCAAGCTTGACCTGAAAAGTAGCTCGACCCGAACAACGTGCTTCAGCCTATACACGTGAAAGCTCAGCTCAAAAATCAGGAAAACGAAAGCCCAAGCCCGACCCAAATACTCTTTTGGGTTGTAAAGTGAAGCCCGAGCCTGGCTTCAAAGGCAATCCCCGGCCTGGTTGTTTATGGGCGTCGGGACAGTCCACGACCAGGTTTACGCGTATCACACATTTCAACCACCACCGCATCAATTTATGGAATAATTATGAGATATCTATATTTGGCATAGCAAGGATTTATGCCAAAGATATGCATATAAATACGTTTCAATCGCCAGCGTATAACAAATATTCGATATTTATATTCCAGTAGCAAACGTAAAATGCGGTGGAGTAAGGGGCATCCAAGGACGGAGCCAAGGGTGTGCAAGCTGGAGCCAACCACCCCCAACTTTTTCTTAGAAAGCACTGATAGATCATGAAATTTATATCTTTGCCCCTCCAACCTTTTACTTCTTCCATTGCCATCCCCCTTGTATGAGATTACTAGCCCCGTCTCTGGGGCATCAATGTGAACACAAACCGGCATATAACAATATAAAATGAAAAATCACACAAGAACTCGTTAGTTGTATACAAATTTCTTAATATATTTTTTCACCATCTTTTATTTTTAAAAAGCATAGTAAAAACATAAATTTGGATTGTATCCTCCGCAAAAATGTGAATTACACTCTCCACAAAAAGCAAAGAGAAATTAGCTCATGATGTGGCTATCTTGCTCTAAAATGAATTACACTGTGCTTGAGATCATTTGTTGCCGGTTCTTCAACTAAAAAGAAAAAGTTGTCGGGATGCGTGAATATCCTCAACAACAAGGGTTGTTTCGGTGTTTCACGCAACAAATCGCCAGCGCATAGCGAATATTCGATATTTATATTCCAGTCGCAAACGTAAATGCGGTGGAGTAAGGGCATCCAAGGACGGAGCCAGGAGTGTGCAAGCTGGAGCC
>NC_041389.1:582861679-582863073 GCF_002162155.2 Triticum dicoccoides
AGAAAGCACCCCTAGATCGTTAGCACCGTCTCTAGGGCACTGCATATAACACTATGAAATAAACCACACAAGAACCCACTAGTTGTATATACAAATTTACTTTATAGTTTTTTTCACCATCTTTTATTTAGAAAAAATATAGTAAAAAAGCAGAAATTTGAATTGCACTCTACACAAAAAAAGAAGTCAATTACACTCTCCGCAAAAAGCAAAGAAAAATGAGTTCCTGGTGTGCCTACCTTGCTCTAAAATGAATTACACCATGCTTGAGATCATGGGTTGCAGGCTCTTCAACTAGAAAGAGAAAATTGCAGGTTCTGAACTGCGTGATTATCCTCAGCAACGAGGGTTGTTTTGGGGTTTCAGCCGGCAATTTCGAAAGCCCACAGTAGCAGCCGCTCAAAACGTGCTAACCTTTACGATTAGCATCTCAACCCCCTAGAACCAATATAAACTTTATAACAGTCCCTGTCAGAAGTTCTTACGCACCACGAGGAGTTGTACAGAATAACCTCCTACGACAGGGGCCCGGTTGTCAATCTTCTCGTTTATAAATTCCCCACCAAACCAAGCCTCTGCCCCCGCACCAAGCAGAAAAAAAATCTCTCCTCGCTCTCGTCCGAGTCGCGTGAGGAGAAAGGAGGGAAGCCGGAAAGGTAAGGTCTGCCCGCGAATCCCACCGGGACTCCACCAATTTCCCCCGCGATTTATCCATCCGGGCCGTGGGATCCGCCCGATTCCTCCCCCGATCTGCGCTGATTCGCCGCCCGACTCGTCGGATTCGGTCCTCCGTTTGTGCAGGGGTTCTCGCCGAGGCGGAAGGAGGAGATGGCCGGGAAGGGAGGCAAGGGCCTGCTCGCGGCCAAGACGACGGCCGCCAAGACCGCCGAGAAGGACAAGGGGAAGAAGGCCCCCATCTCCCGCTCGTCCCGCGCGGGACTTCAGGTGAGCTTGCTCTGCTTCGTGTTCCCCCGTACGCGCGCTTAGATTCGGTTCGAATTCGAAGCGTCGCGCGCGCGCTCGCGTGCTGGCCGTGGTATTCGAGGGGTTTCGCGGCGCGTGCGCTCTAGGGCACGCCTCCCGGAAGCTGTAGAGGTGACTGCGTGCTATTCCTGTTGTTACGCTTGGCATGGGTTGATTCTTCGGTGGATTGGCTGCGCGCAGGTTGGATACGGTTTTAGAGATTCAAGAAGTTGTACGTCTTGGCAGAATTTTTGTAGATCTGGAGAAGCACTTGCTTTGTGTGGATTTGATTCGTGATATGCATTGAGGTTCTGTAGATTGGTGAGTCCATAGTTGTCCGAAGCGCGGAACGACGGCGCGGCCCCTTTTCCGGGGTGGTTTGCCTGGATCTAGGGTTGGGATTGAGGTGCGGGACGACACGAGTCGACGGC
>NC_041389.1:582863757-582867331 GCF_002162155.2 Triticum dicoccoides
CGGTGGGGACGTGGCCCATTCACGCAGAACGATGCCATGACTCCTTTTTTGGGGTGGTTCGCTTGGATCTAGGGTTGGAATTGAGGTGCGGGGCAACACGAGTCGATGGCGGGGCCATGACCCATTCACACGGAAAATGCCGTGGCCCCTTTTTTGGGGTGGTTGACCTGGATCCAGGGTTGGGATTGAGGTGCGGGACGACACGAGTCGACGGCGGGGACGCGACCTATTCATGCGAAACGATGCCGTGGCCCCTTTTCTGCGATGGTTGACCTGGATCTAGGGTTGGGATTGAGGTGTGGGATGACTTGAGTAGACGGCAGGGACATGACCCATTCGTGACCCTAGTTTAGGAACGGGGACTTGCCTGGCGTTGGTGGCATCCCTGTCCACGCAGCTGTGCCGGAAGCCGGTTGTGGAGCTGCACCGTGGGAGGCCTCCACGGTCCTTTTATCCTAAGCGTGGATATGGCGGCCGGGGCCCGGTCGCCGCACCGGGAAGCCTAGGGTGCCGGGCTGGATCGTTGAGGCAGCACAGGAGTATGTTTGCTGCTGCACCTATCTTGATGCAAATCTGGTTGGATGCAGATCGGGATTTAGATTACATTGTTTCCTATTTTTTGTTAAAAACAAGTAATTCCATATTTCCATATATGTCTCATGTAGATAAAGACTGTTCCTTAATTATCACTAGAATTAAGGCATGCAATTAGGCAACTAATTAATTAGATTAGTTGTAGGGCTTCACAGGATTTTTGTAGATCTGGGTAAGCGTTTGCTCTGTCTAGTTCTGTTAAGTGGACTGGTGTTAGCATCATGATCTGTTTGTTTGATTGGAGCGTGGGCACATCTATTGGGTTATAAGTTTTGTACAGTTTGAGGCTGGTTGCCTTAGCGGAGGATTCGGTTCATGATATGCATCGAGGTTTTGTAGATTTCATGATGATAGGATTCCTTGTGCGTCCATACTCCTGCTGCGGAAGCGCAGATATGCGTCTATGGATAGGTGGTGAGTCCATAGTTGTCGGAAGCGCGAAACAATGCTGCGGCCCCATTTCGGGGGTTGTTGACCAGGGTCTAGAGTCGGGATTGAGGCGCGGGACGACACGAGTCGACGGCGGGGGTGCGACCCATTCGCGGCCCCAGCTCAGGAACGGTGGCATCCGCTAGAGCTGGTAGTGGAGCTGCACCGCTGGAGGCCTCCGTGGTCACTTTATCCTAGGCATGGATATGGTGGTCGGGGCTTGGTCGCCGCACCCAGCAGCCGGGGAAGCCTAGGGGGCCGGGCTGGGTCATTGAGGGAGCACAGGTGTATGTTCGCTGCTGCCATGTCTCCCTTGACCTGCCTAGATGCTAATCGGGTTGGATGTAGATCAGGATTTAGATTACATTGTTTCCTATTTTTATTAAAGACAAGTAATTCCATATTTCCATATATAGCTCGCATAGATTAAATTATCACTAGAATTAAGGCATGTAATTAGGCAACTAATTAATTAGTTAAGCAACCATAGTATGCCTTGTCCCATCGTTGTTCTTGGGTCATCGTCCTGAAACTGTTTCGGTAGTGTTTTGATCCCTATGTTTGGCCACCGGCGATGCTTGACCCTCGATCCTGTAGACCTAGGAAATGCAACTGTGGATGAGACTGCAGTGGTGTTATGGTCATAATAGTGAAAGATGGGCAATTGGGGAATATACTGATGGAGATCATATCACATTAGCTTCGGTCTGATGGTTAGAGAGGTTGTGATTCTGTAATTTGCCCCTTTGGGAATGTATGTGGTGAGCTATGCTGGGAGACACACAAATGATTGAATGAGGCTATTGTGGCCTTTTCCCCCTTAACTAATCGACACGTCCTAGTTTTATTGTGTGTATGATATACTGTTGTCACATCAATCTCACTAGTCATGCTGAATCTTTCTTGGTATCATGTACTGTACCAAACAAGTGATAGTTTGTTAGCATATGCTGATCTGTGATACCGACTTGTGTGTACGTGCTTTCTGCTTTCACATCTGTTTCACAGTCCTAAGTTGGTAGGTCTTTAATAGTCAGATGTTTTGACGAAATCCTACTAAGACACTTGATTTTCGGTGTTTGCATCCTTCGATTTGATGTTACTGTTATGCAATTTTCGTGTAGGCCCCTTTTTATTGTTAGGCATGCTCCATGTACTAATTCTTGGCTATGTGATATTTCAGTTCCCTGTGGGCCGTATCCATCGTCAGCTGAAGCAAAGGACTCAGGCCAATGGCCGTGTTGGTGCTACTGCGGCGGTCTACTCTGCTGCCATCCTGGAGTACCTGACGGCTGAGGTCCTGGAGCTGGCTGGCAACGCCAGCAAGGATCTCAAGGTGAAGCGTATCACCCCTCGTCACCTCCAGCTGGCCATCCGTGGAGACGAGGAGCTCGACACCCTCATCAAGGGCACCATTGCTGGTGGAGGTGTGATCCCGCACATCCACAAGTCCCTGATCAACAAGTCTTCCAAAGAGTGAGAAAATATATAGCAAAGGAGCATCTCTAGCTTAAACTGGACATTTTCTCAGTCGTCTGTGAGATAAGTTTATCGTCGCGTCGTTTAGCGTTTAGCTGTGCTCCTTCCAGATCCAAGTCGTTGTCTGTCTGTGTAATGTTTACCTGGTACTGATTCAGTCATTTGGACATGGTGTTTATGTTGGTTCGTTGACTCTGTGATTGGACTCTGAATGCAAAAACCTTTTAAACATGTTCTGAGTAATTGTTGGCTGTCTCCAATTCCATTTTGTCTGCATCAGCGCCCGTCCTTTGGTGGTAGCTGTTTTTGTTCTGGTTTTTCTCGAGTTGGTTTTTGTTCTTGGTATTTTCGAGTTGGCTTTTGTTCTTGGTTTTTTTTAGTTGGTTTTTGTTCTGGTTTTTGTTTCTTGGTTTTTTTGAGTCGGTTTTTGTTCAGGTTTTGTCAGTATAGCTCAGTGGAAGGGGCTGAGTAGACAAATTAGGGATGCAAATCTGTGACCCTCGCGGAGGTACCCATTTGGGCCCTTGCTTTTAGGCTCCAGATACCTGTTTTATTTTGTGGGTCTACGACTGTTACTCCTTTTCCCATTTGAAGCCAATTCTTACACCTGTAACCAAACATGTTGCAGCTCCTGAGAAACTCACCCTGCATCCGGCTCCTCTGGTCGCAATTTCGCTCCTCTGCGTCCAGGTGCATGTCTTCAGCAGGGAGGCTTTCATACTACGTGCCATTATCTTTGTCGCAATTTCGCTCACTCCCTCTTCAGTCTTCACCTCCGTGAGTCGGACCGACGGGGCCTTGCGTGTCAGGAGTTGCGTAAATCTGAACACGCTTTCCTTCCCCTGTTTAGAAAAACTCTTCTACTATTTTTATGAGCAGCATATATATGTTTGCATCACTGACACATGAGCCTGAGACTGCTGTGGCCGCTGCCGTGAGCGCCCGCGGGGCGGGGAATGGCAGGGAAAGCGCAGGAAATGGCCAGGAAAACCAGGAGACCCAGCGCCAAGTTTTTCCACAAGGCGCGCCGCCCCGCCCAGCCCCAGCCCCAGCGTCCACAGCGCGTGTGCGT
>NC_041389.1:582867860-582921291 GCF_002162155.2 Triticum dicoccoides
TTATCTACCCGTCCCCTTTCCCTCCCATGGCATTGCAGGATACTTCCACCCTGCTTCCCTCCTCTCCATATACCGTGTCTCGCTCAGCTTGCTAGCCTGACCTACCTCCTGCCTTCCCACTTCTCCTTGCTCCACTGAAATTAATCCGGAGGCTGCGGTGCGCGCATGGAAGAAGGGCTGACGGGCGAGCAGATGGCGGCGTTCCAGGAGGCCTTCTCCCTCTTCGACAAGAACGGCGATGGTTCGTTTGCTCCATTCCATTTCTTCCCCCTCTCCTGGGTTTCTTTCTTCTGTGTTGTTGGTCATTGCTGGATTCTCCAAACAATGCTAGTGTTTTGTTTTTGTTTCTGTTTCATCCTTTTATATCTGTTGGGGACTAGAACTTCGTTGCTGAGAGAGAGATCATGATACTATGTCTCTGTGGAGACACGAAAACTCCTCAATACAAAGCACGCAGCCCGAACCTGAACCATAGGATGTGCTCATGGTTTTCTATTGTGCCGGTACTAGTCGAGCTCTGTCTGCGGCAGAGCAAGCAGTAGATCGATTGATCCACATACGCCTAGAGCTCACCGGCAGGGTTTGCCGTAAGACTAATTTTAGATACTAGAGTAATGAAGGATGGATTTCTTTTGCTTTTTGGGGTTAGTTCAAAATTAGTTCAAAACGGCAACACTTATTTTGGATCAGATGGAGTATAAAACAGGCGAAAGCCTATTTCAAGAAAAAAATGATGGATTTCTATGGGAAATTTCAAACCCACTCCTGCAATTCAAACACATTGATCGCAGAAAGAAAATAAACAACAGAGACCCGTTGCAGCAAACAAGCACTTAGTTTAGTCAAAGAACCTTTGGGAACTAAGGGCTTGCTGTTGGCTCACTTGTGCTCTGGAGGGCCCTTGAATCTTTGCAGTGGGTTATCCACCTACTCTTTTCAGAAAAGAATAAGATGCCCCTACCCTTCAAGAACCAAAACTGTTTCTGTGATGGCTGTGGTGACATTACTTGTCACACACTTGTCTGCTCATATACTACACACATTTAACTAGAGCTCCAGTTTATCATATCTTTGGTCAAAGCCTTTGACCACGTGGTGTTGTGTTGGCTGGCCCCTTTGGGATCAGGATAAGTATGAGCTGAACTGAAAATGATTTTTCTTTCGATGAACCAAATGAAAAAGGAGTTTTCGAATAGGATTGACATGTGAGATGTTGGGACATTAATTTTGTCACATGAAGGATGCATCAGCTTGGAAGAGCTGGCCGCGGTGACTCGCTCCCTCGGCCTCGACCCGACCAACCAGGAGCTCAACGACATGATGTGTGAAGTCGACATGGATGGGAACGGCACCATCGATTTCCAGGAGTTCTTGAGCCTTATTGTCAGGAAGATGAAGGTGAAGCTCTGCAAACTGATGAAATGTCAACTGTTTGTTTTAATTCTCTTATTAGTTTGAGCGTGATGTTACTTACGATTTCCATGGGAATTTGCAGGACGGGGACGGCGATGAAGAGCTCAAGGAAGCTTTCGAGGTCCTGGACAAGGATCGAAATGGTTTTATCTCCCCTGTTGAGGTGAGTTTGTTGGCACCCTCTTCTCAGGTTCCGGTAAGATAATCCCCAAGCTCATTTGAGGCATTCCTGAATTTCATGTTGCCCATGTGAAATGCAGCTGAGGACGGTGATGATCAATCTCGGGGAGAAGATGACCGACGAGGAGGTCGAGCAGATGATCAAGGAGGCGGACACCGATGGCGACGGGCAGGTGAACTACGATGAATTCGTGCTCATGATGAAGAATGCCGAGCGCAAGATAATCGGGTGAACAAAACTAAATGCTGGTGATGGATGGATGCGGAACCACTGGTTCTCAGATTGGATGCACTGTCTCCGTTTCCGTTGTAAATTCGCTGCTTGTAGTATTGTTATTTTCTGAAGCCACGGTAAGCTTGTGTATTTATCTTAAGAAGCTGTTTGTGCACTATATATGTAATGTAACGGCAATTGCCACATATATTTACACCACGTTCTTTGGTTCTTGCAAGTTATGCTAGCCACCTTTATGTTTTTCTACAATGTATATCGCATGGTCAATCCAACGGTCCACACAAACTCTTACTCCATCCGTTCGGAATTATTTGTCTCGAAAATGGATGTATCTAGAACTAAAATACGTCTAGATATATCCATTTCTGCGACAAGTAATTCCGAACGGAGGGAGTATGTTCTAAGAAAAGAGAAGAACTCAGGCAGTCCCTAAAAGAATCTATCATGTCAAGTTCACTACTTACGCTTGAATGTTTCCCTTTCATTTTGCCATAATCTATATGTATATCATGTGCTCCAGTGAAAAGTACGTACAACACCATGAAACTAAAAATCATGGGAAATCTGAACATCAAACCTAAGAAGAGATGTTAGCAAACACATCAAGCACTAGATAAATTACCACAATATTGTATATGTAGTTATGTACAGATCTGGCAAGAGGATACAAAACCCATCCTTATTGGCACCACAAGCACATGATGGGCTCCAGGGGGCAACACTGCTAGCAGATACTAGTATGCAGTACACAAACCACACAGGGAGTGTTGGGGGATCATGCCCAAATGTCAAGTCTGACCACCAATATACAATCATATATCATTGGTTCATGATACGAGATACAACGCCACGGCTTCTAAGCCGCAACCGCCTCTCGCGGTTTGCTGCTGCCTTCTGGTGGTGCCAAGCTGTCGTAGTACTCGACGAGGACCTTCCAGCCACCCGGGCACATAAAACCATCTGGTGGGCTCTCACGGTTCTTGGCAAGGCTACGCATCTGTTTGCAGAGGAAAGTTTGCTAGGACAATGACTTAAAAAAAGCTGGTGCCGAAGTTACTGATGTGCAAATGACACTGAAATGAATTACCTTTGTGCCAGAGATGAACAGGAAGTCCTCTTTCCTCGATGGGTCGAAGAAATTCATCTTGTTATGCTTTGTGTCGTATGCAGCCACCTGATCCAAAATAAGAATCAGAAGACATGTCAAGAAACCATCATAAGTCTACGATGCTGTATTTCGAAAATGAATAATAAACTGTTGAAGTCAAGATCGGAATGAGGTATCTGGTCTGGCATGATTACACACCTTGAAAGGAAGGATATTGAGCCTCTCAAGCCCAGGAGCCATGCTCAGTACTTTTTTCCCGTGATCAGCATCATAAAGGTCCCTCTTTTCGGTTGGGTGGCCCATACCAGCAGGGTCTCTTCCGACAATATAGAAGTTTGCACCAGCATTTATACGAGCCTTAGCATGCCACTGGACCTCAGTTGGCCCAGCATAGTGCATTGGAGAGGGGAAGATTGCAACCACAGTTGATTCTGGGTTTAGGACACCTTCCTCAAGAACCTAGCAGAATTAATGAAGAAGAAACGTCAGAACCATGCAGGAACTATACATTTACATCTTAAAGTGTCTATACTAGTGTCATCAAATAAAAGGTTTCAAAATACGGCATGGCATGATTCCTGTTGCCCAGGATTATAGTTAATTTCTATGGCATATAGGAGTCACATTTCTTTTTTTATAGAAAATGGATGATAGGATTGTTATAACTAAATACCTTCTCATGCTGCTTCATTCTCACACTAAGAGGCACATCATCTGCTTTTGTGAATCCTCCCAGTGGATGGAGAAGAAGAACAGGGTTTTTGTAGCCCATCTCAAGAAGGCGCCTCCGTGTATCAGTCATGAGCAACGCATGCCCATTGTGCACAGGGTTACGCAGTTGAAAAGCAAATACCGCATCTGCATTGCGCCTGGCAAATTCTTCACGCAGCTGTGCTGGAGACAAACGATACTGATCCAGACCATCATTATACTTGATTGGTTCTATAACCTCCAGGTCTCCACCAATCAACCAATCACCAGCATTTGTAATCGCCTCCTCTACGTACGGCAGT
The DNA here is from genome assembly GCF_002162155.2 of Triticum dicoccoides. Classification (NCBI taxonomy): domain Eukaryota; kingdom Viridiplantae; phylum Streptophyta; class Magnoliopsida; order Poales; family Poaceae; genus Triticum; species Triticum dicoccoides. Next base: position 582,871,810 of record NC_041389.1, read on the forward strand.
CCACGTGCAGTTGTTCCCCAAGTCCGTGCAATTCTTTCTTCCTTGTTATGCTTGTAGATCTCAATACTGAAGAAAGAAGGAACGAGTGTTAAAAATGAGTTGCGGATGTAGAGCATCAAGTACAGTAAAATAAAACCACACTCCTATATCATATAAATAGGCTATGCTTGTTTCCAACACATTGGAAGCCATGTGTAACATCTTGTCAAGACTAGAGATTCCGTCAACAGATAGCGGCGTGTTACGTCGATGTCATTATGTCACTCTAGTTATCCGGTAACTACATTTTTGGGCCAGCATCATTTTCATTTTTAGTGTTCCATGTTTAAAAAAAGTCTATACTTAAATGGCAAATACAAGAGACTCACGGTGATGTGAGTACGAGGCATCGCACGTCCTAAAGTACTAGGAAAGGCGGCGAAAAAACGACAAAACGGAAATATCTATTCAAGGAAACGATACGATAAGATATGTAATTTGATATGCCTGAAGGTATTATCAAGTTTAATACGACCAAAGATACTACCAAGTTTAATATGACCGAAGATATTATCAAGTTGACTACGACCGAAGGTATTGTCGACTTTACTAATCATCTATTGGAGGATGCATGATTGGAATACTACGGTTATCTGAAGTCTGTCAACATATACAAATATACTGTTAAAAGTATGAGTGAAGTCCTCACTATCATAGCCCCATTCCACAAAAGTGGAAACTGCTACAAATTTAGTTTGACTGTCAAATAAGCACTCGAGGTAGAAAATTGCTAACCATCATTGCCCGTATTCTTGTAAAAGAAATATATACTGGCACTAAGTTTAGATACGACCTAGAATTGTGTACACAGATAAGCTATGTAGCTATTGAAATGTGCAAACCATATGTCCTATTAACAGTGAATCCACAAGTTTCAGGTTGAAGAAACCACCATTGTCAGCAGGAGCCCAAATAAGCTCACAACCCAAGCCCCCAATTCCTACCCGAACATTATAAATTCCATCTTGAAATTGGTACGTACACTACAGTAGCTACATTTAATCATGGGAAAGAATCGGCAGACATGAATCGGAGAGAGGGGAAAAGAGAGAGAGAGAGAGAAGGAAGGGGGGATGCGTTCTCACTCGCTGAGCACGGCGACGGGGCGGTCGTGGGCGTCGACGAGCGCGACGGTGGTGGCGCCGTCGGCCTGGATGGCGCGGCGCTGGGCGTCGTCGAGGGCGAGGACGATGGGCACGGACATGTTGACGAGGCTGCCATCGGCGCCGCGGACGGCGTTGAAATGAAGTGCTTGGAGGAACTCGGTCTCGCGCATGAAGCCGCGCAGCGGGCTGGCCCAGCCCTCGCTGAGCACGTGCAGCCACTCGGTGTCCACGCGGCCCAGGCGCAGCCGGTGCGGCAGCGCCGCCGCCTCCCGGCGCAGCGCCGCCCGCCGGCCGCCCTCCTCGGGCGCCACCAGTTCCACCAGCCTGCCCCCGTCCGGCTCGATCAGGCCGCCGGCCCGGCACCGCACCCCGCGCGCCGCCGCCGCCGCGGCCCTGCCGCCCCTCACCGCGACCCGCGTCGCCGGCTGTCCCTGGCCATGGCCCCTGCCCGGCCGCGCCAGCTGCGGGAACCTCACTGCGAAGGCGGCCTGCGTCGCCATGGCTGCTGCTTCTTGCCGACGATTTGGTCTCTCCCAGATTCCACCTCCGCCGCACTACTTATATCGTGTCGGGGCGTTTATGTTTTCGTCTCGCTCTTGCCTTGTGGCTGGCGGGCGGGGCGGCCTGACCTTCGCGGTGGGTGTGTGTATAAAAAATGGGGAGGCAGGGTGGAGGTGAACCTGGACGGGATTGCGGGGAGGGTGCGGGGCGGAGGCCATGGGCGCGGTGAACGTGGACAAGGGAGTGGGGGACGTGGGGGCTGCGCTAATGGGGGCTGATGAGGATGATGGATGGAGCGGGCTGGGAAGTGCCTTCCTCGCCTTGCTGCCTGTGGGCCGTTTTGGAGTAGTATTATTTTTTCGTTCAGGGACACTTGGACTTGGACTGGTGTCCCGAACGACTTTCGTGACGTGTGAACTTATGTGTCCTTTGTCGAGTCTGGATCGTCTACGCTGTGGGGGTTTATGGCCCCGCACGGGCACGGCTCCTTCTTCCTTGACCCTCAAAAAATCCCCAATTACATGGACACTCCCTCCGTCTGAAAATACTTGTATCAAAATGAATAAAAAACATTTTGATGACAAGTATTTCTGGACAGAGGGAGTACAAATCATAGACCAAAAGACGCACACCACAAATCATATGCAGTAGACATAATTATAGTATCTCGGATGAGACGATAACCAACCTGTGTTTGGATGGTTAGAGCGACTGTGGTATTCCAGCCCATCAAGGTTCAAATCCTGATGCTCGTATTTATTCTTGGATTTATTTCAGAATTTCTGGCGATGCGCATTCAGTGGGAGGAGACGAGCGCTTGTGTCTAAAAAAAATACTCCCTTCGTCCTGAAATACTTGTCGGAGGAATAGATGTATCTAGATGTATTTTAGTTCTAGATACATCCTTTTTATGCATTTCTTCGACAAGTATTTCGAATGAGATAGCCACGTTGGTCCAGGGATCGATCTTGAGCGTGTCGGGTAGCTGCCACCACAACCAACCGTCGAGCCACAGACTTGTCCTCCGTGCGGTTCCTTCCTGATTCAGTTGATACAAAATTATTCCTCTTTCCTTCTACGGTGAACGAGATTACTTCTCATGTGTTGTATGTTTTTTTTTTTGGAAAGGGGTTTGCCTGCCCTCTGCGTCATCATGAATTGTAGTGTATGATTTACTCTTTTTGGATTTGATGCATTTAGCCCTGATGTGTAACCGGTTTTGCTATTTCTTAGGCAATAGAGAAATAACTATGTTTTTCCTGTAAGATCCAAAAAATGGATCTTGTTCCACTATCAAGAGATAACGGAATAAACTGAACACAGAATAATTATGTTTGTTATGTATGTGCGTGTGGGGAGGAGGTAGTGAGCAATGGTGGTTTTCATGACATGGCATTCCATTTCATTGGCAGTTTGGCATAGCTAGATGGAACTAGTCGGTTGGCTCTTCTTCTCTTACTCACCACCTTCAAATAACAAGTACTCCCTCTGTATCGAAATAGTTGTCGTTGGAGTAGCTGAAGGAATAGTTCTCTCCATGCCCCTCCTTCTTTTTGATCCATCGTTTTGGCGGGTCTCCCCTTAGGTGGAGTGCTCGAGCTCATACTAGTGGTGGTGACATAATAATCCTTCCGTTTGACCCCTTCTTGGTGGTAGCTTAGTACGTATCACCGAGAACATAATTTTTTGGTGAGGATATGGTGATTACTGCAGTATGCTTCTGACAAGGTTCCTTCTTATAGTGCTCTCAGGCTTCCGTCACGATGTGTCTCCTACTGTGGTCTACGACGCTCATCATCGACAAAAGACTTGTTCACGTGGAAATATGTGTATCCAATTGTAGTCATGCGTCAAGGGACCCCGACGTAGGAGGGATAAAGCTCGAGGACTGGCCTTAACAACACAATTAGTCTGCTGGTTGGATTGTAACATCCCAACTTAGGGTTTTCTCTCCAACTTTTCGTCTGGTAACTGATCATTGTTGTACCCACTCAAATTTTTGTTATGCCTTTATATCAATTCATTTCTTTGTTATTATGCGCTCCTTCACTTTTATTAGTAATAGCTAACAGATATGCGATGGCGTGCATACTAAAGAAACAACATGATTAGCATGCACTCCATCCTGTGCCACCTCAAATAATTTAGGTTCGCTTGTTGTTATTGGTCAAATGTGGTAGGGTTGTGCATAATCTATACAGCGAACTGATTTGGGTGCTATCACACGGGGCTTGTTCGACTCGATCCTAAGAAAGGATCGATGTGACCCAAAAAAAGAGAAAGGATCGATGTGGACGAGAAGATGTAATGTGAGGGCATCCATGTAGTGGAGACCATCTAACTCAACATGGTTATTTGGTCATCAAGGTCTTTAGAACTCTATCTATTAATTAAAAAGAAGAAAGTTGCCCAATTATTTAGCGAAAAAAGGGAAGACAAATGTGACAATATGTCCATGAGGCAGGACAACACAAGCAACCTAGCTACCCACAAAGGCCTGCACACAACAACGAAGAGAAGTGCTCCGTCGAGGTTTGCCAGCACAGTGTCATTGCCGTCAATTCTTCCCGAGCAAATGACTCTAGCTTCACTGGAATATATCTATAGGGTATAGACATAGTAGCTCCAGCCACTGGAATCCACTCGAACGATCAACCAAGATCCGTGACCCACGATCGACGCACGAGTTTCCTGTTAGTCTATGCCAAACAATCGGTCAGAAGAGTCGTGGACAAGGATGTCGAGCATATGACCTGCCCATTGTATGGCACCATTGCCACCGAGTTTCCTCTTGACACGTAGTAACTCCGACCGTTAGATCTACAAAGAAGGCCCCAACCATGTGTATTGTGAGATTCGACAAATCGGACGCCTGAAATCTACCAATAGAACATTTTCCGAGGGGCCATTATTTGGTAAATAAAGGCATCATTTGGAGTGTGGGATATTGTACGTTAATTAAAACTTGGAGAGATGCTTGGATTCCGAGGGGCCATAACCTTCAGCCAGTAACACCAAAGCGTAACTGCAGACTCAATTGGGTGGCTAATTTCTTGGATGAACATGGTGCTTGGAATATGCAAAGATTGCGAGAACATTTTTGGGACATGGATGTACATGAGATTCTTAAGATTCGTACCTCAGCGAGGAATGGCCAAGACTTCCTAGCTTGGTTCCCGGAGAGGAGCGGACAGTTCACCGTGTGAAGTGCATATCGTCTTGCCACCTTGGGCGCTATCCCTGGAGTAGTGGGCGCGTCCAGCCACACCCCATCCGGGGAGCGGCCGGTCTGGCGCTGCATATGGGGTGCAAAAGTGCCCCTTAAGATGAGGATTCTGTCTTGGAAGGTGGTCTCGGGTGCCCTAGCCAGTAATGCTTGCAAAAATACCGTCATATATCTACGAGGGATACATGCCCCTTATGCGCAAAGGAGAAGGAGACCAGCTTCCACGCCCTAGTTCCATGTGATCATGTGCGTGAGGTGTGGCTGTAGATGAGGTCGATGTGGAGATTACCTCGCCAGGAGCTGTTGCAAGACACAGGGCAGGACTGGTTATTGAATGTGTTGGCAAATTGTGATGAGTTGATGAGGGAGTGTGTGATCATGTTGCTTTGGCATATTTTGTCCCTCTGGTCTGACTTAGTGCATGGGAAGGAAGTGCCAACGGTGGCTACAACAGTCTTATATTTGCATAGTTATTTGCAGTCCTTAGATCTCCCCAGAAAGTATTCTACAAAAGAGATTATCAAAGGCAAGATGCCTATGGTGCAGGAGGAACCGACTGTTGTGCAGAAGGAGCTCCAGGTCCTTCCATGGCCGAGGCCACCACCGGATCGGGTGGCCCTGTCTGGTGATGGATCTTTCTTATAGTCTGATGGTTCAGCAGCGACAGGAATGATTATGAGGAGGCATGATGGGAGCATTATATTTGCGGCATACCGTTGCATATTTAATTGCAATGGTGCACTCGAGGTGGAGTTACATGCGCTAATGCAGGGTATGGCTCTGGCTATCCAGCATTGTGAGCTACCTATCATAGTCCAGTCGGATTCTTCTGTGGCCCTCTCCGCTATGCCTGGTGACAGCTTAACCAGGCCTGCCTATGGATATCTAGTTGCTGAGATTCGCCATCTTATGGTAGATAGAGTTTTCATTCCCTTGAAAATTAGTCGTGTGCAGAATAGGGTAGCAGATCGATTGACCATGTATAGTCGTACAGAGAGCACTATTGCTGCAAAAAAAAGTTTTCCTTTTTCCTTTTTTTCTTTTTTTGAGGGCAGGGGAGGGGGGAGGGGGAGGAATCTACCAGCACAACGTTGAATGGGTTACCGGCGGCTTTTGGAATGTGGCGAGTCCAACACGAGCGAGAGATATGCACAACCTTTTTTTGGTGCTTTCCCGTCATGAATGATTGCTGCGGGTGTTGTTTTAGTAATATGGCCTAATGGATGCGCTTTTTGTTATGTTAGCAACAGCTGGTTTCAAGACAGCAACAGGCCTGGCTTTGTTTAGTGGGGGAAAATCAAGGACCATACGTGATTCTGTTGGTCCTAGGCTCCTTTCTAGCAGGCTAAACAAGTGGTAAACTCGTGTCTGCTACCGCCGAAGATGCCAATCTGAAATGAGTAACGTGGGTGGGCAACCAGGGGAGCTCTTCACGGGGCAGAGGGGCGCTGCAAAATGATCAGCAGTGGTTTTGGCGCGAGCGATGTTTTGTCAAGGGGAAGCAGCACCGGGCTGCAACTTATTTACCACTGATAATAATATAATGAATGGGTTGTATTTTGGTACTGTAGAAGGAAACGATCACGCGCGGTACCGTACGTACGTGGGATAATTCAAAGGCCAGCGGTGCATGCCTGCGCAGCGGCGATGGCGATGGCGATGGCGACGGGGAGGGAAGTGGACCTGGCAACCTCGGCCCTGACGCGACGGGAGGAAACCACACGCGAACCACGAGATCCAACAGAGGCGGGTCAGAGTGTCCCGCGCGAACAAAACAAGCGTGCGTCAGCGAGTACGTCCACGCTGAGCGAGCCTGTTGCCTTCCGTGCGTGGGGACGTACGCACACCTCCCGGTGGCCGGTGCCGGCCCCTTCCTCGGCGGACGACGCGCATCCGTCGAGGTAGCCCAGGCTGCAGCGGTCCGCGGCCGTAGGAGTAGTGGCGGAGCTACAATAAAAAAACCAGGGCGGGCCGCATCAGGCATTCACTCATAGGTCAGGCCAACTCCAGCGTGCGATCCTATCCCATCCGTCCTAATCTATTTGGGGTAAAACAGACGAATAACACGGCCCAACTCGTGACCCCAAACAAACAAATTTTTGGATTTCGTCCGTTTTGGACCTATTGCCGACCCAAACATACGCCGTGTTTGGGTTGAAATGGACATCGCGCAGACGGGCTGGACGCACGCCCTTGTCCTCCCCGTGGCCTGCCTGTTGGGGACACTAGCGCTCCATTCACCTCCACCCGCCCTCTCCCGCCCCACGCCGCCGCCAGCGCCGCCACTATTCTCCGACCGCCACCTCACTGCTCATCCCTCGTCCGTCCATACGAAACCACGTCTCTACATGGCCGCCACCACACCCGCGCTTCCGTAGGAGTTTTGGCCGTCGTTTGGAGGAGTTTTTGCCGTCGCCGCCGTAGCCGGTGCCAGAGGGGATACGACCGCCGGCGACGGCTATGGACCAGGACAACTTTCGTCCGGCACTCCTCAGCGGCCTGTAGCCGGCCGCCAAACGCCCCTGCTGCATCGAGGTGATCATCACGGCCTCTTTTCTACCACGACCGCAAGGTGTTTGACACTTTGCCCACAAAGATATGGACAATGTAGATGATTTTTTTCTTCAATAACTTCATTTATACATCGGATGATTCGTCCTCGGATAACGAAGATCTAGTGGTGGCTGCACTGGTCGTTCACGACCACATTGAACGGGAGCGGCCTCGGTACAGGGGGTCAGTTTTGGGAAACGTAGCATGCAATTTCAAAAAAAATTCTACGCTCACGCAAGATCTATCTAGGAGATGCATAGCAATGAGAGGGGGAGAGTGTGTCCACGTACCCTCGTAGACCGAAAGCGAAAACGTTTGCCAACACGATTGATGTAGTCGAACTTCTTCTCGTTCCGACCGATCAAGCACCGAACGTACGACACCTCCGAGTTCTGCACACGTTCAGCTCGATGATGTCCCTCGAACTCTTGCTCCAGCAAAATGTCGAGGGAGAATTGCGTTAGCACGACGGCATGATGACGGTGATGGTGAAGTGATACACGCAGGGCTTTGCCTAAGCACTACGTGAATATGACCGGAGGTGTAAACTGTGGAGGGGGGCGTCGCACACGGAGGAATCAATCTTGTGTCTTCTAGCGGTGCCCCCCCCCCACATATATATAGGTGGGAGAGGGAGAGGGGCAGCAAGGGGAGCCCCAAGTAGGAGTAATCCTACTTGGGCGCCTCCCACAAGTCGGCCTCCCCCTTCCATAAGTGTCTGAGGGGGAAGGAAAGAGAGGGGGGAGAGAAGGAAAGGGGGAGGCCGAATCCTCCCCCTTCCTTCTCCCTTCCCCTCCTTCCTTATCCTCCTATTTCGGCCTATATGGGGGTGCACCAGCCCACCAGGGGCTGGTCTGTCCCTCTCTTGGCCCATAAGGCCCATATCTTTGCCGGGGTGCCCGGAACCCCTTTCCGGTGACCCGATACGTACCCGGTACCCCCGAAACACTTCCGTTGTCCGAATACTATCGTCCTATATATGAATGTTTACCTCTCGACCATTTCGGGACTCCTCATCATGTCCGTGATCCCATTCGGGACTCCGAACAACAATCGGTCACCAAATCACATAACTCATATAATACAAATCATCATTGAACGTTAAGCGTGCGGACCCTACGGGTTCGAGAACTATGTAGACATGACCAAGACACCCTCCGGTCAATAACTAATAGCGGAACCTGGATGCTCATATTGGCTCCCACATATTCTACGAAGATCTTTATCGGTCGAACCGTTATGACAACATACGTTATTCCTTTTGTCATCGGTATGTTACTTGCCCGAGATTCGATCATCAGTATGTTCATACCTAGTTCAATCTCGTTATAGGCAAGTCTTTTTACTCGTTTCGTAATGCATCATCCCACAACTAAATCATTAGTCACATTGCTTGCAAGGCTTCTTATGATGTGCATTACCGAGAGGGCCCAGAGACACCTCTTCGATACTCGGAGTGACAAATCCTAATCTCGATCTATGCCAACCCAACAAACACCTTCGGAGATACCTGTAGAGCATCTTTATAATCACCCAGTTACGTTGTGACGTTTGATAGCACACAAGGCATTCCTCCGATATGCGGGAGTTGCATAATCTCATAGTCGGAGGAATATGTATTTGACATGAAGAAAACAATAGCAATAAAACTGAACGATCATAATGCTAAGCTAACGAATGGGTCTTGTCCATCACATCATTCTCCTAATGATGTGATCCCGTTCATCAAATGACAACACATGTCTATGGTTAGGAAACTTAATCATCTTTGATTAACGAGCTAGTCAAGTAGAGGCTTACTAGGGACACGGTGTTTTGTCTATGTATCCACACATGTATCAAGTTTTTGGTTAATACAATTCTAGCATGAATAATAAACATTTATCATGAAATAAGGAAACATAAAATAACAACTTTATTATTGTCTCTAGGGCATATTTCCTTCAGTCTCGCACTTGCACTAGAGTCAATAATCTAGTTCACATCGCCATGTGATTTAACATCAATAGTTCACATCTTTATGTGATTAACACCCATAGTTCACATCGCCATGTGACCAACACACAAAGGGTTTACTAGAGTCAATAATCTAGTCCACATCGCTATGAGATTAACACCCAAAGAGTATTAAGGTGTGATCGTGTTTTGCTTGTGAGAGAAGTTTAGTCAACGGGTCTACCACATCCATATTCATATGTGTTTTGCAAATTTCTATGTCTACAATACTCTGCATGGAGCTACTCTAGCTAATTACTCCCACGTTCAATATGTATCTAGATTGAGACTTAGAGTCATCTAGCAGTGTCTAAGCTTGCATCGATGCAACTCTTTATGATGAACTCTTTATCACCTCCATAACCGAGAAACATTTCCTTAATCCTCTTTAAGGTAACCAAGGATAATTTTGATCGCTGTCCAGTGATCTACTCCTGGATCACTATTGTACCCCCTTGCCAAACTCATGGCAAGGTACACAACATGTCTGGTATACAACATTTCATACTTTATAGAACCTATGGCTGAGGCATAGAGAATGACATTCAATCTCTCTTTATCTTCTTCCATGGTCGGGTTTTGAGGCTTTACTCAACTTCACACCTTACAATACATGCAAGAACTCCTTCTTTGACTGATCCATTTTGAACTCCTTCAAAATCTTGTCAAGGTATGTACTCATTGAAAATATTATCAAGCGTCTTGATCTATCTCTATAGATCTTGATGCCCAATATGTAAGCAACTTTAACGAGATCTTTCATTGAAAAATTCTTATTCAAGTATCCTTTTATGCTATCCAGAAATTCTATATCATTTCCAATCAACAATATGTCATCCACATATAATATCAGAAATGCTACAGAGCTCCCACTCACTTTCTTGTAAATACAGGATTCACGGTAAGTCTGTATAAAACCATATGCTTTGATCACCTCATCAAAGCGTATATTCCAACTCCGAGATGCTTGCACCAGTCCATAGATGAATCGCCGGAGCTTGCACACCTTTTTAGCACCTTTAGGATCGACAAAACCTTCTGGTTGCATCATATACAACTCTTCTTAGAGATATCCATTTAAGGAATTCAATTTTGACATCCATTTTTCAGATTTCATAAACATAAAATGCGGCAATTGCTAACATGATTTAGACATACTTAAGCATCACTACGGGTGAGAAAGTATCATCGTAATCAACTCCTTGAACTTGTCGAAAACCTTTTGGTGACAAGTCAAGCTTTATAGACAGTAACATTACCATCAGTGTCAGTCTTCTTCTTAAAGATCCATTTATTCTCTATGGCTCGCTGTCGTGGAATAGTCACGGCAGATGTCCTAGCGTGAGGACTTAGTCGTGGAGCCATCGCAACTAGGTTAGCTTAAAGGGGTTAAACGGGACAAAGGACACATGAGTTTATACTGGTTCGGCTCCTTGTGGTGAAGGTAAATGCCTAATCCAGTTTGAGGTGGTATTGCTTATGTCTCGATTACCAGGGAGCAAATACGCTTGACCTAGCTTTGTATCTCTTGTTTCTTGCCCTGAACCGCCGCCGGGTCATCCCTTTATATACACAGGTTGACGCCCAGCGGCTCACGGAGTCCCGGCCGGCTGATAGACAACGTGTCCGGCTCGGTGACTAAGTTTACATGCCTTACAATACAAGTCTTATACATATGGAGGTTTACTCCTATGGGCCTTAAGTCTCCCTTGGGGCTTGGGCCCTTGCCGGTGAACTGCCATCTCCAGTATCTTCATGGGATTCATATTGATGCACCGCTGTAGGTATAACCCGGCCCCTCCTCGGCGGGTCATACCTAATAGTCATATCCCCAACATTAGGCCCTAGGTTGATTTGAACTTGTTCATGTCAATCTTCAACATTAGAAAAAATCTTCCCTTCTTCATTTGTGCAAGAATTCATAACCCGCCATGACGTCATCTCCTAGGCTTGTGGTTACCCGCCATGACGTCACCTGTCATTAATTTACACAATATCCAATATATCTTAACAGATCCTTATCTTTAATAGCCGTCCCGAGAATAGAGGCGCCCGAGCAGCTGGATAATTGATACGTCTCCGTCGTATCTATAATTTTTGATTGTTCCATGCCAATGTTATTCAACTTTCATATACTTTTGGCAACTTTTTATACTATTTTTGGGACTAACATATTGATCTAGTGCCCAGTACCAGTTCCTGTTTGTTGCATGTTTTATGTTTCACAGAAACCCCATATCAAACGGAGTCCAAACGGGATAAAAACGGACAGAGAATATTTTTGGAATATTTATGATTTTTTGGGAAGAAGAATCAATGCAAGACGGTGCCCGAGGGGGCCACGAGGCAGGGGGATGCGCTCCAGGGGGTGGGCGCGCTCCTGACCCTCATGGGCACCCCGTAAGGCGGTTGATGCTCTTCTTTTGCCCCAAGAAAGCTAATTTCCGGAAGAAAAAAATTGTGGCGAAGGTTTCAATCCAATCGGAGTTACGGATCTCCGGATATATAAGAAACGGTGAAAGGGCAGAATCTGGGAACGCAGAAACAGAGAGAGACAGAGAGATAGATCCAATCTCGGAGGGGCTCTCGCTCCTCCAGCCATGGAGACCATGGACCAGAGGGGAAACCCTTCTCCCATCTAGGGATAAGGTCAAGGAAGAAGAAGAAGAAGGGGGCTCTCTCCCCCTCGCTTCCGATGGTGCCGGCTGGAACACCGCCGGGGGGCCATCATCATCACCACGATCTACACCAACACCTCCGCCATCTTCACCAACATCTCCATCACCTTCCCCCCATCTATATTCAGCGGTCCACTCTCCCGCAACTCGCCGTACCTTCTACTTGAACATGGTGCTTTAGCTTCATATTATTATCCAATGATGTGTTGCCATCCTATGATGTCTGAGTAGATTTTCGTTGTCCTATCGATAGTTGGTGAATTGCTATGATTGGTTTAATTTGCTTGTGGTTATGTTGCTGTGCTATGGTGCTCTCCGTGTCATGCAAGCGTGAGGGATTCCCGCTGTAGGGTGTTGCAATACGTTCATGATTCGCTTATAGTGGGTTGCTTGAGTGACAGAAGCATAAACCCGAGTAAGGGGGTTCTGGTGTATGGGATAAAGGGGACTTGGTACTTTAATACTATGGTTGGGTTTTACCTTAATGATCTTTAGTAGTTGCGGATGCTTGCTAGAGTTCCAATCATAAGTGCATATGATCCAAGAAGAGAAAGTATGTTAGCTTATGCCTCTCCCACATAAAACTTGCTATCGGTCTAGTAAAGTAGTCAATTGCTTAGGGACAGTTCTGCAACTCCTACCACCACTTTTCCACACTCGCTATATTTACTTTATTGCTTCTTTATCTAAACAGCCCCTAGTTTATATTTATGTGCTCTTTATATTCTTGCAAACCTATCCAACAACACCTACAAAGTCCTAGTTTCATACTTATTCTAGGTAAAGCGAACGTCAAGCATGCGTAGAGTTGTATCGGTGGTCGATAGAACTTAGAGGGAATATTTGTTTTGTTGGAGATATGCCCTAGAGGCAATCATGTATGATGATATTTCCTATGTGTTTATGAATAAAGATAGTCCTTGGACATTATCAATGATGTGTATCAACAAGTACATGACTTGTTTGTGGGACTATGCATTGTATGATGACTGTCCTAAAAGGTCCCTAGTCGAAAGGGTGGTGCGGACGCGCAGCCGATGAGATTAGCATATGTCATGGTCGATGGCTTGGTCTCACTAGCCATGGAGCATTGCATGCTAACCGGATAATATGGACTCGAAAGGATATGGTCGGATTCGATGTAGTCGGATCCGAGTCAGGATAAGGTCCGAGTCGGACAGACCCAACTATGAGACGCAGCGATATGTCATCTGTGAGTCTCTAGTACAACATACGTTCTATGTCCTAAGACCTGAGCTGACGCATGTACTCGGGATGGTGACAGACTTGCTTTGGGCCGACCAAACGCTACTCCATGACTGGGTAGTTACAAAGGTAGGTTTCGGGTTTGTCCAGTCCCATGCTGCGAGACATGGTCAAGCAAGATTGGATTTGCCCCTCCGATTAGGAGAGATATACTCTGGGCCCCTCATGTGATCCGACCAGGATAAGCATGGCCATGCGACAAGGATTATGAGATAATCCGGTTTGTGGTCAGTATCACTGGAACAAGAAAGAGGTTGGGCTAGCACAAGGATGACAGTCTCGCCTTGAGCCCGACAACATATTTCGTGAGGCAAAGGGAACAGAAGTGTGACACATTGTACAGGTTCGCCTAACCAGCTTCATAGTCTACTTGGTGTTCGGCATGCCTTGCTAGAGGCCGCTACCAATCGTGCAGTTCAGAGGTGATCCGAACTGCGACCAAGCCGACTTGAACCTAAGGGGTCATGCGCTTAAGGGAAGGACCTACGAGGTCGGACCCGAGGATACTGCTCGGATGTGATCCGAGCTGTATTCAGATTATGGTCGAGTAGACTTGTGGGCTTTAGGGTCCATGCGAGGCCCAAGTGTTGAGCCCGCGATGGATGCCTATATAAAGTGGAGGTGCGGCACACTCATGTGATTGATCACTTCGGCGCTGTCACTAGGGTTTGCATGTGTTGCGAATAGCCACCTCCACTCGCCCCAACTATGTGATCGGACCTAGCAGTCCGCCGCACGGAGTTCCTCCTGCACGCGTGGATACCGTTAGAGGCGGTGCACTTGCGCCGCTCCGGCGAACCTGTACGTGGGATTGGACGACCGGCTGTTCGAGGGAGATCGTATGAGGAGGAGACGATCCATGCGGACGCGCTGCCCCAACTCTTCTTCCGCTGCACATCACTGCGCGTCTAGTGGTAATGAACTGTGATCCATCTCCCGTAGCATGTTCCTATTGTTCTACGCGTAGGAAAATTTCAATTTGCAGTCGACACACCCTACCGTAGAACCCAACATGTTCTACCTTTAGCTCCTCATTGGGTTCGACACTCTTACTTATCGAAAGAGGCTACAATTGATCCCCTACACTTGTGGGTTATCAAGACCTTTTTCTGGCGCCGTTGCCGGGGAGTCATAGCGTGGGGTGAATATTCTTGTGTGTGCTTGTTTGCTTTATCACTAACTAGATTTTATTTGCTGTTCTAAGTTGTTCTCTATCTTTAGTTATGGATATGGAACACGAAATACCAAAAAATTTAGGTGTACTTGCTACTCATGGAGATGGGGAACCTCCTAAAACCCTCGATGCTCATTATGTGAAAGACATTATGTACTACTTTGATAATCCTGAGAAAACCCCATTCAATTATGTTGTGGGAGACACGTTGGATCAACGTGAATACTTTAGGGATTATCACTTGACACAAAAAGGGAAACTATTATGGGATCAAATTTATATGTTGCATTGGTATGCTCGACAACTATGCTTGAGATATGATTATACTTGTTGCTCTAGGATGAAGGCTCCACACCTTCCCTTTCATGCAAATTTAATGATAATGAAACCTTAGCTTCTTATGCTAATGGTATGTATGATTACTATGATGTGGAATAAATAGACGAATTCGTTGCTTTTATGGGTGCTTATGAGATTGAATCTTTGTTTAAAGAGTGTGAAAATCTTGATGATGCTATTTACAGACCTGCAAATTTTGCTATACTTAAATATTGTTATGAGAATTATGAATACAATTCCAATATTGATGCATTTATTGATAGAGTCTCCGCTGTCCAAGAAGAGACTAATATTTTGCAGGAGTCTATGGAAGAAGAAGTTGATGAAACTGTGAGTTCATTGGATGAAAAAGATGATGATGAGAGCGAAGAACAAAAGGAGGAAGAGCAGATTAGCTACCCGTGCCCACCTTCTAATGAGAGTAACTCTTGAACTCATACATTGTTTAATTCCCCTTCGTGCTTACCGAAGGATGATTGCTATGATGATTGTTATGATCTCGTTGATTCTTTTGAAATATCCCTTTTTGATGATGCTTGCTATGCTTGTGCCCAAGATGCCAATATGAATTATGCTTATGGAGATGAACTTGCTACAGTTCCTTATGTTAAACATGAAATTGTTGCTATTGCACCCACACATGATAGTCCTATTATCTTTTTAAATTCTCCCGACTACACTATATCGGAGAAGTTTGCCCTTATTAAGGATTATATTGATGGGTTGCGTTTTACTACTACAAATGATGATTTTGATAGATATAATATGCATGTGCTTGCTGCTCCTACTTGCAATTATTATGAGAGAGGAACTATATCTCCACCTCTCTATGTTTCCAATATGATAAAATTGCAAGAATCTGCTTATACTATGCATTGGCCTTTACCTTGTGTGCATGAATTGTTCTTTTATGACATGCCGATGCATAGGAAGAGAGTAAGACTTCGTCATTACATGATATATGTTACTTTGTGCTCACTACTAAATCATAAATCATTGTTAATTAAAATTGGCTTTGATATACCTTGGGATCCGGGTGGATCCATTACTTGAGCACCATATGCCTCTGCTATAGGATTTGTATTCAGATTGTATGCATATTATATATGTGGAGGCAGCAGATGAGATCTGTTGTCCTTGATGAGATCGGCTATGTGCACGGTTGATGAGATCAATTGCACATGGGGATTGAGGAGGCTATGTTTTCTGATGATCGGAGTCGATGAGGTCGTGACACAACCTACCCCTACCGGACGGTATCCACCATCGGGGTTAACAGTGAAACGTAAACCCGAATCGGACCGCCGTGTGCGTAGCGCCGTGTATTTTGTACCCTAGACACAAACCGGTAGAATGTGATTCTATGCTTAACTTTGTTTTGCAGGGTTAATGTGAATAGTATGGCTCATGTGTATGTGATGCATGTGTGTAAATTATACATGGCCTGCGTGTCATGTTTGTCAGCCGGCAGGAGCCAAAGTGTTGTCATTATATTGTATAATGACCTGCGTGTCGACTTGTGACTCTATGTAAAATTCGTTACTAGTTGTAGTAGTTGGATAATAGAGATCAGGTTGATGGCTTGGCGTCCCAGCGTGACAAACAAGATGGAGTTCCTAGATGGTCATCGTAGTCGGAGCCGACCTGAAGAACGTCCATGAAGGAGCCATACTATTTCACAATATGTGTTTATTTGTGATTGTTATGCTTCCTTGTTTCTATGCATGTTAGAATGGTAGAATGATCCCTCATGAAATCAAGCTAATTGCCATCCCAGATGTTGCACCTTCTCACGTCAAGTACGTCTAGTAGTGGGCTCATAAAATTGGGGTGCTGCTAGGTGTCCTTGAACTTAAGGGTTCGTGTCGGACACGGACATGCACTGCATCAGGTTAACTTGACAATGCTATCAAAACGGTTTTGGGCCTTGTGGCAAAGAAGGTTGGGAGCCGGGGTATGAGATACCTTCCCGACCGACAGGAGTCGTATAGAGATACAATTAAAAAGGAGTTGCTTACCGGATAGGTATGTTGGCTAGCAGTGATGCTAAAGCTCACTAGTCACATGCGCCGGTCGGATCCTGAATCACTGAGAGTTTGCGGAGGGTTGCTAACTTCAGTGGGAGTATTTCTGTTTAGGCTTGAATTGCTTTACATAAACACATTGCTTAGTGATTGCATATTTTCTATTGTAGATCAATGGCACCACCTGCTCGACCCAACTTTGCATTGAAATCAATTCTGGAAAAGGATAAACCGAATGGAACAAACTTTACCACCTGATATAGAAATCTGAGAATTGTTCTCAAGCATGATAAAAAGGAACATGTTCTAGAGGATCCACTTCCAGAGGAACCTGCTGATAATGCTAATGCCACAACTAAGAATGCCTACCATAAACTCATTGATGAATCAACGGAGATCAGCTATCTGATGCTGGCTTGTATGGAGCCCGATTTGCAACAGCATTTTGAAAATGTTGAGGCTTACGATATGATCGAGAGTCTCAAGAGCATGTTTTAGACACATGCTAGGACCGAAAGGTTCAATGTCTGGTGATCCTTAATGGATTGTAAGCTGAAGGCAGGTGGTCCACTAAGCCCACATGTGACCAAGATGATCGGATATGTGCAAGCCTTGGATCGGTTGGGCTTCCTGCTCTTGGATGAGCTGGCTACTGATGCTGTTCCGGGTTCTCTTCCGCCCAGCTATGGAACGTTCATCTCGAACTATCATATGCATGGCATGGATAAGAAGCTCACTGAATTGCATAGGATGCTCAAGGTGGTAGAGCAGGATATTAAGAAAGGCACGCATCAAGTGTTGATGGTGCAGAAATCGGCTAAGTTCAAGAAGAGTTGGTCCAAGAAAAAGGCTAAGGCAAAGGGCACGGAGCCGGTAACCTCCGCCGCTACGCCAAAGTCTGGACCGGACTCGAAGACCATTTGCTATCACTTCATGGAGACCGGCCACTGGAAGAGGAACTGTAGCAAGTGGCTTGCAGAGCATGGCAAGAAGGCCGGAAATGCTTCTTCGAGCAAAGGTACACTTGTTGCATATGTTATAGACATTTACCTTGCTGACATACCTAGTAGCTCTTGGGTATTTGATACCGGATCGGTTGTTCATATTTGCAACTCGATGCAGGGGCTGGTAAGAACTAGGCGTGTGGCACAAGGGGAGATTGACATCAGGGTCGGCAACAAAACAAGAGTTGCTGCGTTGGAGGTCGGCACGATGCAGCTCCAGCTTCCTTCCAGATTCATTATGGAATTGAATAATTATTAGTACATTCCTGCACTTAGTCGGAACATTATTTCTGCCTCATGTTTGATGAGTCAAGGTCATGAATTCAATTTAAAGGACAATGGTTGTTCGATATTTTTGAATGGTATGTTCCACGGCTATGCACACATTATTGATGGGCTATTTATACTGAATCTAGAACAGGAACCGGTCTATAACGTGAATGTCAAGAGGAATAAGCCTAATGAGATAAATCCGACATACTTCCAGCATTGCCGGCTTGGACACATTAGTCTGAAACGCATGAAGAAGCTCCATGATGATGGGCTCCTGACTTCGTCCGACTTCGGGTCGTTCGAGACATGTGAATCATGCTTGCTCGGCAACATGACTAAGTCTCTTTTTGCAAAGAGTTGCGAGAGGGCGTCCGAGCTGTTGGAACTTATACATAGTGATGTGTGTGGTCCAATGAGCACAACTGCCAGAGGTGGCTATCAGTACTTCGTGACTTTTACCAACGACTTGAGTAGATATGGATATATCTATTTGATGCGGCACAAGTCGGAAACTTTTGAAAAGTTCAAAGAGTTTCAAAACGAGGTTGAGAATCAGCTCGGCAAGACTATAAAGCTTCTGTGATCGGATCGTGGATGTGAGTACATGAGCCAGGAGTTTGATGATCATCTGGAAAGTCGAGGTATAGTACCTCAGCTCACACCTCCGGGTACGCCACAGAGAAACGACATGTCAGAACGAAGGAATAGGACCTTGTTGGACATGGTCCGGTCAATGATGAGCAAATCAGATTTACCCTTGTCATTCTGGGGATACGCTTGAGAAATTGCAGCTTTCACACTTAACAGGGTACCATCAAAATCCGTAGACAAGACACCACATGAGATGTGGACTGGGAAGAGTCCCAGTTTGTCTTTTCTAAATATTTGGGGTTGTGAAGCATTTGTCAAGCAACTTATGTCAGACAAGCTTACACCTAAATCGGATAAATGCATATTCGTGGGATATCTGAGGGAAACCTTAGGATATAGCTTCTACAACCAGGAAGAGAACATAGTGTTTGTTGCTCGGAGCAGGGTTTTCCTTGAGAAAGAGTTTCTCAGTCGGGAGGCTAGTGGGAGGACGGTCCGACTTGAAGAAATTCAAGGACCACGGAGGTCAGAAAGATTGCACAGAGTGTGTGATGTATTATTGCTAAAAAGCGATGAGCCAGCCACGTATGCGGAAGCGATGGTGAGCCCAGATTGCGAGGCATGGCTGGAGGCCATGAGATCCGAGTTAAAGTCCATGGATGAGAATCAAGTCTGGGACTTGGTTGATCCGCCACCTGGCGTAACTGCCATTGGTTGCAAATGGGTCTTTAAGAAGAAAACCGATGTGGATGGAAATGTTCAGATCCACAAAGCTCGGCTTGTCGCTAAAGGTTATGGACAAGTTCAAGGAATTGACTACGATGAGACTTACTCGCCGTTAGCAATGCTGAAATCGGTGAGGATCGTACTAGATATAGCTGCATATTTCGATTATGAGATATGGCAGATGGATGTCAAAACAGCTTTCCTTCATGGAAATTTAACCGAGGACGTGTATATGATACATCCCAAGGGTTTTGTCGATCCGACTAGCACTAGTAAGGTATGCAAGCTCAAGAGATCCATTTATGGGTTGAGGCAAGCATCTCAGAGTTGGAACATTCGTTTTGATGAGGTCGTCACTGGTCTCGGTTTCATCAAAAGATAAGAGGACTCTTGTTTATACAAGAAGTTAAGTGGGAGCTCGATAGTGTTTTTTATCTTGTATGTGGATGACATATTGTTGATCAGGAACGATGTTTCGATGCTAAACTCGGTCAAGGATTCATTGAATGGTAAGTTTTTGATGAAGGACCTTGGTGAGGCAGTCTATATTTTAGGCATTAAGATCTATAGAGATAGATCGAGGAGGCTGCTCGGCTTGAGCCAGAGCATGTACATAGATAAAGTGTTGAAGCAGTTCAACATGAGTTAGGCGAGGAAAGGGTTCTTGCCTCGCTCACATGGTATAAGGCTAAGAGAGACTCAGAGTCCTTTGACATCTGATGAGCGAAGCAGGATGAGTAGGATTCCATATGCCTCTGCAATCGGATCCATCATGTATGCCATGATATGTACAAGGCATGTTGTTGCTTTTGCAATAAGCCTAACAAGCAGATACCAGGCCAGCCCAGGTGAGAGTCAATGGGCAGCGGTACAGACTATTTTGAAGTACCTGAAAAGGACTAAAGCGATGTTCCTAGTTTATGGAGGTGAGGAAGAGCTCGTCGTAAGGGGTTACGTCGATGCTAGTTTCCAAACCGACAAAGATGATTGTCGATCACAGTCCGGATTCATGTACGTCCTGAACGGAGGGGCAGTGCACTAGATGAGTTCCAAGCAGGATACGGTGGCCGATTCTACCAGAGAAGCCGAATCCATTGCGGCTTGTGAAGCTGCAAAGGAAAGTGTTTGGATCTGGCATTTTCTGGATGATCTTGGTATTTTTCCCAGCCTCGGTGAAACTATTGGACCTTTATTGTGATAATTCTGGTGCCATCGCACAAGCCAAGGAGCCGAGGAATCACCACAAGGTCAGACACATAGATCGGAAATATCACCTGATACGAAAGAATGGTGATGTAGAGTTATGCAAGATTCACGTGGATGCAAACGTTGCAGATTTGTTGACTAAGCCGCTTCCACAACCCAAGATGAGGGGCACGTTAGAGCTATGGGCATTCGATGTCTATTTGATTGACTCTAGTGCAAGTGGGAGACTGTTGGAGATATGCCCTAGAGGCAATCATGTATGACGATATTTCCTATGTGTTTATGAATAAATATAGTCCTTGGACATTATCAATGATGTGTATCAGCAAGTATGTGACTTGTTTGTGGGACTATGCATTGTATGATGACTGTCCTAAAAGGTCCCTAGTCAAAAGGGCGGTGTGGACACGCAGCCGACTAGACTAGCATATGACACGGTCGATGGCTCGGTCTCACTAGCCATGGAGCATTGTATGCTAACCAGATAATATGGACTCGGAAGGATCTGGTCGAATTCGACATAGTCGGATCCGAGTCGGGATAAGGTCCGAGTCGGACATACCCAACTATGAGACGCAACGGTATGTCATCTGTGAGTCTCTAGTACAACATACGTTCTATGTCCTAAGACATGAGCTGACGCATGTACTCGGGATGGTGACAGACTTGCTTTGGGCCGACCAAACGCTACTCCGTGACTGGGTAATTACAAAGGTAGGTTTCGGGTTTGTCCAGTCCCATGCTGCGAGACATGGTCGAGCAAGATGGGATTTGCCCCTCCGATAAGGAGAGATATACTCTGGGGCCCTCGTGTGATCCGACTAGGATAAGCATGGCCATGCAACAAGGATTATGAGATAATCCGGTTTGTGGTCGGTATCACTGGAACGAGAAAGAGGTTGGGCTAGCACAAGGATGACAGTCTCGCCTTGAGCCCGACAACATATATCGTGAGGCAAAGGGAATAGAAGTGTGACACGTTGTACAGGTTCGCCTAACCAGCTTCATAGTCTGCTTGGTGTTCGGCACGCCTTGCTAGAGGCTGCTACCAACCGTGCAGTTCGGAGGTGATACGAACTGCGACCAAGCCGATTTGAACCTAAGGGGTCACGCACTTATGGGAAGGAACCTACGAGGTCGGACCCGAGGACACTGGTCGGATGTGATCCGAGGTGTATCCGGATTGTGGCGAGAGGAGACTTGTGAGCTTTAGGGTCCGTGCGAGGCCCAAGTGTTGAGCCCGCGACGGACGCCTATATAAAGTGGAGGTGCGGCACACTCATGCGATTGATCGCTTCAGTGCTGTCACTAGGGTTTGCATGTGTTGAAAATAGCCACCTCCACTCGCCACCGACTGTGTGATCGGACCTAGCAGTCCGCCGCACGGAGTTCCTCCTACACGCGGGGATACCGTTAGAGGCGGTGCACTTGCGCCGCTCCGGTGTGGGATCGGACGATCGAATGTTCGAGGGAGATCGTACGAGGAGGAGACGATCCACGTGGACGCGCTTCCCCAACTCTTCTTCCGCTGCACGTCACTGGGCGTCTAGTGGTAATGAACTATGATCCATCTCCCGTAGCATGTTTCCGTTGTTCTGCGCGTAATTTTTTTTCAATTTGCAGTCGATGCACCCTACCGTAGAACCCAACATGTTCTACCTTTAGCTCCTCATTGGGTTCGACACTCTTACTTATTGAAAGAGGCTACAATTGATCCCCTATACTTGTGGGTTATCAAGACCTTTTTCTGGCGCCGTTGCCGGGGAGTCATAGCGTGGGGTGAATATTCTCGTGTGTGCTTGTTTGCTTTATCACTAAGTAGATTTTATTTGTTGTTCTAAGTTGTTCTCTATCTTTAGTTATGGATATGGAACACGAAATACCAAAAAATTTAGGTGTACTTGCTACTCATGGAGATGGGGAACCTCCTAAAACCCTCGATGCTCATTATGTGAAAGACATTATGTACTACTTTGATAATCCTGAGAAAACCCCATTCAATTAAGTTATGGGAGACACGTTGGATCAACGTGAATACTTTAGGGATTATCTCTTGACACAAAAAGGGAAACTATTATGGGATCAAATTTATATGTTGCATTGGTATGCTCGACAACTATGCTTGAGATATGATTATACTTGTTGCTCTAGGATGAAGGCTCCACACCTTCCCTTTTCATGCAAATTTAATGATAATGAAACCTTAGCTTCTTATGCTAATGGTATATATGATTACTATGATGTGGAACAAATAGACAAATTCGTTGCTTTTATGGGTGCTTATGAGATTGAATCTTTGTTTAAAGAGTGTGAAAATCTTGATGATGCTGTTTATAGACCTGAGAATTTTGCTATACTTAAATATTGTTATGAGAATTATGAATACAATTCCGATATTGATGCATTTATTGAGAGAGCCTCCGCTGTCCAAGAAGAGACTAATATTTTGCAGGAGTCTATGGAAGAAGAAGTTGATGAAACTGTGAGCTCATTGGATGAAAAAGATGATGAGGAGAGCGAAGAACAAAAGGAGGAAGATAAGATTAGCTACCCATGCTCACCTTCTAATGAGAGTAATTCTTCAACTCATACATTGTTGAATTCCCCTTCGTGCTTACCGAAGGATGATTGCTATGATGATTGTTATGATCCCGCTGATTCTTTTGAAATATCCCTTTGTGATGATGCTTGCTATGCTTGTGGCCAAGATGCCAATATGAATTATGCTTATGGAGATGAACTTGCTATAGTTCCTTATGTTAAACATGAAATTGTTGCTATTGCACCCACGCATGATAGTCCTATTGTATTTTTAAATTCTCCCGACTTCACTATATCAGAGAAGTTTGCCCTTATTAAGGATTATATTGATGGGTTGCGTTTTACTACTACACATGATGATTTTGATAGATATAATATGAATGTGCTTGCTGCTCCTACTTGCAATTATTATGAGAGAGGAACTATATCTCCACCTCCCTATGTTGCCAATATGATAAAATTGCAAGAATCTGCTTATACTATGCATTGGCCTTTACCTTGTGTGCATGAATTGTTCTTTTATGACATGCCGATGCATAGGAAGAGAGTTAGACTTTGTCATTACATGATATATGTTACTTTGTGCTCACTACTAAATCACAAATCATTGTTAATTAAAACTGGCTTTGATATACCTTGGGATCCAGGTGGATCCATTACTTGAGCACCATATGCCTAGCTTAATGGCTTTAAAGAAAGCGCTGCCAGGGAGACAAGCCGGAAGTTTTAGAGAGTCATTTATTTCTGTTGAGTGCTTTTATATAGTTTAAAAAACAAAAAAAATAAAGAGGGGAACCCAAAACTTTTCAAAAGGGAAAGTGAAAGTGAGAAAGACAAGCATTTTTGAAGTGGGGGAGCTCCTTGAACTTGGTTCATGCTCACAGAAACTTTGTGAATCTTAACTACAAAAACTTTTCATCAAAAATAATTATCCCCTTGTACAATTCCATTGTATTATAAAAATAATGTGCCAAGGTTTGCCTTTAGGATGTTTACAATGCTTGTTGGTTTGTGCGGTGGAGGAAAGAAACTTTGTCTGTAGTGCACAATTTTACATTTTTTTACTGGAAAGTCAAACGATTCTGAAACTTTTTGCACTGTCTTTCTATACAAATTTTTTATTTCTACTAATTTTGGCAGAATTTTGGGGTAACATAGGTATGGTGATGTTCAGATTTCTACAGACTGTTCTGTTTTTGACAGATTCCGTTTTTGATGCATAGTTTGCTTATTTTGATGAAACTATCATTTTCTATCAGTGGATTAAGCCATGGAAAAGTTATATTACAGTATCTATAATGAAAAAACAAAATATGAATTGGTTTTCAATAGTACTTAGAGTAGTGATTTGCTTTATTATACTAATGGATCTTACCGAGTTTTCTGTTGAAGTTTTATTTGGATGAAGTGTTCGATGATCGAGAAGGTCTCGATATGAGGAAAAGGAGGAGAGGCAAGAGCTCAAGCTTGGGGATTACCAAGGCACCCCAATTAAATATTCAAGGAGACTCAAGAATCTGAGCTTGGGGATTCCCCGGATGACATCCCCTCTTTCTTCAACAAGTATCTGTATGTTTTCGGATTCGTTTCGTTCATGCGATATGTGCAAATCTTGGAGCGTCTTTTGCATTTAGTTTTCAGTTTTCTTTTATGCACCATGCTGGTATGAGATAGTCCTTGGTTGATTTATAGAATGCTCATTCCACTTCACTTATATCTTTTGAGTATGGCTTTATAGAATGCTTCATGTGCTTCACTTATATCTTTTGAAGTTTGGATTGCCTGTTTCTCTTCACATAGAAAACCGCCATTTGTAGAATGCTCTTTTGCTTCGCTTATATTTGTTAGAGCGTGGGAACATCTTTTGTAGAAAGAATTAAACTCCCTTGCTTCACTTATATCTATTTAGAGAGACGACAGGAATTGGTCATTCACATGGTTAGTCATAAAATCCTACATAAAACTTATAGATCACTGAATATGATATGTTTGATTCCTTGCAATAGTTTTGCAATATAGAGATGATAATATGTGGGAGGTACTAGTAAATGGTTGGGTTTAGTAAGGATATTGGTGTTAAGGTTTGTGATTCCTGAAGCATGCACGTATGGTCTCCTAACTATGTAACCAAATTGGCGCGCATTGTATTTTGATTGTTTATCTTTGCGTGAAGGCCGGGGCCCCGCGATGGTTAACTCCTACCAACCTCTCCCCTAGGAGTATGCGTAGTAGTACTTTGCTTCGAGGGCTAATAAACTTTTGCAATAAGTATATGAGTTCTTTATGACTAATGTGAGTCCATGGATTATACGCACTCTCACCCTTCCATCATTGCTAGCCTCTTCGGTACCGTGCATTGCCCTTTCTCACCTTGAGAGTTGGTGAAAACTTCACCGGTGCATCCAAACCCCGTGATACGATACACTCTATCACACATAAGCCTCCTTATATCTTCCTCAAAACAGCCACCATACCTACCTATCATGGCATTTCCATAGCCATTCCGAGATATATTGCCATGCAACTTCCATCATCATCATATACCTGACTTGAGCATTCATTGTCATATTGCTTTGCATGATCGTAAGATAGCTAGCATGATGTTTTCATGGCTTGTCCATTTTTTGATGTCATTGCTACGCTAGATCATTGCACATGCCGGTACACCGCCGGAGGCATTCATATAGAGTCATATCTTTGTTCTAGATATCGAGTTATAATATTGAGTTGTAAGTAAATAAAAGTGTGATGATCATCATTATTAGAGCATTGCCTGAGTGAGGAAAGGATGATGGAGACTATGATTCCCCCACAAGTCGGATGAGTCTCCGGACTTTATGAAAAATATAAGAGGCCAAAGAAGCCCAAATAAAAAAAGAGGCCAAAGAAACCCGCCAAAAAAAGAAAAAAAAAGAAAAAAATTTGAGAGAAAAAGAGAGAAGGGGCAATGTTACTATCCTTTTACCACACTTGCGCTTCAACATAGCACCATGTTCTTCATATAGAGAGTCTCTTGAGTTATCACTTTCATATACTAGTGAGAATTGTCATTATAGAACTTGGCTTGTATATTCGGATGATGGGCTTCCTCAAATGCCCGAGGTCTTCATGAGCAAGCAAGTTGGATGCACACCCACTTAGTTTTAGTTTGAGCTTTCATACACTTATAGCTCTATTGCATCTGTTGCATGGCAATCCCTACTCCTCACATTAACATCAATTGATGGGCATCTCCATAGCCCATTGATTAGCCGTGTCGATGTCAGACTTTCTTCCTTTTTGTCTTCTCCACATAAACCTCCACCATCATATTCTATTCCACCTATAGTGCTATATCCATGGCTTGTGCTCATGTATTGCGTGAGGGTTGAAAAAGCTGAAGCGCGTTAAAAAGTATGAAGCAATTGCTTGGCTGACACCATGATGAGCATGAGGGGTACCTTGTGTTAAGAAAAGGGAGCATACAAGACTATATGATTTTTTGTAGGGATAATGTTCTGTAAGCATTGATATTTTGAAAGGCATGATTGTTTGTTGGGATGTCTGACTATTATTGTTTTTATGTTAAATGATAGACTATTGCCTTGAATCACTCGTGTCTTAATATTCATGCCATGATTAAATTACATGATCAATATTATGCTAGGTAGCATTCCACATAAAAAATTATATTTTTTATCATTTACCTACTCGAGTACGAGCAGGAATTAAGCTTGGGGATGCTGATACGTCTTCGTCGTATCTATAATTTTTTATTGTTCCATGCGAATATTATTCAACTTTCATATACTTTTGGAAAGTTTTTATACTATTTTTGGGACTAACATATTGATCCAGTGCCCAGTGCCAGTTCTTGTTTGTTGCATGTTTTATGTTTCGCAGAAACCCCATATTAGACGGAGTCCAAACGGGATAAAAACGGACGGAGAATATTTTTGGAATATTTATGATTTTTGGGAAGAAGAATCAACGCGAGACGGTGCCCGAGGGGGCCACGAGGCAGGGGGCGTGCCCCAGGGGGGTGGGCGTGCCCCTGACCCTTGTGGGCACCCCGTAAGGCAGCTGATGCTCTTCTTTTGCTGCAAGAAAGCTAATTTCCAGAAAAAAATCATGGCAAAGGTTTCAATCCAATCGGAGTTATGGATCTCCGGATATATAAGAAACAGTGAAAGGGCAGAATCTGGGAACGCAGAAATAGAGAGATACAGAGAGACAAATCCAATCTCGGAGGGGCTCTCGCCCCTCCCACACCATGGAGACCATGGACCAGAGGGGAAACCCTTCTCCCATCTAGGGAGAAGGTCAAGGAAGAATAAGAAGAAGGGGGGCTCTCCCCCTCCCTTCCGGTGGTGCCAGAACACCGCCGGGGCCATCATCATCACCGCGATCTACACCAACACCTCCGCCATCTTCAACATCTCCATCACCTTCCCCCATCTATATTCAGCGGTCCACTCTCCCGCAACCCGATGTACCCTCTACTTGAACATGGTGCTTTATGCTTCATATTATTATCCAATGATGTGTTGCCATCCTATGATGTTTGAGTAGATTTTCGTTGTCCTATCGATAGTTGGTGAATTGCTATGATAGGTTTAATTTTCTTGTGGTTATGTTGCTGTCCTATGGTGCTCTCCGTGTCACGCAAGCGTGAGGGATTCCCGCTGTAAGGTGTTGCAATACGTTCATGATTCTCTTATAGTGGGTTGCTTGAGTGAAAGAAGCATAAACCCGAGTAAGGGGGTTGTGGCGTATGGGATAAAGGGGACTTGATACTTTAATGCTATGGTTGGGTTTTACCTTAATGATCTTTAGTAGTTGCGGATGCTTGCTAGAGTTCCAATCATAAGTGTATATGATCCAAGAAGATAAAGTGTGTTAGCTTATGCCTCTCCCACATAAAACTTGCTATCGGTCTAGTAAAGTATTCAATTGCTTAGGGACAATTCCGACAACTCCTACCACCACTTTTCCGCACTCACTATATTTACTTTATTGCTTCTTTATCTAAACAACCCCTAGTTTATATTTACGTGCTCTTTATATTCTTGCAAACCTATTAAACAACACCTACAAAGCCCTTCCAGTTTCATACTTGTTCTAGGTAAAGCAAACGTCAAGCGTGGGTTGAGTTGTATTGGTGGTCGATAGAACTTGAGGAAATATTTGTTCTACCTTTATCTCCTCGTTGGGTTCGACACTCTTACCTATCGAAAGAGGCTACAATTGATCCCCTATAATTGTGGGTTATCAATAATCATTCTTTGATCTCCTCGTTTTTCACGCCCACTTATTAACCTTCTCCTTATAAATAGGGTCGAACCTCCCTTATGTCATTCCCCCCTTCTCCTTCTCGTCTTCCTCCTCTCGCGACTCATCTGCCACTTGAGCTCCGCCGCCGCCGTGAAGTTCACCATCCTCCTCGCCCTCGGCCGCTGCATTAACCTGAACGGGACCAGAGAACGCCGGCACTCCACCACAGTCTCATCTGCATCTATAAGTACTCATCTTCGTATGCTCCAGATCTGCATTAGGGTTTCTGAGTTCTTCGAGTTCTTCATAGTTCTTCGTCATTCTTGTAGACAACCCTTGTTTTAGATTCGAGTATGTCTATTAGGACGCGCGGAACCCATTTCCCTTCCTTTTGTTATATCAAAGCTTGCTTCACAGATGTATAAATCTCGCCCTTGCGCTAGTTCCTCTACTGCTGCAGTGCTTTAGGTTTTGATTTATTTTCTTTTCTCACACAGCGCCAGATCCAAATCACCTACTACCATCTGTAAAAACTTGTTTTTCCAACACTTAGCAGATTTTACTCCTGATATATACCATTCTGGTCATGGCGGCTTACACCACTAGCTGTAGCTAGATTCAACACTTAGCAGATTCCCTCTTGAGGGATATCGATCTCTTCATGTCAGCTTACATGACCAATTGTAGCTATTCATATATCATTAGGCCCATTTTAAGCCTCCATTTTGAATATGTGTTGTAGTTCTTTTCCTCCGTCTTAACTTAAACCGGCAACTTGCTCTTTTTCTTTTTAGGCCTCTTTCTTCACAATGGCCCCAAAGACAGCCACTTCCTATAACTGGGTTCCCTCCATCGTCACTAAGAACACGCTCCAGGACATTGTGAAAACCGGCTATTTAACAGAGAAGACTGTCATGCATTATCGCGCCCCTAACCCGTAAGAAGAAAAGCGTCAGCCAAAAGATGATGAAGTTATTGTCTTTACAGACCACATGAACTGGGGCTTCTCACTGCCCGACTCTAAATTCTTCCGGGATGTTCTGCACTTTTTCGATCTTCATCCTCAAGACATCGGACCCAATTCCGTCTCAAACATATGCAATTTCCAAGTTTTCTGTGAGGTGTACCTTCAAGAGGAGCCAAGTGTGGAACTGTTTAGGGAATACTTTTATTTGAACCGCCAAAATGAGTATTCAAACGGACCCAGCCTGGAACGTGGTGGAATCTCAATTCAACGAAGGAGAGAAGCCATCTTCCCCTATGCGCTCCTGTCGAGTCATCCCAAGGATTGGAACCAGACATGGTTCTATTGCAAGGACACTTCTCCGGCTGACAAGAATCGATTGCCAGGCTTTCATGCCCTGCGTCTTGACTCAAAAATCCTCTCCCTCATAAGCTGACCACTGTCGAATGCAAAAAGCTCACCTCCACCATTGCCAAGGTCAAGGCTCTGTTGGGAAACTGCTTAACTGACATTGACTTGGTTCAATGTTGGGTTGCATGGCGGATCATACCATTGAGTCACCGAACCGGCTTAATGTGCACTTACACGGGCAGTAAAAAGGACCCACTGTGCCACAGTTCTGTGCATTTAACTGACAATGCCATCAATGAAATGATGAAGTCCCTTCTGCATGAAGACCTGGCAGACTGCAGCAAAGTGGGATTGAACCCTTTCTGCACATCTAACCCGGCACCCAAGGTAAGTTTTAAATTACTTACCTTACCTTCATCCTTAAATACTTTGTTTAACTCAACGTTGACGACTTTCACAGGCTGACGATGATTTTTGGAAGAAAACATACGATCATGAAGCTGCCAAGAGGGCCAGGAAAGCCAAGAAAGCCGCCAAGAAGAAGGGGAAGAAATCCAGTACCGCCGAGCCGTTTGAATTGGACGACAACTCCGAGTCGAAGGTAGCCCTTGATTCCCTTGGCTCCTTTTTCAACCATCTTATTGACATTGATTATCATCAGGATGACACGGGGACCAGTCAAGCAATCGAAGAAGATGTTACTATCATTTCCTCCGACTCCGAGCCAAGACAGAAATTTCGAAGAGTAACCCGGAAAGTAAGCTTTTCACACCCCTTAGCTCATCTGGATGCTCACTTTCTTTTGAAGCAACAACAACACGAGAGCCGGCGACAGACTCGGACTATTGGAGGTGAAGAATTATCTTTCGGCTTACTGAACACTCCAAGAAAGCGTCAAAATGAGGTCATCCCCGATTTAAACTCTTTTTATCCTCTGGCGGGTCTCATTCGCCAACCACTTAATTCTTCTGATTCAAATTATCAGGAGACGTCTCGTTCCTCTTTTGGTGATTCATCTCAGTCTCATCTGCCGGCTTTCAAGACTGCTCCCGGGTAATAACAATTATTTACTATTTGCTCATTATGCTCCTTTATATTTATACTAACCTCTCTAGGCTCACGCAGTGGAAAGCCAAGCCTAGCAAGAAGGCAAGGGTGACTAAGCCGTCCGAAGACCCAAAAGTCAATGAACCGGAGCAACATATCCCAGCACCTGAGACCTCCGCTCCTTCACCATCAGAGCTGGTTCTTGACGTTCCTCCAGTGACTCCTGACCCTTCTACCGATCAAGCAAATGATGATCCTTTGAACACTGAAACATCAAGCCCAGTTAAAACGGCTGAGACACATGATGATGATGTGGTGATCACCAACACCGGCTTTAAAGAGCGGGGAAGGCCTACTGTCTTGGCCAAGCACTCTGCCAAGGAAGAATACATTGAACGGCGAAAAGTGAGATTTGATGTTGCC
Organism: Triticum dicoccoides; assembly: GCF_002162155.2. NCBI lineage: Eukaryota > Viridiplantae > Streptophyta > Magnoliopsida > Poales > Poaceae > Triticum > Triticum dicoccoides. The sequence continues at coordinate 582,903,090 of NC_041389.1, forward strand.
GACTACTTCCAATTAAGCATTGGGGAAGTATATTATGGCTATCTTAGTCAAGTACACACCAGCCATGATCTTGAAGTTGACATGGCAGATGCACCAAAAATTTGAGGTATGAGCTCCTTCTTTATTGAGTTATGCACATCCTGTCAGCCCCCAAGTATACTATTTACGATGTAATTGAATATGCTGTAGACTTAGCTTAACCATGAGTATAAACAATCCCCATTGATAAAACCCTTCAAAATCCGGTTTACACCATCCGGGTTAAAACTGATCTATAATGATTTAACACTAAACCCGTAGCCCCCAAGGGCCAATTTAGTCAGCATGGATGAACCGGTCCTTTGTATCCTTGTGTAGAGCAGAACTTACTTGTGTAGCCCTTATAAACCGACGGTGACCGTTTGCGGCACAACTGGTTCACCATAAAGTAGTAAAAAGACAAGCAATATGCATTAGCCCTCAAGTGCCAAGTACTCTTGCTCGCAAAGCGCTTGGGACTTATTCACATAAGCCATTGCATGAGTAATTTTTTTGGTAGGCATTAGCCCCCAAGTGCCAAGTACTCTTGCTTGCAAAGTGCTTGGGACTTCATTTCTGTAACCCAAGTTTGACCATGATTTTGAACCGGTGTATGTACAGGCCACCACTGCTCAACTTCAGTCAGAGTTGTTTGAAGACTCGTCTGGAGCTGCAAGAATCTGAGAACCGGAGGCGGACTCAAAATTTCATTTAAGCATGACTGAAACAGAAAAACTGAAGACCAGCTTTGAAGTTGAAAAAAGCACCCGTGCTGAAGAGAAGACTGCCTTGATACAACGGGATGAGAAGGCGGAGGCGGCTCTTGAGGAAGTGACCACTGAGCTGTCCGACTTAAAACGCCATGTCTATCAGATGGTTTCTGCTATTTTTGGTGAGTCGCCTTGCTAGTATCAATTGTGAATTTTTTTCCGCGATGATATAAGCCGCCTATAACCAATCCATGACTATTATTCAGGTCCCAGGAGCACTAACCTTAGCCAAGAGATGCTTGTGAAGCTGAAGGCGGTTTACACACTTGTTGAGCAACTCTATACTGGGACTCAACGCACACTGGCCACAATTTCTTCGGCTAATCAAGCACCGACTCTCTTGGTTGAGGTATTGAGGAAGCTTTATGTTCTACCTGAGAGGTTTAATGAGATGAAGCGATCATCCGCAAGAGCCGGCGCTGTGACGGCCTTGAGCCGGGCTAAAGCATGGCTACCAGAACTAGACCCGGCCGATATATCGACTGGGTATCCAAGCTTGAAAGAAGATGGCACTCTGTTTGATAAAAAAGACTTTGCTGCCTGCGCGAAGGAGATACGTCCCCTTGCGAGCTTAATTGCCAACGAAACAAATCTTTCAAGATACCAACCGGCCTATGACATGGAAAACCAGAAGCTGCATACGCCGACTTATAAAGTGATGGATCTCATTCCCCCAATCCGTAAGCACAATTTTGCTCCCGAAGTTGACCCGTCCGAGCTTATTGATGATGAAGCTGAATTTCAAGCCTTGAATGGCATTGACTGGTCATCATCAACCTTCCAGGAAGTAGAGCAGGACGAAGAAACGGAGAAGGATGATCCAGAAGCATCAAGCTATCAGAGCCAAGAGGATTGATCCGCTGGGCGGTTCATATATTTGATCTTCCAAAAACACTTAATTATTTGGGCTCGTTGAGTCATGTAATAGGCTAGCAAACACTTTGCTCTGTCGTGCCATCGTGCACGTTTATATTTTGCCCAATGCTGTTTGAGCCACCGCTTGATAATTATCCTTTTACCCTTATCATAGTGTTGACTTGTGCAGATGAACTTATGATTATCCTGCACACAAGTACATCACAAGAGCCCTGTGATATTGTATCGTACTGCCGGTTTACCTGTGCAGTAAGGGTGATAACCCAAAACTTAGAAACCAACGCTTCCAAGTACTTAATATCATTATAAACTGGCAACTTATCGTCCAAAGCCGGGCCGGGTTAATAGAAACCACGTGTATGCTTCAAATATGAGCAGTGTAAATTGAGGCTACATGGCCTGAGTCACTTTAAACCAAGATGGTAGCAAGATGAACCAAAAAACGTTCAAAAAACCAAGCAAAAAGAGAAAAAATGAGGCTATGCTTCGAATACAAGCAGGAAGCCGGACCAAAAGGGTTAATAGCTATGCTTCGAATATGAGCAGGAAGCCGGACCAAAAGGGTTTTTTCACAGCTATGCTTCGAATACGAGCAAGAAGCCCCCAAGTGGTCATAAGTTTTGGCATTGCACCGATCAAGAGGGATATTCACAACTATGATTCGAATACGATTAGGAAGCCCCCTAGTGACCATAAATTTTGGCATTGCACCGATCAAAAGGGATATTCACAGCTATGATTCGAATACGATCAGGAAGCCCCCTAGTGACCATAAATTTTGGCATTGCACCGATCAAAAGGGATATTCATAGCTATGATTCGAATATGATCAGGAAGCCCCCTAGTGACCATAAGTTTTGGCTTTGCGCCGATCAATAGGGATATTCACAGCTATGTTCTCTTTGGTGAATACACCTATGTTTGAACAGGAAGCCCACAAATGACCATGAAATTATGATGAAGAAGACTCATTACTCATGGGAATGAAACGACAGAGGCCCTGCTTTATCAGGGATGCCGGCTTTATTAGAATGATCATAATATATACATCATCAAAATATGTACATCATAAGAGTAGGTGGCTCAAGCGTAGTAAGGCCGAAGATGAGAAATATTCCACGACCGACGGTCTCCTCCTCCGACTGACGTGAGTCCTTGTAGTCTCGAACATCGATGAGATAGTATGACCCATTGTTCAAATTTTTGCTGACCACAAAGCGTCCTTCCCAAGGTGGGGATAGCTTGTGCATGTCAGTTTGATCCTGGATGAGCCGGAGCACCAAGTCACCTTCTTGAAAGGTTCTGGTCTTAACCCGATGGCTGTGATATCGGCGTAGATCTTGTTGTTAAATCGCCGAACAAGCCGCTGCAAGGTCACACTCCTCATCTAACAGGTCGAGTGCATCCTGACGTGCTCTTTCATTATCAGCCTCAACATAATCCGCCATGCGGGGCGAGTCGTGATGGATGTCACTAGGAAGAACCGCCTCTGCTCCATAAACCATGAAGCGTAACCCGTAGGTCTATTGGGGGTAGTATTGATACTCCATAGCACTAAAGGTAACTCCTCTACCCAACAACCCAATGTTCTCTGCAAAGGAACCATAAGCCGGGGCTTGATGCCTCTCAAAATTTCTTGATTGGCTCTTTCGGCTTGACCATTGGACTGAGGATGAGCCATTGATGATACATCAAGTCGAATATGCTCACGTTGACAAAACTCTTTCATAGCACCCTTGGAAAGATTAGTGCCATTATCAGTTATGATGTCGTGGGGAAAGCCAAAGCAAAAAACCACCTTTTTGATGAATTGGACCGTCGTTGCCGCGTCACACTTACTGACAGGCTCTGCTCCGACCCACTTTGTGAATTTGTCAACCGCCACCAAAAGGTGGGTCTTTTTATCCTTGGACCTTTTAAAAGGCCCAACCATATCAAGCCCCCAAACTGCAAATGGCCAAGTAATTGGAATCATCCTCAACTATTGAGCTGGCACGTGAGCTCGCCGTGAAAATTTCTGACAACCATCACATTTACTGACCAAATCCTGTGCATCAGCTTGAGCTGTGAGCCAATAAAATCCATGATGAAAAGCTTTAGCCACAAGAGATTTAGAGCCGGCGTGATGACCACAATCTCCTTCATGAATCTCTCGAAGAATCTCACGGCCCTCCTCAGGAGAGACGCAACGCTGAAACGCCCTAGTGACACTGGGATGGTGTAACTTGCCATTGGCAATTGTCATTGACTTAGACCACCGGGTTATCTGCCTGACCAAAGTTTCATCCTCAGGTAACTCGCCCTGGGTCATATAAGCCAAATATGGAACTGTCCAATCAGGGATAGCGTGTAGAGCCGCCACCAATTGTGCTTCCGGGTCAGGAATAGCCAGATCCTCTGTAGGCAATTTGACCGAAGGATTATGCAAAATATCCAAGAAAGTGTTAGGTGATATCGACTTACGCTAAGATCCCAACTGGCTTAAGGCGTCAGCCGCCTCATTTTTCCTGCGATCAATGTGTTCCACTTGATAAACTTTTAAGTGCCCAGGTATAGTGTCAACTTCGTGGTGATAAGCCACCATGAGTGAATCCTTAGAATCCCATGTGCCTGAAACTTGATGAGCCACCAAGTCTGAGTCACCGAAACATCTCACCCGGCTTAAATTCATCTCCTTAGCCATCCGAAGACCATGGAGCAAGGCTTCATACTCAGCTGCATTGTTAGTACAGGGAATCATCAACCTTAAAACATAACAAAACTTGTCACCTCGAGGGGAAGCTAAAACAACTCTAGCCCCCAGGCCCTCCAATTTCCTGGACCCATCAAAGTGAATAGTCCAATATGTGTTATCTGGCTTCTCTTCAGGCATCTGCAATTCTGTCTAGTCATTGATGAAATCCACAAGTGCTTGAGACTTGATGGCAGTGTGAGGCATATATTTCAAACCATGAGGTCCAAGCTCAATGGCCCACTTGGCTACCCGCCCTATGGCTTCTTTGTTTTGAATAATATCCCCTAAGGGAGCAAAACTAACCATAGTGATGGGATGACCCAGAAAATATTGCTTAAGCTTCCGGCTGGCCATGAACACCCCATAACCGAGCTTCTGCCAGTGTGGATATCTCTGCTTAGACTCAATAAGCACTTCACTAATATAGTAAACCGACCGTTGAACCGGATATTCCTTGCCTGCTTCCTCCCGTTCCACCATGATAGCTACACTGACAGCCCGGGCGTTAGCAGCTACATATAATAACAACGACTCCTTATCAATGGGAGCAACAAGAACTGGCGGCTCAGCTAGCTGTTTCTTCAAAGATTCAAACGCGTCATTAGCAGCATCACTCTAGACGAAGTTGTCTGTTTTCTTCATCATCTGATACAGTGGTATGGCCTTCTCCGCCGACCGAGTTATGAAACAGCTTAAGGCAGGAATATGACCTGCCAGACGTTGGACATCATTGATACATGCCGGCTTTTCCAGGGAAGTAATGGCCTTGATCTTTTCTGGGTTTGCCTCAATGCCTCTGTTAGAAACCAGATAACCCAAAAGCTTGCCTGCTGGCACACCAAAAACGCACTTGGCCGGGTTAAGCATCATCTTGTAGACCCAGAGATTGTTGAAGGTCTCCTTCAAATCATCTATCAAAGTTTCCTTCTCTCTGGATTTCACCACAATATCATCCACATAAGCATGAACATTGCGCCCAATCTAACTGTGAAGGCAATTCTGCACACATCGCTGGTACGTCGCCTGGGCGCTCTTGAGTCCAAAAGACATAGACACATAGCAGAAGGCTCCAAAGGGAGTAATAAAAGTTGTCTTCTCCTGGTCCTTAACTGCCATCTTGATCTGATGATAACCAGAGTAAGCATCCAAAAAACTCAAAGCTCACAACCCGCTGTAGCATCAATGATTTGATGAATACGAGGGAGAGCAAAAGGATCAGCCGAACAAGCCTTGTTTAAGTCCGTGTAGTCCACACACATATGCCAAGTTCCATTCTTCTTAAGTACCAACACTGGATTAGCCAACCAATTAGGATGAAAGACTTCAACAATGAACCCAGCCGCCAAGAGTCGGGCCACTTCTTCACCAATGGCTTTACGCCTCTCCTCATTGAAGCAACAAAGGAATTGCTTGACCGGCTTAAACTTTGGATCAATACTAACAGTGTGCTCACCGAGTTCCCTCGGTACACCCAGCATGTCAGAAGGTTTACATGCAAAGATGTCCAAATGTCCCGGTTCTCACAGATGAACTTGATGAGCGCGCTTTCCTATTTAGAATCCAGGTTAGCACTGATACTGAACTGCTTGGATGAATCGCCAGGAACAAAGTCAACTAGCTTAGAGTCATCGGCCGACTTAAACTTCAGCACCGGATCATGCTCCGTAGTAGGCTTTTTCAAAGATGTCATATCAGCCGGATCAACACTATCTTTGTAAAATTTCAACTCCTCCATTGCACAGACAGACTCGACATAAGCAGCATCACCTTCTTCACACTCCATAGCTATCTTCCGACTTCCATGCACTATGATGGTCCCCTTGTAACCCGGCATCTTGAGCTGTAAATAAACATAACAAGGCCGTGCCATGAACTTGGCATAAGCCGGTCGTCCAAACAGAGCGTGGTACGGGCTTCTGATCTTGACCACTTCAAAGGTTAACTTCCCGGCCCTAGAATCGTGCTCATCTCCAAAGGCCACTTCCAGATCAATCTTGCCTATAGGGTACGCCGACTTACCAGGCACCACTCCACGGAAAACAATATTGGATGGCTTAAGATTTTTATCGTTAACCCCATGCGACGGAAAGTATCATAATAAAGGATATTAATGCTGCTACCTCCATCCATGAGTACCTTAGTGAATTTGTATACACCAACTTGAGGTGCCACCACCAAAGCCAAGTGACCCGGATTATTAACCCGGGGCGGGTGATCCTCTCGACTCCACATAATGGGTTGCTCAGACCATCGCAAGTAATGGGGAACTGCTGGCTCAACAGCGTTCATAGCCCTCTTGTGAAGCTTCTGGTCTCGCTTGCATAAACTTGTGATGAAAACGTGATACTGCCCACTATTTAACTGCTTTGGATGACTTTGATATCCAGGCTGCTGCTGCTGTTGACCCCCCTGACCAGATTGTTGATTGTAACCGCCCTGATTGCCTTGATGATTTTGATGACCCTGGAAGCCGGAATTAGAACTGCCACCACCATAACCCGGGCCATGAGAACCACCGCCACCATAACCTGAGCCGCCACCCATCCATTAGTTGTTTTGGAATAAATTAGAATTTTTGAAATCCCTCATGATTGAACAATCTTTCAAAAAGGTGAGCGGCTGGCCTCTCCTTCGTACCATGCTTTGGGCAGGGCTCATTCAACAACTGCTCAAGATTGGGACCTGATCCACCTGTACGAGGAGGTGGCCTCCCCTTATGATGCTGACCATTGTTCTGCATATTGGTATTAGCTACAAAATTTGAGCTACCATCAGCCTTGCGCTTGCCATTGCCCCCTGACTCACCGGGTTATGCTGCGAACCCTTGGCGTTGCCACTCTTCTTTCCCTTTCCCGGCTTTTCATCATCAGACTCGGGGTCCTTGGTACCATCAGAGTCGGCATATTTAATTAGGGTCGCCATCAGCTGCCCCATATCATTGCAATCGCGCTTGAGCCGCCCCAACTTCTGCTTAAGAGGCAAAAAACGACAATTTTTCTCTAACATTAGAACTACAGAACCGGCATTGATATTATCAGATGAGTGTATAATAGCCCTGACCCGACGCACCCAATGGGTTCACCCTCCTCTTGGGCACAAGCAGATAAATCCACAATCGACATGGGCTGTTTGCATGTATCTTTAAAGTTCTGGATAAACCGGGCCTTTAGCTCACCCCATGACCCGATGGAATTGGTAGGCAACCCCTTTAACCAAGTACGGGCCGTCCCATCCAGCATCATGGTGAAGTATTTAGCACACGCGGCATCGCTGACCTCCAACAGTTCCATGGCCATCTCATAACTCTCAATCCACGCCTCAAGGGGTAAGTCGGCTGTGTAGTTAGGCACCTTACGAGGTCCTTTGAAATCCTTGGGCAAACGCTCATTACGCAGAGCCGACACCAAACAAGGTATACCTGTAGTCACGGTGGGCGACAACTGTAATGGAATAGTCACGACAGATGTCCTAGCGTGAGGACTTAGCCCTGGAGCCATCACAACTAGGTTAGCTTAAAGGGGTTAAACGGGACAAAGGACACATGAGTTTATACTGGTTCGTCCCCTTGTGGTGAAGGTAAAGGCCTAATCCAGTTTGAGGTGGTATTGCTTATGTCTCGATTACCAGGGAGCGAATACGCTTGACCTAGCTTTCAATCTCTTGTTTCTTGCAATGAACCGCCGCTGGGTCATCCCTTTATATACACAGGTTGACGCCCAGCGGCTCACGGAGTCCCAGCCATCTCATAGACAACGTGTCCGGCTCGGTTGACTAAGTTTACATGCCTTACAATACAAGTCTTATACATATGGCGGTTTACTCCTACGGGCCTTAAGTCGCCCTTGGGGCTTGGGCCCTTGCCAGTGAACCGCCATCTCCAGTATCTTCAGGGGCTTCATATTGATGCACTGCTATAGGTATAACCCAGCCCCTCCTGGGCGGGTCATACCTAATAGTCATATCCCCAACACTCGCCGATCATTGGGCAAATCCACCAAAGTCCACACTTTGTTCTCATGCATGGATCCTATCTCAGATTTCATGGCCTCAAGCCATCTGTCGGAATCTGGGCTCATCATAGCTTCTTCATGGTTCATAGGTTTGCCTTGGTCTAGTAACATGACTTCCAGGACAGGATTACCATACCACTCTGGTGCGGATCATGCTCTGGTCAACTACGAAATTCAGTAGTAACTTTATCTAAAGTTTCATGATCATCATCATTAGCTTCCTCTCTAGTTGGTGTAGGCATCACGGGAACAATTTTCTTTGATGTACTACTTTCCAATTTGAGAGAAGGTACATTTACCTCATCAAGTTCTACTTTCCTCCCACTCACTTCTTTCGAGAGAAACTCCTTCTCTAGAAAGGACCCATTCTCAGCAACAAAGATCTTGCCTTCAGATCTGTGATGGAAGGTGTACCCAATTGTTTCCTTAGGGTATCCTACAAAGACACACTTCTCCGATTTGGGTTCGAGCTTATCAGGCTGGAGCCTTTTGACATAAGTGTCGCAACCCCAAATTTTAAGAAACGACAGCTTAGGTTTCTTGCCAAACCACAGTTCATATGGCGTCGTCTCAACAGATTTAGATGGTGCCCTATTTAACATGAATGCGGTTGTCTCTAAAACATAACCCAAAACGATAATGGTAAATCGGTAAGAGACATCATATATCGCACTATATCTAATAAAGTGTGGTTACGATGTTCGGACACACCATTACGCTGTGGTTTTCCAGGTGGCATGAGTTGTGAAACAATTCCACATTGTATTAAATGAAAGCCAAACTCATAACTCAAATATTCGCCTCAGTGATCAGATGTAGAAACTTTATATTCTTCTTACGATGATTCTCCACTTTACTCTGAAATTCTTTGAACTTTTCAAATGTTTCAGACTTGTGTTTTATTAAGTAGATATACCCATATCTGCTCAAATCATCTATGAAGGTCAGAAAATGACGATACCTGCCGCGTGCATCAACACTCATCGGACCGCATACATCAGTATGTATTATTTCCAATAAGTCATTAGCTCGCCCCATTGTTCTGGAGAATGGAGTTTTAGTCATCTTGCCAATGAGGCATGGTTCACAAGTATCAAATGATTCATAATCAAGTGATTCCAAAAGTCTATCTTGCATGGAGTTTCTTCATGCGCTTTACACAAATATGACCTAAATGATAGTGCTACAAGTATATTACACTATCGTTATCAACTTTGCATCTTTTGGCATCAATATTATGAATATGTGTATCACTACGATCGAGATTCAATAAAGAATTTACATTGGGTGTATGACCATAAAAGGTTTTATTCATGTAAACAGAACAACAATTATTCTTTGACTTAAATGAATAACCGTATCACAATAAACATGATCCAATCATATTCATGCCTAACACAAACACCAAATAACACTAATCTCGAAGGTAGAGGGAGTGTGCGATGGTGATCTTATCAACCTTGGAATTACTTCCAACACACATCGTCACCTTGCCCTTAACTAGTCTCTGTTCATTTTGCAATTCCTGTTTCGAGTTACTAATCTTCGCAACTGAACCGATATCAAATACCCAGGGGCTATTATGAACACTAGTAAAGTACACATCCATAACATGTATATCAAATATACCTTTGTTAACTTTGCCATCCTTCTTATCCGCCAAGTATTTGGGGTAGTTCCGCTTCCAGTGACCATATCCTTTGCAGTAGAAGCACTCAGTTTCAGGCTTAGGTCTAGCTTTGGGTTTCTTCATGGGAGTGGCAACTTATTTGCCATTCTTCTTGAAGTTCCCTTTCTTTCACTTTTTCCCTTTTTCTTGAAACTAGTGGTCTTGTTAACCATCAACATTTGATGCTCTTTCTTGATTTATACCTTCGTTGATTCAAGCATCGTGAAGAGCTCGGGAATCGTTTTTGTCATCCATTGCATATTATAGTTCATCATGAAGTTCTATTAGCTTGGTGATATGGTGACTAGAGAACTCTTTCAATCACCATCTTATCTGGAAGATTAACTCCCACTTGATTCAAGTAATTGTACTACCCAGACATTCTGAGCATATGCTTACTGGCTGAGCTATTCTCCTCCATCTTGTAGGCAAAGTACTTGTTGGAGACATCATATCTCTCAACTCGGGCATTTGCTTGAAATATTAACTTCATTTCCTGGAACATCTCATATGGTCCATGACGTTCAAAATGTCTTTGAACTCCCGATTCTAAGCCGTCAAGCATGGCACACTGGACTATCGAGTAGTCATCAGATCAAGCTTGCCAGACATAAATAACATCATCATTTGCTCCTGTAGCACGCCTTTCACCTAGAGGTGCATCAAGGACATAATTCTTATGTGCAACAATGAGGATAATCCTCAAGTTACGGACCCAGTCCGTGTAGTTGCTACCATCGTCTTTCAACTTAGCCTTCTCTAGGAACACATTAAAATTCAAGGGAACGGTAGCACGAGCCATTGATCTACAACATAGATATGCAAAAACTATCAGGACTAAGTTCATGATAAATTAAGTTCAATTAATCATATTACTTAAGAACTCCGACTTAGATAGACATCCCTCAAGTCATCTAAATGATACGTGATCCAAATCAACTAAGTCATGTTCGATCATCACATGAGATGGAATAGTCATAAATGGTGAACATCTCTATGTTGATCATATCTACTATATGATTCACATTCGACCTTTCGGTCTCTAGTGTTTCGAGGCCATGTCTGTACATGCTAGGCTCGTAAAGTTTAACCTGAGTATTCCGCATGTGCAAAACTGGCTTGCACCCTTTGTATGTGAACGTAGAGCCTATCACACCCGATCATCACATGGTGTCTCAGCACGAAGAACTGTCACAATGGTACATACTCAGGGAGAACACTTATACCTTGAAATTTTAGTTAAGGGATCATCTTATAATGCTACCGTCATACTGAGCAAAATAAGATGCATAAAGATAAACATCACATGCAATCAAAAAATATTTGACATGATATGGACATCATCATCTCGTGCTTTTGATCGCCATCTCCAAAGCATCTTCATGATCTCCATCGCCACTGGCTTGAAACCTTGATCTCCATCGTAGCGTCGTGGTTGTCTCGCCAACTATTGCTTCTACAACTATCGCTAACGCATAGTGATAAGTAAAGCAATTACATGGCATTTGCATTTCATACAATAAAGTGACAACCATAAGGCTCCTGCCAGTTGCCGATAACTTTTACGAAACATGATCATCTCATACAATAACATATATCACATCATGTTTTGACCATATCACATCACAAGCATGCCCTGCAAAAACAAGTTAGACATCCTCTACTTTGTTGTTGCAAGTTTTACGTGGCTACTATGAGCTTCTAGCAAGAACCGTTCTTATGTACACAAAAACCACAATGGTGATTTATCAAGTTTCCTGTTTTAACCTTCAACAAGGACCGGCCGCAGTCAAATTCAATTCAACTAAAGTAGAAGAAACAGACACCCGCCAGCCACCTTTATGCAAAACTAGTTGCATGTCTGTCGGTGGAACCGGTCTCATGAACGCGGTCATGTAAGGTTGGTCCGGGCCGCTTCATCCAAGAATACCGCCGAATCAAAATAATACATTGGTGGTAAGCAGTATGACGATCACCGCCCACAACTCTTTGTGTTCTACTCGTGCATATCATCTACGCATAGACCTGGCTCGGATGCCACTGTTGGGAAACGTAGCATGCAATTTCAGAAAATTTCCTACGCTCACGCCAGAACTATCTAGGAGATGCATAGCAATGAGAGGGGGAGAGTGTTTCCACGTACCCTCATAGACCGGAAGCGGAAGTGTTGTCCAACGCGGTTGATGTAGTCGAACTTCTTCTCGTTCCGACCGATCAAGCACCGAATGTATGACACCTCCGAGTTCTGCACACGTTCAGCTCGATGACGTCCCTCGAACTCTTGATCCAGCAAAGTGTTGAGGGAGAGTTGTGTCAGCACGATGGTGTGGTGATAGTGATGGTGAAGTGATCCATGCAGGGCTTCGCCTAAGCACTACGTGAATATGACCGGAGGCGTAAACTGTGGAGGGGGGCGCCGCACACGGCTAGGAATCAATCTTGTGTCTTCTAGAGGTGCCCCCACATATATATAGGTGGGAGAGGGAGATGGGCAGCAAGGCCACCCCAAGTGGGAGTAATCCTACTTGGGCGCCTCCCACAAGTCGGCCTCCCCCTTCCATAAGTGTCGGAGGGGAAGGAAAGAGAAGGGGGAGAGAAGGAAAGGGGGAGGCCGAATCCTCCCGTTTCCTTCTCCCTTCCCCTCCTTCCTTCTCCTCCTATTTCAGCCTATATGGGGGTGCACCAACCCACCAAGGGCTGGTATGTCCCACTCTTGGCCCATAAGGCCCATATCTTTGCCGGGGGTGCCCGGAACCCCTTTCCGGTGACCCGATACGTACCCGGTGCCCCCGGAACACTTCCTTGTGTCCGAATACTATCGTCCTATATATGAATCTTTACCTTTCGACCATTTTGAGACTCCTTCTCATGTCTGTGATCTCATCTGGGACTCCAAACAACATTCGGTTACCAAATCACATAACTCATATAATACAAAATCGTCATCGAACGTTAAGCGTGCGGACCCTATGGGTTCAAGAACTATGTAGACATGACCGAGACACCTCTCTAGTCAATAACCAATAGCGGAACCTGGATGCTCATATTGGCTCCCACATATTCTATGAAGATCTTTATCGGTCGAACCGTTATGACAACATATGTTATTCCTTTTGTCATCGGTATGTTACTTGCCCGAGATTCGATCGTCGGTATCTTCATACCTAGTTCAATATCATTACCGGCAAGTCTCTTTACTCGTTCCATAATGCATCATCCCGCAACTAACTCATTAGTCACATTGCTTGCAAGGCTTCTTATGATGTGCATTACCGAGAGGGCCCAGACATACCTCTCCGATACTCGGAGTGATTCAAATCCTAATCTCGATCTATGCCAACCCAACAAACACCTTTGTAGATACCTGTAGAGCATCTTTATAATCACCCAGTTACGTTGTGACATTTGATAGCACACAAGGCATTCCTCCGGTATCCGGGAGTTGCATAATCTCATAGTCGGAGGAATATGTATTTGACATGAAGAAAGCAATAGCAATGAAACTAAACGATCATAATGCTAAGCTAACAAATGGGTCTTGTCCATCACATCATTATCCTAATGATGTGACCCCATTCATCAAATGACAACACATGTCTATGGTTAGGAAACTTAACCATCTTTTATTAACGAGCTAGTCAAGTAGAGGCTTACTAGGGACACGGTTTTTTGTCTATGTATCCACACATGTATCAAGTTTCTGGTTAATACAATTCTAGCATGAAATAAAAATTATCATGAAATAAGGAAACATAAAATAACAACTTTATTATTGCCTATAGGGCATATTTCCTTCAGTTAGTCCCTGGCCGTGCTCCCAACCTGAACCGCAACAGAGAGAGAGAGGCCACACCCTGCTTTATGCCGATTACTTTGCGAATACCCCGCTCTTCAAACCGGATAAATTCCATCGCCGTTTTCGTATGGCAAGGCATGTGTTCAATCGTATCCGAGTGGGAGTGGTTGCTCATGACCCATTCTTTGAGTGGAAAACGGATGCCCTTGGCAAGCTTGGATTCTCATTTTATCAGAAATGCACCGCGGCCATCTGCATGCTTGCATATGGAATTCCTGGCGATCTGGTGGATGAGTACATGTGCATGAGTGAGTCCACATGTCTGCTGTCACTGCACAACTTCTGCAAGGCCGTGGTGACAGTGTTTGGCCCTGAGTACTTGAGGCAGCCAAATGCCGCTGTTACAGAAAGGTTGTTGGTGATCAACACCGAAAGAGGCTTTCCAGGCATGCTTGGCAGCATAGATTGTATGCACTGGGAGTGGAAGAACTATCCATTTGCTTGGCAGGGCTAGTAAAAGGGGCATGTTAAAGCATGCACTGTCATATTAGAAGCGGTGGCTTTGCAAGATCTTTGGATATGGCATTCTTTCTTCAGCATGGCAGGTTCTCACAATGATATCAACATGCTGCAGCGTTCTCTAGTCTTTGCAAGGCTTGCAGAAGGCCACTCCCCACCAGTTAACATTGAGATCAATGGCCACCACTACAACAAGGGATACTACATAGCTGATGGTACATATCCTTAGTGGTCAACTTTTGTGAAGAAAATCTCAAAACCCCAAGGTGAGAAGAGACAGAGATTTTTCTAAATTCAAGAGAGTGCTAGAAAGGATGTGGAGCGTGCTTTTGGTATGCTTCAATCCCGATGGGGTATCGTTCAGCACCCTTCACTGACATGGGATGAAGGGAAGCTTTGGAAGGTGATGACTGCTTGTGTGATCATGCACAACATGATCATCGAGGACGAGCGTGATAACAACATCTTCGACCAAGGATTTGATTTTCAAGGTGAAAATGTTCAGCCCCTGCACCAAGAACCGGCCACGTTTGAACACTTTACCCAATTCCATCGTGAACTGCGTGATTGGCACACTCATTTGGATCTCCAAAATGACTTGGTTGAGCACACGTGGAATCACATTGGCAACCAATAGATGTATTGGCTCATTATGTTTATTCAAAACAATTTTGATTTGGCTGTAAAACTATTTTGTTCGAGACAATTTCAATTTGGTTGCAAAACTATTTTATTCGAGACAATTTTGATTTGGTTGTAAAACTCTTTTTATTTGATACAATTAATATTTGGACGTGCAAACTTGTTTTATTAAACATTGAAATATGAATATATGAGCACATTGGCCATGGGGACAGGACGGGGCCAAAGGATGCGTCCACGCGTTGGACGCACGGCCACCGCATTCCAGGAAAGGCCCGGACACGACCCATTGCCCTACCCAAACGGACAGAATCCAACAAAATGGACGTCTGTTTGGGGTCGTGCGCTGGAGTTGGCCTTAGACATTGTTTTTCTCATTAACCACACTTTTACTCATGCATATGCTCTAAGCTGGGCAGACCATGGCATAGTTTAGCCTCAACAAAGCTCCGCCAGTGCGTAGGAGGCCGTCTTCCGTCGAGACGAGAGCCAGATGGGGAATGAGGGAGAAGACAAGCTCATCTCCTTGGTGGATAGAACGAGAAAGGTTAATCTGGTGATTTCCACATGGGTCTCACATGATAGGGGAAAAACATTGAAGTCCAAACTAAACAGTGGCAAATAAGCAAATATGGAGTATAAAGTAAATAGTGGCTGATCATCAAAGTACGAAGTAAAGAATGGCAAAAAAATCCCGCTGTAGGACAGGGACGCAGGCGTGGATTGGCAAAGGCGGAAATCCTCGCCGTCGAGGCAGGAAATCTCCGGCTGAGCCGGGCGGGCCGGGACCCAGGAGACGTTGGCATGTCGCTTGACTCTGATTTTGACAGCTGGGCCCGCCTGTCTGGCTGAGTTGGCCAAAGGAAAGTCCACGTAGGCACTTTGACTAGTCTTTCTCCTCCTCCTTTCCCTCTCCCTCCTATTCTTCTCTTTCTCTTTTGCACTTGCCCACCAGCAAGAGCTACATGCTTTCAGGAAAATAAACCCAACAAGAGCTACATGGTCGCGCGCCTGGGCGAGTCCATCAACACCAACGACAGCTTGTGCTCCCTGTCTCCACATGACCACTCTCCCCGGCTCAGCTCACACCCTCGCCTCCCATGGTGTTTCTCTTTCTCCTGCACTCGACCCCACACCAGGAAAGATGGGAACAATGATACTGAAGAGTATCCTGCGATACGGGGCCATAGGTGCTTCCATCATACGAGCTCTTGAGCCGTTGGATTTCAGATCCAACGGCATATGAGGAGTTCCTGTAGTTGTTCTACCTGCGCACATTTTTTGGACTCCTCGAGGACTTTTTTTATAAAAATGTTCGTCATCTCACGGAAGCTCGTGGATTTAAGACCGAACAGCTGAACTTGCATGGGAGCACCTAATTTGTACACTGTATTTTTCTTGATTCAATTATGTAATTCTTGAATATATGGCTTTGTTATTGGTGATTATTCTCATCTATGTGTCTTGTTTCCACTGTAGTCTTCCCAAGAATTACAGTATACCCCTAGTTCTGTAGTGTAATCGTCTTGCTTAGTATATGTCTTTACAATTTATCTTCACGCCTAGTTTGTAGTGTAATCTTCATGCTTTAGCTCTGTAATTTACAGGTTTAGTTTTATGAGAAAGCTTCAGAAAGTCTCTCACCAGGATGTTCCGTTAGTATCATCTTTTGAGAGTGCAGATTCTATTCGTGAACCATTCGTGCATAATGACTTTGTGGAAGATGGATCACATCCAATGCCTACGGTAGTTATTTCTCTCTCTTTTTTTCTAGTTATATTTTCATTTTGAAGTTCATGTAATCAGTTTTCTATTTTGCTCTGCTGTCTTTTTCTTTTTTTAGGAACTATATGGTGATGAAGGAGCCTTTGACAAAGCTCTTTTCAAGTTTTATGTTAATCAAGTTCATCATCTTTTTCCCTTGTGCTTGCTGTTTTATGTTGTTGGTTATTTTCTCTTGTTGAGGTTATTTTCATCTTTATGTTTTTCTAGAAAGTAAAAGCATTGAAGAGGAAGTTGTCTTTTGCTTGTAGAAGAAATGTGGTTAGTCCTCCTTCTTTTGCCATGCTCTCATTCGGTTTTAGTTTGTTCATCTTACTAATTATGTTTTTCACTGTATTTTTTGAGTGATGTAGTAGTGTTATTTTAGGATCTAATTTGTGTCTTCTGGTTTTAATATTTTGATCTCGCTTTCTTTTTGTTTGTTGTAGAGGCAGAAACGATCCACTGATTACCCTACTTGTTCAACCTTCACCATATATTCTGGAAAGTTTTTCTCTGGAGTAGTAGATGGCATGTGTCATATGTATAAAACTGTCATCCAAACTTATGACATGGGGTGTCTTCTTAATTTTGTCAGGACCGAGGTTCCTCTCATGCTAGTTAAGTGGCTTGCTAGTAGGTTCAATGTACCGTCTTTGGAGTTCCAGTTAAAAGAGAAGTTCATTCCAATAACTGAATATTATATTCACAATATCCTTGACCTCCCAGTAGATGGTGAGCCACTTCTTTGTGATCCCAAATCGGGCCATGATTTTGTCCTCTCTCATTTCAATCTGTCAAGTATTCCCCCAGAGTCTTTCTTTGCCAACAAGCTCAAATCTTCTGAAGTCGAATTGCCTATGAGTATATTTTGATATGCTTCATGATTGTTGCTTTCTCCTCGTTTCTATGTCCAAAATGTAATTCTTCCTTCTTGGTCGTCTCCAGGTTCACCCCCTCTCCCATCATCGGTTGTCTGATCTGCTCTTGATTCTTCCTTCTTCTTTCTTGATCTGCTCTTTCTTCCTGTCCCCACCCTTCTTCCATGGTCGCCGACCCGATTTGTTTCAGTGTTGTGGTGCGTGTTAGGTGAGATATTCGTTGTTATGTAGAAGGGGGGGATTTTTCGAAGGAGTTTTTTTGCTTTTTCTTGGGTCGCAAGTTGATGGGCAGCTGGTAGCTGTGGTCCAGGGTGGTTTGCGGTCCAGGTTTAGTTCCAAGGTTCCAAACGGGTCAGAGTTTGCCTAACCCGATTTTTCAGAAATTGGAAATATAAAGTGGCTACTGGAGGGTTTTTGTGACCTACATGTGTCTATTTTTTATTTGTCAGTAAATTTGATTGTTGTCGAATTGAAAAACAGTCAAATGCTAAATAGACAGTCCCTTTACTTAACTTTGCATAATACC
>NC_041389.1:582921644-582926129 GCF_002162155.2 Triticum dicoccoides
ATTCAAGCTGGGTGGGCCACTTGAGTCCCCATATGACAAATCATTATCCTCCACATCATCTTGGATGTAAACATTTAAAGTAAAACTTTTGTATATGTAGCATCTCTTTTGCGCGATAACACAAATTTTCTTTTCAATATAGTACAAACGCAAACGCTCATATATACATTTATACATTCACCCCTATGAAAGCACGCTCCCATGGTGTGTCTCTTTCTCCTACACTCGACCCCACACCAGGAAAGATGGGACCAATGATACTGAAGAGTATCGTGCGATACGGGGGCATAGGTGCTTCCATCATACAAGCTCTTGAGCCGTTGGACTTCAGATCCAACGGCATATGAGGAGTTCCTGTAGTTGTTCTACCTGCGCACATTTTTTGGACTCCTCGAGGACTATTTTTATAAAAATGTTCATCATCTCACGGAAGCTTGTGGATTTAAGATCAAACAGCTGAACTTGCATGGGAGCACCTGATTTGTACACTGTATTTTTCTTGATTCAATTATGTAATTCTTGAATATATGGCTTTGTTATTGGTGATTATTCTCATCTATGTGTCTTGTTTCCACTGTAGTCTTCCCAATAATTACAGTTTACCCCTTGTTTTGTAGTGTAATCGTCTTGCTTAGTATATGTCTTTACAATTTATCTTCACGCCTAGTTTGTAGTGTAATCTTCATGCTTTAGCTCTGTAATTCACAGGTTTAGTTTTATGAGAAAGCTTCGGAAAGTCTCTCACTAGGATGTTCTGTTAGTATAATCTTTTGAGAGTGCAGATTCTATTCCTGAACCATTCGTGCCTAATGACTTTGTGGAAGATGGATCGCATCCAATGCCTACGGTAGTTATTTTTCTCTCTTTTTTTCTAGTTATTTTTTCATTTTGAAGTTTATGTAATCAGTTTTCTATTTTGCTCTACTGTCTTTTTCTTTTTTTAGGAACTATCTGGTGATGAAGGAGCCTTTGACAAAGCTCTTTTCAAGTTTTATGTTAATCAAGTTCATCATCTTTTTTTTTCCTTGTGCTTGCTGTTTTATGTTGTTGGTTATTTTCTCTTATTGAGGTTATTTTCATCTTTATGTTTTTCCAGAAATAAAAGCATTGAAGAGGAAGTTGTCTTTTGCTGGTAGAAGAAATGTGGTTAGTCTTCCTTCTTTTGCCATGCTCTCATTCGGTTTTAGTTTGTTCATCTTACTAATTATGTTTTTCACTGTATTTTTTGAGTGATGTAGTAGTGTTCTTTTAGGATCTAATTTTTGTCTTCTGGTTTTAGTGTTTTGATCTCGCTTTCTTTTTGTTTGTTGTAGAGGCAGAAATGATCCACTGATTACCCTACTTGTTCAACCTTCACCGTATATTCTGGAAAGTTTTTCTCTGGAGTAGTAGATGGCATGTGTCATAGGTATAAGACTGTCACCCAAACTTATGACATGGGGTGTCTTCTTAATTTTGTCAGGACGTAGGTTCCTCTCATGCTAGTTAAGTGGCTTGCTAGTAGGTTCAATGTACCTTCTTTGGAGTTCCAGTTAAAAGAGAAGTTCATTCCAATCACCGAATAAGATATTCACAATATCCTTGACCTCCCAGTAGATGGTGAGCCACTTCTTTGTGATCCCGAGTCGGGCCGTGATTTTGTCCTCTCTCATTTCAATCTGTCAAGTATTCCCCCAGAGTCTTTCTTTGCCAACAAGCTCAAATCTTCTGAAGTCGAATTGCCTATGAGTATATTTTGATATGCTTCATGATTGTTGCTTTCTCCTTGTTTCTATGTCCAAACTGTAATTCTTCCTTCTTGGTCGTCTCCAGGTTCACCCCCTCTCCCATCATCGGTTGTCTGATCTGCTCTTGATTCTTCCTTCTTCTTTCTTGATCTGCTCTTTCTTCCTGTCCCCACCCTTCTTCCATGGTCGCCGACCCGATTTGCAGTGTTGTGGTGCGTGTTAGGTGAGATCTTCGTTGTTATGTAGAAGGGGGGGGATTTTTCGAAGGAGTTTTTTTGTCTTTTTCTTGGGTCGCAAGTTGATGGGCAGCTGGTAGCTGTGGTCCAGGGAGGTTTGCGGTCCAAGTTTAGTTCCAAGGTTCCAAACGGGTCAGAGTTTGCCTAACCCGTTTTTTTCCAGAAATTGGAAATATAAAGTGGCTACTGGAGGGTTTTTGTGACCTACATGTGTCTATTGTTTATTTGTCAGTAAATTTGATTGTTGTCGAATTGAAAAACAGTCAAATGCTAAATAGACAGTCCCTTTACTTAACTTTTCATAATACCCCCCCCCCCTAAATTCAAGTTGCGTGGGCCACTTCAGTCCCCTACTACAAATCATTATCCTCCACATCAGCTTGGATGTAAACATTTAAAGTAAACTTTTGTATATGTAGCATCTCTTTTGCGCGATAACACAAATTTTCTTTTGAACATAGTACAAATGCATACGCTCATATATACATATATACATTCACCCCTATGAAAGCACGCTCCCATGGTGTCTCTCTTTCTCCTGCACTCGACCCCACACCGGGAAAGATGGGACCAATTATACTTAAGAGTATCCTGCGATACGGGGGCATAGGTGCTTCCATCATACGAGCTCTTGAGCCGTTGGATTTCAGATCCAATGGCATATGAGGAGTTCCTGTAGTTGTTCTACCTGCGCATATTTTTTGGACTTCTCGAGGACTTTTCTTATAAAAATGTTCGTCATCTCACGGAAGCTCATGGATTTAAGATCGAACAGCTGAACTTACATGGGAGCACCTGATTTGTACATTGTATTTTTCTTGATTCAATTATGTAATTCTTGAATATATGGCTTTGTTATTGGTGATTATTCTCATCTATGTGTCTTGTTTCCACTGTAGTCTTCCCAAGAATTACAGTATACCCCTAGTTTTGTAGTGTAATCGTCTTGCTTAGTATATGTCTTTACAATTTATCTTCATGCCTAGTTTGTAGTGTAATCTTCATGCTTTAGCTCTGTAATTCACAGGTTTAGTTTTATGAGAAGGCTTCGGAAAGTCTCTCACCAGGATGTTCCGTTAGTATCATCTTTTGAGAGTGCAGATTCTATTCGTGAACCATTCGTGCCTAATGACTTTGTGGAAGATGGATCGCATCCAATGCCTACGGTAGTTATTTTTCTCTCTTTTTTTCTAGTTATATTTTCATTTTGAAGTTTATGTAATCAGTTTTCTATTTTGCTCTGCTGTCTTTTTCTTTTTTTAGGAACTATCTGGTGATGAAGGAGCCTTTGACAAAGCTCTTTTCAAGTTTTATGTTAATCAAGTTCATCATCTTTTTTTCCTTGTGCTTGCTGTTTTATGTTGTTGGTTATTTTCTCTTGTTGAGGTTATTTCCACTTTATGTTTTTCCAGAAAGTAAAAGCATTGAAGAGGAAGTTGTCTTTTGCTTGTAGAAGAAATGTGGTTAGTCCTCCTTCTTTTGCCATGCTCTCATTCGGTTTTAGTTTGTTCATCTTACTAATTATGTTTTTCACTGTATTTTTTGAGTGATGTAGTAGTGTTCTTTTAGGATCTAATTTGTGTCTTCTGGTTTTAGTATTTTGATCTCGCTTTCTTTTTGTTTGTTGTAGAGGCAGAAACGATCCACTGATTACCCTACTTGTTCAACCTTCACCATATATTCTGGAAAGTTTTTCTCTGGAGTAGTAGATGGCATGTGTCATAGGTATAAGACTGTCATCCAAACTTATGACATGGGGTGTCTTCTTAATTTTGTCAGGACTGAGGTTCCTCTCATGCTAGTTAAGTGGCTTGCTAGTAGGTTCAATGTACCTTCTTCGGAGTTCGAGTTAAAAGAGAAGTTCATCCCAATCACCGAATATGATATTCACAATATCCTTGACCTCCCAGTAGATGGTGAGCCACTTCTTTGTGATCCCGAGTTGGGCCGTGATTTTGTCCTCTCTCATTTCAATCTGTCAAGTATTCCCCTAGAGTCTTTCTTTGCCAACAAGCTCAAATCTTCTGAAGTCGAATTGCCTATGAGTATATTTTGATATGCTTCATGATTGTTGCTTTCTCCTCGTTTCTATGTCCAAACTGTAATTCTTCCTTCTTGGTCGTCTCCAGGTTCACACCCTATCCCATCATCGGTTGTCTGATCTGCTTCTTTCTTGATCTGCTCTTTCTTCCTGTCCCCACCCTTCTTCCATGGTCGCCGACCCGATTTGTTTCGGTGTTGTGGTGCGTGTTAGGTGAGATCTTCGTTGTTATGTAGAAGGGGGGGGGGTCGAAGGAGTTTTTTTTGCTTTTTTTGGGTCGCAAGTTGATGGGCAGCTGGTAGCTGTGGTCCAGGGAGGTTTGCGGTCCAGTTTTAGTTCCAAGGTTCCAAACGGGTCAGAGTTTGACTAACCCGTTTTTTTCAGAAATTGGAAATATAAAGTGGCTACTGGAGGGTTTTTATGACCTACATGTGTCTATTGTTTATTTGTCAGTAAATTTGATTGTTGTCGAATTGAAAAA
>NC_041389.1:582926552-582933423 GCF_002162155.2 Triticum dicoccoides
TATGACAAATAATTATCCTCCACATCAGCTTGGATGTAAACATTTAAAGTAACCTTTTGTATATGTAGCATCTGTTTTGCGCCATAACACAAATTTTCTTTTGAACATTGTACAAACGCAGACGCTCATATATACATATATACATTCACCCCTATGAAAGCGCACACACACACCTTACCCATCATTTTGAGATTGATGAAGTCACCAAATACGCCTTCATAGTCGACAGGAACGTCTTCTCTCAACGAACGCACATCGTCAGAATCCTAAAATAAATCTAGAAAAATGCAAGCACCGACGTGAGGTCTAGGACTTGGAGCTGGTGGGCTCCAAATATGGAAATGTAGGCCGAGAGCTCCCTAGATCGCTCATTCTGAGATGTACGCGTACAATCATTGAAGTGATCCTTTTTTTTACCTAAAGTTTGGACTGGTGCCATAAACAGTTTGAATACTCTTTTTTCTAAATAAACAAGTACTTTTTTCGTCCAGAATTAGTTGCCGCTCAAACGGATATATCTAGCACAATTAATTCTGGACGGAGGGAGTACCCACAATGAGTACTACTCCCTCCGTTCTGATTTACTCGTCGTGGTTTTAGTTCAAATTTAAACTAAAACCATGACGAGTAAATCGGAACGGAGAAAGTACGTATTACCGAACTAGTTGTTTTAAATTTGTAAGACACGGATGTATCTAGACACTATTTGGGAGGAGGAGAGTAGGAAATAGAAGAAGATAAACATTAGGCATCTCCTAAGAAAAAATAAATGCCATGGGAAGGAATCACCGCGTGACATACACAATAGTATCATGCGAAAGACCGCATTAAGAAGAAAAAGTTCACGACAACATTGTTTAAAGTCAATTTATTGAATTAGGGATATGGAAGGAATATTTCTTTGCTTTCTTTCTCTCGATTTGTTGATTGATGGCGCTTACGCTCGAAGTCATCTTGAAGGCGGCAACGTAAAGACGAGAGGCGAGAGCAGGGTGGGACGGTAACCCCCGTAGATGTTCCACCGGCATACCGAAGGTTCCCGCCATAAGGGAATCTCTTTGAGACTGATCCGTTGGTCCCACTCCAACCATCGAGCATGGTTGGAAGTCGGCGGTGAATGTGCTTTCATGCCATACATGTACAAGGTGCCACCCAGCATGTAGCAGAGCATCTCGCCATCGTCAACCCAGGCGCTCGAAGGACCGAAGTGGCTAGCGAGCCGATTGATCTCAAAGCTACAGCGCAGATCCCACTGCGGCTGTTTGTCGTCCTCCGGCGGGGGCGACATGACCCAAAAGTGGACGCCCCTCTGATAGCCGGTGGCGTGCACCGGGAAGCACGGCTGGCCGTCGAGCTCGAACGGGTGCATGGCGAAAGGACGGCGGACCCGCGGCGGATGCGGCAAATGCACTACATCGTCGAGAGCCCCGGGCTCCAGGCCGAACAGCTCGTAGTTGAAGGGCGGCAGAGTCCTGTGCTCCGGGTGATGGTACGTCCGGCACGTCTCCGTGGACACGTCCACCACCAATACTCGGTCATCTCTTGTCAGCAGGTACAGCTTGCCGCCGATCAGCTGTGGCGGCCAGTCCATGATTTCATCTGGACGAGGCAGCGAGAGGTCCATGTGCTGGCGCCAGCCTCCAGCGTCGCCTAGGGTGTAGACGTCCACGAACGGGGGCGAGAGCCTGAACAGCTTGTACTCCCTCCTGGGCGGACTGAACCCCAAGGCGAAGACGCAGTCGGTGGGGAGGGGAGGCACCCTGGGGAGCGCCAGCGTCTCGCCGGTGACGGGGTTGCACACCACCGCCGGCTCCGCGGCCTCGTAGCGGTGGACGAAGCAGAGGAGGCCGTTGCAGACGTTGGCGAGGCCGTAGTCGCTGGGGATGGCGACGGAGCACATGGCCGTGGGCTTGCCCGAGGACATGCTGTAGACGCTGGCCTCGTCAGGCTCGCTTGTCTGGGCGACGAGCAGGACCTCTGCGTCCGCCCAGGGCGCGACGTAGCTGGCGGTGTGGAGGCTGCGGAAGGAGGGGTCGCCGGCGACGCGGCGCCACTGCCTGGAGACGCAGCAGGACCGGGCGACGTCCTTCGCCGGCACCTTCAACAGGATCTCCTGCAGCATCTCGCTAGGGATCTCCCTGCTGCTGTGATCAGGCTCCGGCGACCACCACCGACGATCTCCCATCGCTATGCGACGCGACGGGACGCGATGCGACGGCGGCAAGTTCAAGTCGATCGAGTTGGGATTGTAGGGTTTTCTAATGGTTATGGAAGGAGTGCTTCGTGGCGACTTAAGACTCCTGGTTGAGCACGCAGATCGGATTAGAGACTAGACCTGTCTTAGGTCCATCGATCTGCCGTTGGTCATCAGACCACTTATTTTATGTTGAACGCCGACATCGACGTCCCCGGAGGCGCACGGGCGGCCTAGGAGAGGCCGTTCTACTATGATAGGTTGTTTGAAGTTTTGAACGCGTCCATGTTAGGGCATCTCCAACGCCAACATTCAAACCGTCTGCATACGAGTTCGAATCTGTTAGAAGGGAGAGAGAGGAATTGTTGCGGAATATGATGAATGTATTATTGAGCCTCGAGGGCGAGTATATATTGATGGATGTATTATTGAGCCTCGAGGGCGAGTATATATTGAGTACAAGACTTGGAGGGCAAGACGCCTCTCCTAGAGATAAGGTAGGAATCCTAAACTACCAAATACATGTAACCCAAATATATCTCTAACATCCACCCGCAGTCGTAGCGGTAGGCGGTAGCGTTGCGAACAACATGAGCGTCGTGGACGGTCAGACTGGAGAGAATAGCAGCCGACGGACTGACATCCCCCCGCAGTCCTAGCGGGAACGTCGTGGACGGTGTCGCGTCGCGGACGCATTGACTGTAGAGGAAGCCGACGAGTTGCTCAAGCGGATGATAGCCCTTTGTGCCGATGTCGATGTAGCCGAGAGCGTAGGGTGGTGTAGCCGTGGTCGAGGTAGCCGTGCGAAGAATGCCGTGGTCGATGTCGAGTCGGGGTGGCCGGTGTCGAGGAAGTCGCCGTGGAGCCGCGGCGCAAGGGGGCGCCGAGTTAGCATGGGCGCAAGGGTGTCGAAGTAGTGGTGCGCCGGGAAGAAGATGTTGTTGACGACGCATCGCGACGGGTTTGCCAAGCCCGGGGACACATCATGGATGAAGGCACGCACCGGTGTTGCCAGCACCGGGCATGCGTAGACGGACGAAGACGAAGTTGACAAAGCGCCGACCAGGCTTGCCAGGCCCGGGGACACGTCGTGGATGAAGGCACGCATCAGTGTTGCCAGCACCGGGCATGCGTAGACGAGGGACCTGCACGAGCTGTACGCCATGTCGGAGAAGTCGGAGGGGCCAGCAGAGAAGAACTCGACGACAATTGCGGCGTCTATCGGCGCAGGGCCGATGTCACCAACGGTGGTCGGAGTAGACGAAGTGGTTGGGGTAGATGACGGCGACGCTGGCGACGGGCTGGTGCTTGGACGAAGACGAAGGAGGTGGACGGGCGGCGGCGGCGGCTACGAAGGTAGCGGCGGCAGCGGCCAAAGAAGAGCGGCCGCGGCGGCCTGACGGCGGCGGTGGCGGCAGCTAGGTTAGGAGTGCGGCGGCGGTGCTCGAAGTAGGCGAAGAACCCTGACAGCGTGACGAAGACCGGTGCGGACGGTGGAGTTCCAGCACCAAGAGAGACGGCACGGCGCATACCACGGGAGGTCGACGCGCGGTGACGGCGACGTGGACCGTGGGCCGCGGCGCTATGGCCCGAAGGGGCGACACAGCGGCGGCAGGTGGGTCGGGGTGACGGCGGGAAGACCTCGGGGCGGCGGCGGGAACCGTGAGGCGGCGGCGGGGACCGCGTTCCGCAATGCTACAACTCGAAGAGGTGGTGTAGCGGCGGCTCGCAGGTCGGTGCAACCGCGGGGACGGCCTCGGGCGGCAGCGGTGACCGCATGCCGCAGCTTTACAGCCCGAAGAGGCGGTGTAGCGGAGGCTCACAGGTCGGGGCAGCCGCGTGGAGAACCACGAGCCGAGGGCGATGGCCCGTCGGGAGGCGGCGTGGACCGCGTGCCGCGACGTGATAACCCTAAGGGGTGACACGGAGGCGGCGGCGGCCACAGGGGTAGCCGGTGGGAGGATCTCGGGCGGCAGCGTGGACCACGTTCCGCGACGCGACCGCCCGTAGGGGCGTCGGCGGTTGCGGCGCATGAGTCGGGGCAGCCGACGGGAAGACCTCGGGCGGCAACGCAGCGGTCCATAGGGACGACGCGATGGCAACCTATGGCTCGATCAGCGGTAGGCGCGTGCTCGGGGACGTGCTTGGCGAAGACAGGCGCGTGATCGGTTGATTAGACCGACGGCGCCGCTATATGCGCCATGGCGGGGACGACGCGCAGATCGGAGTCGATGGCGACGTTGTCGGTGATGTCCCGGGCGATGACGACGAAGACAGACCGGCGATGGAGACCGCGCGGATGAGCGGCCGGCAGCCACGCACGATGGCGTCCCTTGGGCGGCGCGTCCAGCCTTGCCGTGCGGTTGATGACGAAGCAGCCGGTGAAATCGACGCCGATGTTGGAGTAGAGGCGCGGGGGTCGACGGCGGCGGCGGGCGACGCAAACCGGATCACATAGACCAGAAAACCAAAAAGTAGACGCCGATCAAAGTGACCGGCGAGAGAGAGAAAACCCGGATCAAAGGATCGGGAAAAAGACTCTCTAGGGCAGCCGGTCGACACGACCGGCGGACGAACCCTAGGTACGGGCAGCGCGGCCCCCAGCGGCGGTCATGGAGGCCGACCGCCCCGGGGGAGGCGTGTGGGTGCGAAAGCGGCGGCGGCTAGGGTTTGGATCGTGATTAGTCTGATACCATGTTAGAAGGGAGAGAGAGGAATTGTTGCGGAATATGATGGATGTATTATTGAGCCTCGAGGGCGAGTATATATTGAGTACAGGACTTGGAGGGCAAGACGCCTCTCCTAGAGATAAGGTAGGAATCCTAAACTACCAAATACATGTAACCCAAATATATCTCTAACAGAATCGTGTTGTCTGGACTGTAGAAGCCATACAACACGGTTTTGTATTGGTCCGTAAGACGGGTCGGGCGTACTTTCTCTCACAAATCGAAGACAAATGGGGGGAGGGGGGGTGTTACGGGCGTCCGGACAACAACCATACCCGCTCCTGGCCACCCTGGCCCACCTAAACCCTTTCTCCCTCGCCCACGCGCGTTCCCTCTCCACGCCAGTTGACCGCAATCATGCCGCTCCATATTGAAGCCGGCCCAGAGCGGACGCGACCTCTCACTGCCTCCACCATTGAAGCGGTACACCGGCCGAGAGCGCCGCCCGCGACGCGTCTATGGTGTCCCTGCCTATTCAATGCCAGCTGTGCATCCGACGCGCTGCCGACAAACTATCTAGCGGCCCGGTGGGATGACGACAACACGAGCGCCACCATTGCCATTGTTGACATCACGTCCACCGGCGATGGACAAGGCGCAGACTCCTCTGAGGATGAGTAGGACATGGGAGGTGACAGAGCCTTGTGTCCCATGTGGGCCCATCTGTATCCCGTGTTTTACCCTTCCTCGCCGGAGAACGCAGCTTCACTTAATCGGTCTTATCGCCCATGGTCATGAAGATGGCAGATAGAGGACAGCAAGGGCTTTGATGCCGGCCGCCGCCGCCATAGCATAGGTTTAGGGTCATGTCATTTTCTTCTTCTAAATGTTCGAAATCTAATGCGAATCCACCATGTTTGCACGAATGTCGTCCGATTTGTATGAAATATGGTTGTATTTGCATGAATTTCATCCGGTTTGTTGAAAAAATGTTTGAAATATATGTGGTCAGCGTTGGATAGCGGCCACACGCATCCATATTCGTGGATTGGTCCCTCTCTGTCCACAAACAGATGCGGGAGAAAATTTGCGGGTCGCAGTTGAAGACTTGATGAAGTGTGCTTTTGACTTGAGGTCAACCCCGGCCGAGTGATTTAGATAATTGTTTAAATGTTTGGTTGAAAAAATTTCAGAAACCTGACAAAAGACTCATCTTAGTTGGGATTTCTGCTATATTTTGGTCCATTTGAAATCAAAACGAATTCATGATTCCATGATCCTTGTGAGATTAATGTGCAACTGGATCGTTGATTAGTCTATTTTGCAGATAAAAAATCCAGAACAAAAGTTGCTGATGCTCGGGGGCAAAACTAATCGAGCCGATGGCAAGTGAGATCTATTTTACGTCGCAGGTATGCAGAGCGGGGTTACAAAGACCAGAAAACTGAAGCTACGGGTGATCTTTCCTTCGTCTTCCAGATCAAGACAAGTGGTGACGTGGGCTGCCTGTGATCTTCTGTTTTGTTTTGTCTTCCTTCAGGGTTTATGTCATGTGTCTCTGCTTTTATCGTTCAGAAAAATTTGCTGCTACTAGTTCGTGGGTTGCATCCCGTCAGTGTGGAGTCTTGTTTGTATTTTCTGGACTTCTTGAACCTGTTTACCAGTGGTAGGTTGGGGTATTCTCAGATTCTCCAAGGTCTAACAGATGGCTTCATCCATGGATCTCGATCAGATCCTGATGTGTGGCTCATTCCTGTCGGCCCTACTGGCTGCCTATAGTCCAGTGGCGATGCCTCCAATGGCTGCTGCCACAAGGCCCCGGGTGGCTCGCGCCTCCCTGGACGCCAACTCCTACTGATCTTCCATGGAGCCAGTCAAAAAGAATTATTTGCCGTGGTTAGCCCCAACCGGCTGACATCTCTTTATATTGATTAGATCAACTTGTACAATAAGAAAATACAATGGGTATACAACATGTACACGCATATATATAAAATACAACTCTAAC
>NC_041389.1:582933561-583012529 GCF_002162155.2 Triticum dicoccoides
CGTCGTGAACAAGGTTGAGATTGGAACTAAAACGACGAAGTGTGAGCTGAGAAGTAGGCTTCGTGAATACGTCAACCAACTGACCGCCAGTGGAGATGAACCGAACATCAAGGGCAGCCAAAGCAACCCGCTCACGCACAAAGTGAAAATCAAGCTCGATATGCTTCGTGAGGGCATGAAAAACTGGATTGGCAGATAAGTATGTGGTGCCAACATTGTCACACCACAACACCGGAGGGCGAGAAAGAAACACACAAAGCTCCTTCAACACCGACTGTATCCATATAGCCTCAGCGGTACCATTAGCCAAAGCCTTGTATTCTGCCTCCGTGCTAGAACGAGAAATTGTAGGTTGCTTGCGAGAACTCCAAGAGACGAGGTTGGAGCCAAGAAAAATAGCAAAAACCGCCCGTAGACCGACGATCATCAGGGCAGCCCGCCCAATCTGTTGGGGAATGTAGCAGAAATTCAAAATTTTCTACGCATCACCAAGATCAATCTATGGAGTAATCTAGCAACGAGGGGAAGGGGAGTGCATCTACATACCCTTGTAGATCGCTAAGCGGAAGCGTTACAAGAACGCGGATGAAGGAGTCGTACTCGTAGCGATTCAGATCGCGGTTGATTCCGATCTAAGCGCCGAACAACGGCGCCTCCGCGTTCAACACATGTGCAGCCCGGTGACGTCTCCCATGCCTTGATCCAGCAAGGAGAGAGGGAGAGGTTGGGGAAGACTCCGTCCAGCAGCAGCACGACGGCGTGGTGATGGTGGAGGAGCGCGGTACTCCAGCAGGGCTTCGCCAAGCACTACGAGAGACGAGGAGGGAGAGAGGTAGGGCTGCGCCTTGGGAGAGAGAAACTCATGTGTTGGGCAGCCCCAAAACATACACTATATATAGGGGGAAGGGAGAGGGGGAGGCGACCTAGGGTTCCCCTAGGGGGGCGGCGGCCAGGGCAGATGGGATCTCCCCTTTGGGTGACTTGGCCCCCAAGCCAGGAGGTGGGAACCCTAGATGGGGCGCCCCAAACCCCCTGGTCACGTGGGAATAGGTGAGGGGGCGCACAACCCCTTAGTGGGCTGGTTTGCCCCCTCCCCTTGGCCCGTGAAGCCCCCCCAACACTTACCGGGGCTCCCGAAACACCTTTCGGTCATGCTTGTCATCACCCGGTACCTCCGGAACACTTCCGGACTCCAAAACCCTTCGTCCAATATATCAATCTTCACCTCCGGACCATTCTGGGACTCCTCGTGACGTCCGGGATCTCATTCGAGACTCCGAACAACATTCGGTAACCGCGTACATACCTTCCCTATAACCCTAGCGTCATCGAACCTTAAGTGTGTAGACCCTACGGGTTCGGGAACCATGCAGACATGACCGAGACAACTTTCCGGCCAATAACCAACAACTGGATCTGGATACCCATGTTGGATCCCACATGTTCCACGATGATCTCATCGGATGAACCATGATGTCAAGGATTCAATCAATCCCGTATACAATTCCCTTTGTCTACCGGTATAGTACTTGCCCGAGATTCGATCGTCGGTATCCCGATACCTTGTTCAATCTCGTTACCGGCAAGTCTCTTTACTCGTTCTGTAACACATCATCCCGCGATCAACTCCTTGATCACATTGTGCACATTATGATGATGTCTTACCGAGTGGGCCCAGAGATACCTCTCCGTCACACGGAGTGACAAATCCCAGTCTCGATTTGTGCCAACCCAACAAACACTTTCGGAGATACCCGTAGTGCACCTTTATAGCCACCCAGTTACGTTGTGATGTTTGGTACACCCAAAGCATTCCTACGGTATCCGGGAGTTGCACAATCTCATGGTCTAAGGAAAAGATACTTGACATTTAGAAAAGCTTTAGCATACGAACTACACGATCTTGTGCTAGGCTTAGGATTGGGTCTTGTCCATCACATCATTCTCCTAATGATGTGATCCCGTTATCAATGACATCCAATGTCCATGGTCAGGAAACCATGACCATCTGTTGATCAACGAGCTAGTCAACTAGAGGCTCACTAGGGACATGTTGTGGTCTGTGTATTCACACATGTATTGCGGTCTCCGTTCAATACGATTATAGCATGAATAATAGAGAATTATCATGAACAAGGAAATACAATAATAACCATTTTATTATTGCCTCTAGGGCATATTTCCAACAGTCTCCCACTTGCACTAGAGTCAATAATCTAGTTCACATCACTATGTGATTGTAATGAATCGACACCCATGGGGTTTGATCATATCTCGCTTGTGAGAGAGGTTATTAGTCAACGGATCTGAACCTTTCAGATCCGTGTGTGCTTTGCAAATATCTATGTCATCTCCTAGATGCAGCTACCACGCTCTATTTGGAGCTATTCCAAATAATTGTTCTACTATATGAATCCGGTTTACTACTCAGAATAATCCGGATTAGTGTCAAAGTTTGCATCGGCGTAACCCTTTACGACGAATTCTTTTACCACCTCCATAATCGAGAAAATTCCTTAGTCCACTAGTTACCAAGGATAAGTTTGACTGCTGTCCTGTGATCCATTCCTGGATCACTCTTGTACCCCTTGACTGACTCATGGCAAGGCACACTTCCGGTGCGGTACACAGCATAGCATACTATAGAGCCTATGTCTGAAGCATAGGGGACGACCTTCGTCCTTTCTCTCTCTTCTGCCGTGGTCATGTCTTGAGTCTTACTCAATACTCACACCATATAACACAGCCAAGAACTCCTCCTTTGCTGATCTATTTTGAACTCCTTCAAAATCTTGTCATGGTATGTATTCATTTGAAAGTACTATTAAGCATTTTGATCTATCCTTATAGATCTTGATGCTCAATGTTCAAGTAGCTTAATCCAGGTTTTCCATTGAAAAACACTTTTCAAATAACCCTATATGCTTTCCAGAAATTCTACATCATTTCCGATCAACAATATGTCAACAACATATACTCATCAGAAATGCTATAGGGCTCCCACTCACTTCTTTGGAAATACAAGTTTCTCATAAACTTTGTATAAACCCAAAATATTTGATCATCTCATCAAAGCGTATATTCCAACTCCGAGATGCTTACTCCAGTCCTTAGAAGGATTGCTGGAGCTTTGCACACTTGTTAGCATCTTTCAGGATTGACAAAACCTTCTAGTTGTATCACATACAATCTTTCCTCAAGAATATCGTCGAGGAAACAATGTTTTTACATTCTATCTGCAAGATTTCATAAATCATGCAGTAATTGCTAATATAATTCCAACAGACTCTTAGCGTTGCTACGAGTGAGAAAGTCTCATCGTAGTCAACTCCTTGAACTTGTCGGAAAACATCTTAACGACAAGTCGAGCTTTCTTAATGGTGATACTTACCATCATTGTCCGTCTTCCTTTTGAAATCCATCTGTACCCAACAGCCTTACGGCCATCAAGTAGTTCTTCCAAAGTCTACACTTTGTTTTCATACATGGATCCTCTCTCGGATTTTATGGCCTCGAGCCATTCGTCGGAATCTGGGCCCACCATCACTTCTCCATAGCTCGTAGGTTCATTGTTGTCTAGCAACATGACCTTCAAGACATGATTATTGTACCACTCTGAAGTAGTACGCATCCTTGTCACCCTACGAGGTTCAGTAGTGACTTGATCCGAAGCTTCATGATCACTATCATAAGCTTCTACTTCAATTGGTGTAGGCGCCACAGGAACAACTTCCTGTGCCCTGCTACACACTAGTTGTAGTGACGGTTCAATAACCATATCAAGTCTCCACCATCCTCCCACTCAATTCTTTTGAGAGAAACTTTTCCTCGAGAAAGGACTCGTTTCTAGAAACAATCACTTTGCTTCCGGATCTGAAATAGGAGGTATACCCAACTGTTTTGGGTGTCCTATGAAGATGTATTTATCCTCTTTGGGTTCGAGCTTATCACGATGAAACTTTTTCACATAAGCATCGCAGCCCCAAACTTTTAAAAAATGACAGCTTAGGTTTCTCTAAACCATAGTTCACACGGTGTCATCTCAACGGAATTACATGGTGCCCTATTTAAAGTGAATGTGGTTGTCTCTAATGCCTAACCCATAAATGATAGTGGTAATTCGATAAGAGACATCATCATATGCCCCATATCCAATAGGGTGCATCTATGATGTTCGGACACACCATCACACTATGGTGTTCCAGGCGGTGTTAGTTTTGAAACAATTTTCACAATGTCTTAATTGTGTACCAAACTCGCAACTCAGATATTCATCTCTATGATCATATCATAGACATTTTATCCTCTTGTCATGAAGATCTTCAACTTCACTCTGAAATTACTTGAACCTTTCAATAATTCAAACTTGTGTTTCATCAAGTAAATATACTCAGCATCTACTCAAATCATGTGTGAAGTAAGAACATAACGATATCCACTGCGTGTCCCAGCACTCATTGGAGTGCACACATCAAAATGTATTACTTCCAACAAGTTGCTTTCTTGTTCCATCTTACTGAAAACGAGGCTTTTCAGTCATCTTGCCCATGTGGTATGATTTGCATGTCTCAAGTGATTCAAAATCAAGTGAGTCCAAACAATCCATCTGCATGGAGATTTTTCATGCGTACATACCAATAGACTTGGTTCGCATGTCTCAAACTTTTCAAAAAACGAGTGAGTCCAAAGATCCATCAACATGGAGCTTCTTCATGCATTTTATACCAATATGACTCAAATGTCAGTGCCACAAGTATGTGGTATTATCATTACTATCTTATATCTTTTGGCATGAACATGTGTATCACTACGATCGAGATTCAATAAACCATTCATTTTAGGTGTAAGACCATTGAAGGTATTATTCAAATAAACAGAGTAACCATTATTCTCCTTAAATGAATGACCGTATTGCGATAGACATAATCCAATCATGTCTATGCTCAACGCAAACACCAAATAACAATTATTTAGGTTTATCACCAATCTCGATGGTAGAGGGAGTATGCGATGCTTGATCTCATCAAGCTTGGAAACACTTCCAACACATATCGTCATCTCACCTTTAGCTAGTCTCCGTTTATTCCGTAGCTCTTTTATTTAGAGTTACTAACACTTAGCAACCGAATCAGTATCTTAATACCCTGGTGCTACTAGGAGTACTGGTAAAGTACACATTTAATTCAATGTATATCCAATATACTTCTGTCAACCTTGCCAGCCTTCTCATCTACCAAGTATCTAGGGTAGTTCTGCTTCAGTGACCGTTCCCTCATTACAGAAGCACTTAGTCTCGGGTTTGGGTTCAACCCTGGGTTTCTTCACTGGAGCAGCAACTGATTTGCCGTTTCATGAAGTACCCCTTCTTGCCCTTGCCCTTCTTGAAACTAGTGGTTTCACTAACCATCAACAATTGATGCTCCTTCTTGATTTCTACTTTTGCGGTGTCAAACATCGTGAATATTTCAAGGATCATCATATATATCCCTGATATGTTATAGTTCATCACGGAGCTCTAGTAGCTTGGTGGCAATGTCTTTGGAGAAACATCACTATCTCATCTGAAAGATTAACTCCCACTCGATTCAAGTGATTGTTGTACTCAGACAATCTGAGCACAAGCTCAAGGATTGAGCTTTTCTCCCTTAGTTTGCAGGCTAAGAAACTCGTCGGAGGTCTTATACCTCTTGACGTGGGCACGAGCCTGAAATCCCAATTTCAGCCCTCGAAACATCTCATATGTTTCGCGACATTTCGAAATCGTCTTCGGTGCCTCAATTCTAAACCGTTTTCCATTACTGAACTATCACGTAGTTATCAAAACGTGTATGTTAGATGTTCGCAACATCCACAGACGACGTTCGAGGTTCAGCACACCGAGCGGTGCATTAAGGACATAAGCCTTCTACGCAGCAATGAGGACAATCCTCAGTTTACGGACCCAGTCCGCATAATTGCTACTATCAACTTTCAACTAAATTTTCTCTAGGAACATATCTGAAACAGTAGAACTAAAGCGCGAGCTACGACATAATTTGCAAAAACCTTTTGACTATGTTCAGGATAATTAAGTTCATCTAATGAACTCCCACTCAGATAGACATCCCTCTAGTCATCTTAAGTGATACATGATCCGAGTCAACTAGGCCGTGTCCGATCATCACGTGAGACGGACTAGTCATCAAGGTGAACATCTTCATGTTGATCGTATCCACTATACGACTCATGTTCGACCTTTCGGTCTCTTGTGTTCCGAGGCCATGTCTGTACATGCTAGGCTCGTCAAGTCAACCTAAGTGTTTCGCATGTGTAAATCTGGCTTACACCCGTTGTATGTGAATGTTAGAATCTATCACACCCGATCATCACGTGGTGCTTTGAGACAACAGACTTTCGCAATGGTGCACAGTTAGGGGGAACACTTTCTTAAAATTATTATGAGGGATCATCTTATTTACTACCGTCGTTCTAAGCAAATAAGATGCATAAACATGATAAACATCACATGCAATCAAAAAGTGACATGATATGGCCAATATCATTTTGCTCCTTCTGATCTCCATCTTCGGGGCTCCATGATCATCATCGTCACCGGCATGACACCATGATCTCCATCATCGTGTCTCCATGAAGTTGTCTTGCCAACTATTACTTCTACTACTATGGCTAACGGTTTAGCAATGAAGTAAAGTAATTACATGGCATTATTCAGTGACACGCGGGTCATACAATAAATAAAGACAACTCCTATGGCTCCTGCCGGTTGTCATACTCATCGACATGCAAGTCGTGATTCCTATTACAAGAACATGATCAATATCATACATCACATATCATTCATCACATTCTTTTGGCCATATCACATCACATAGCATACCCTGCAAAAACAAGTTAGACGTCCTCTAATTGTTGTTTGCATGTTTTACGTGGCTGCTATTGGTTTCTAGCAAGAACGTTTCTTACCTACGCAAAAGCCACAATGTGATATGCCAATTGCTATTTACCCTTCATAAGGACCCTTTTCATTGAATCCGATCCGACTAATGTGGGAGAGACTGGCACCCGCTAGCCACCTTATGCAACAAGTGCATGTCAGTCGGTGGAACCTGTCTCACATAAGTGTACATATAAGGTCGGTCCAGGCCGCTTCATCCAACAATACCGTCGAAACAAGATAGGACTAGTAACGGTAAGCATATTGAACAAAATCAACGCCCACAACAACTTGTGTTCTACTCGTGCATAGAATCTACGCAATAGACCTAGCTCATGATGCCTCTGTTGGGGAACGTAGCAGAAATTCAAAATTTTCTACGCATCACCAAGATCAATCTATGGAGTAATCTAGCAACAAGGGGAAGGGGAGTGCATCTACATACCCTTGTAGATCGCTAAGCGGAAGCGTTACAAGAACGCGGATGAAGGAGTCGTACTCGTAGTGATTCAGATCCCGGTTGATTCCGATCTAAGCGCCGAACAACGGCGCCTCCGCGTTCAACACACGTGCAGCCCGGTGACGTCTCCCATGCCTTGATCCAGCAAGGAGAGAGGGAGAGGTTGGGGAAGACTCCGTCCAGCAGCAGCACGATGGCGTGGTGGTGGTGTAGGAGCGCGGTACTCCAGCAGGGCTTCGCCAAGCACTACGAGAGACGAGGGGGGAGAGAGGTAGGGCTGCACCTTGGGAGAGAGAAACTCATGTGTTGGGCAGCCCGAAAACCTCCACTATATATAGGGGGAAGGGAGAGGGGGAGGCGCTCTAGGGTTTCCCCTAGGGGGGCGGCGGCCAGGGCAGATGGGATCTCCCCTTTGGGTGACTTGGCCCCCAAGCCAGGAGGTGGGAACCCTAGATGGGGCGCCCCAAACCCCCTGGTCACGTGGGAATAGGTGAGGGGGGCACACAACCCTTAGTGGGCTGGTTTGCCCCTCCCCTTGGCCCATGAAGCCCCCCCCCCAACACTTGCCGGGGCTCCCGAAACACCTTTCGGTCATGCTTGTCATCACCCGGTACCTCCGGAACACTTCCGGACTCCAAAACCCTTCGTCCAATATATCAATCTTCACCTCCGGACCATTCGGGGACTCCTCGTGATGTCCGGGATCTCATCCGGGACTCCGAACAACATTCGGTAACCACGTACATACCTTCCCTATAACCCTAGCGTCATCGAACCTTAAGTGTGTACACCCTACGGGTTCGGGAACCATGCAGACATGACCGAGACAACTTTTCGGCCAATAACTAATAGAGGGATCTGGATACCCATGTTGGCTCCCACATGTTCCATGATGATCTCATCGGATGAACCACGATCTCAAGGATTCAATCAATCCCGTATACAATTCCCTTTGTCTACCGGTATAGTACTTGCCCGAGATTCGATCGTCGGTATCCCGATACCTTGTTCAATCTCGTTACCGGCAAGTCTCTTTACTCGTTCCGTAACACATCATCCCGCGATCAACTCCTTGATCACATTGTGCACATTATGATGATGTCTTACCGAGTGGGCCTAGAGATACCTCTCCGTCACACGGAGTGACAAATCCCAGTGTCGATTCGTGTCAACCCAACAGACACTTTCGGAGATACCCGCAGTGCACCTTTATAGCCACCCAGTTACGTTGTGACGTTTGGTACACCCAAAGCATTCCTATGGTATCCAGGAGTTGCACAATCTCATGGTCTAAGGAAAAGATACTTGACATTTACAAAAGCTTTAGCATACGAACGACACGATCTTGTGCTAGGCTTAGGATTGGGTCTTGTCCATCACCTCATTCTCCTAATGATGTGATCCCGTTATCAATGACATCCAATGTCCATGGTCAGGAAACCATGACCATCTGTTGATCAACGAGCTAGTCAACTAGAGGTTCACTAGGGACATGTTGTGGTCTGTGTATTCACACATGTATTGCGGTCTCCGGTCAATACAATTATAGCATGAATAATAGACAATTATCATGAACAAGGAAATACAATAATAACCATTTTATTATTGCCTCTAGGGCATATTTCCAACACAACCGACATCAGTGAAAATACTCAGTCCCATAGAAGGGGAGCGTCGGAAATGCAAGCCAGTAGACACAGTACCTCAGATATAGGGAAGAATTCGCTTCACTGCCTCATAGTGAGCGGTAGTAGGCTGCGACAAGTATTGGCACACCTTGTTAACAGCAAAGGACAAGTCGGGACGTGTCAGAGTGAGGTACTGGAGACCCCCCAACAAGACTCCTGTACTTGAAAACATCCTCAGAGCTCAATTGCTGGCCTTGATCTCGAGACATTTTGTCGGAAGTAGACATGGGAGTAGTAACACACCGACATTGCTCCATGTTGGCCCGGTGCAAGAGATCAAGAGCATATTTGTGTTGCGACAAGACCAGACCCTCAGAATTATAAGTGGCCTCAATACCAAGAAAATACTCCAGGCGCCCAAGGTCTTTGACAGGAAAAGAACCAGAAAGAGTTGTAACCAGTTTCTCAACAGCAGCCAAAGAGGACCCAACCAAAACAATATCGTCAACATAGACAAGCATATATATAATAACCCATGATGATACAAAATGAACAGAGAGGTATCGGCCTTGCTAGCAACAAAACCAAGCTGATGAAGCTTGTCACTCAAACGGGCATACCAGGCACGAGGCGACTGTTTGAGACCATAGAGAGCACGCTGCATCTTGCAAACATGTCGAGGGTACCGTGAATCCTCAAAACCAGGGGGCTGCTGCATATACACTTCCTCAGACAGAAAACCATGAAGGAAGGCATTACTCACATCAATCTGATGAAGGCACCAACCACGAGAGACAACAA
The DNA here is from genome assembly GCF_002162155.2 of Triticum dicoccoides. NCBI lineage: Eukaryota > Viridiplantae > Streptophyta > Magnoliopsida > Poales > Poaceae > Triticum > Triticum dicoccoides. The sequence continues at coordinate 582,943,385 of NC_041389.1, forward strand.
GAGCAAGCACTAGGCAAACGGTGACTGGTTTAACCACATGACTGAAAGTATCATGATAATCTATACCGTACTGCTGTGTGAAGCCTCGAACCACAAGTCGTGCCTTGTATTTATCAACAGAACCATCGGGACGGAACTTCGTCTTGAAGATCCATTTGCTACCAACAATGTTAGTGCTAGGTGGATGGGGTACCAATATCCACGTTTTGTTAGCCTGAAGTGCCTCGAACTCAGCCTCCATAGCAGGACGCCAAGCTGGCTCAGAGAGAGCAGTACGATGAGATGCATGCTCCACCATAAACGCACGGCGACGATAGGGATCATATCGAACTGTGCCATCCCGATACACCTTGAGACGAGAGATATCATTGCGCCGTCGTGTCACGATGACCCGAGCCGGTTCAGCAGCAGGAGGCACTAGAGGCGGCGACGCTGGTGGTATAGAAGACGTCGACAAGGGTGAAGAAGCGGCCTCGTCACGGGCCAGAGAGAGGCCAGGCAAAGAAGCCCCGTCAGGAGCCGGCGAGGCAGACGACCGTGTTGGCGACGAAGAGCGAGACCGCGGGCCGTGGTCGACCACCGGGACCTACGAATCGGCCTAGGCGGGGTCGACACCAGAAGCGGCACGAGAAGCCGACCCGGGCGAGCGGGGCGTGCCTGCATGCGACCCGGGCCCAGGTGTGATAGCCAAGGCATGCAGAGGCGGTGTCGATCCGGGAGCAGCCTGCGTGCCTGTATGCAAGCGGGCCCCTGGCATGCCACCCGAGGCATGCAGAGCAGAGGCCGTCCTAGGCGAACGGGTTGTGCCTGCATGAGAGGCGGGCCCAAGCGGGCTGCCCGAGACATGCAGAGGCGGTGGCGCTGATGGAGCAGGGACATCGAGCGGCGAAGTTGACGTCGCAGGGACCTGCACAGGAGAACTAACAACAACACCAGGTGCATTAGCCGGTAACAAGGTAATGTCATAATTACGCGTGTCGGTACTCTGAGTAACTGGCTCATCTGACGGAAATGACACGAGAAGGAGTTGGGATACATCAACAGTGGCACCGGGAGTGGCATAGAGAAACACCATCTTGTCGAACACGACGCCATGGGAGATGTAAATATGACCGGTGGTGCGATCAAGGCACTTGTAGCCTTTATGCATGGGACTATAACCAAGAAACACACACATCCTAGAGCGAAACTCGAGTTTACGTGAATTGTACTTACGCAAACTAGGCCAACACGCACAACCAAAAGTGTGGAGAAAAGAATACTCGGGAAGCATGTTGAGGAGGCGAAACACGGGTGTGGCATTGTTGATAACAGGCATAGGCATCCTATTGATGAGGTAGTGATATGTCTCCAACGTATCTACTCCCTCCGTTCCGAATTACTTGTCTTGGATTTGTCTAGATACGGATGTATCTAGACTCATTTTAGTGCTAGATACCTCCGTATCTAGATAAATCCAAGACAAGTAATTCGGAACGGAGGGAGTATAATTTTTAATTGCTCCATGCTACTTTATCCACTGTTTTGGACTATATTGGGCTTTATTTTCCACTTTTATATTACTTTTGGGACTAACCTATTAACCGGAGGCCCATCCCAGAATTGCTGTTTTTTGCCTTTTTCAGTATTTTGAAGAAACAGATTATCAAACGGAGTCCAAACGGAATGAAACCTTCGGGATCGTGATTTTCCAACCGAACGTGATCCAGGAGACTTGGACCCTACTCCAAGAAGTTTCCGAGGAGGTCACGAGGGTGGAGGGCGCCCCCCTGGGCCCGCCCCCTACCTCGTGGCCCCCTCGGAGCTCCACCGACGTACTCCTTCCTCCTATATATACCTACGTATCCCTGAACGATCAGAAAAAGGAGCCAAAAACCTAATTCCACCGCCACAACCTTCTGTATCCATGAGATCCCATCTTGGGGCATGTTCCGAAGCTTCGCCGGAGGGGGCATCCACCACGGAGGGCTTCTACATCATCACCACAGCCCCTCCGATGAAGTGTGAGTAGTTTACTTCAGACCTTCGGGTCCATAGCTAGTAGCTAGATGGCTTCTTCTCTCTTTTTGGATCTCAATACAATGTTATCCCCCTCTCTCGTGGAGATCTATTCGATGTAATCTTCTTTTTGCGGTGTGTTTGTTGAGACCGATGAATTGTGGGTTTATGATCCAGTATTATCTATGGAAAATATTTGATTCTTCTCTGAATTTTTTATGTATGATTGAGTTATCTTTGCAAGTCTCTTCGAATTATCTTTTTGGTTTGGCCAACTAGATTGGTAGTTCTTGCAATGGGAGAAGTGCTTAGCTTTGGGTTCAATATTTTGGTGTCCTTACTTAGTGATAGAAAGAGTTGCAAGACACGTATTGTATTGTTGCCATCGAGGATAACAAGATGGGTTTTTTTTATCATATTGCATGAATTTATCCCTCTACATCATGTCATCTTGCTTACGGTGTTACTCTGTTTTTACTTAATACTCTAGATGCATGCTGGATAGCGGTTGATGAGTGGAGTAATAGTAGTAGATGCAGAATCGTTTCGATCTACTTGTTTTGGACGTGATGCCTATATACATGATCATCGCCTAGATATACTCATAATTATGCTCAATTCTGTCAATTGCTCAACAATAATTTGTTCACCCACCGTAGAATACTTATGCTCTTGAGAGAAGCCACTAGTGAAACCTATGGCCCCCTGGTCTATTCTCATCATATCAATCTATATCACTTTATTTACTTGCTTTGTTTTACTTTGCCTTTTACTTTTTACTTTACATCTATCTATCAAAAATACCAAAAATATTATCTCTATCAGATCTCACTCTCGTAAGTGACCGTGAAGGGATTGAAAACCCCTAAGCGTTGGTTGCGAGTTGCTATCATTTTGTGTAGGTACGAGGGACTTGTGCGTGGTCTCCTACTGGATTGATACCTTGGTTCTCAAAAACTGAGGGAAATAATTATGCTACTTTACTACATCATCATCTCCTCTTCGGGGAAATCCAATGCAGTGCTCAAGAGGTAGCAAGAAGAATTTCTGCGCCGTTGACGGGGAGGCTCACGCAAGCAAGTCAACCATACCAAGTACCCATCGCAATCCCTATCTCTCGCATTACATTATTTGCCATTTGCCTCTCGTTTGCCTCTCCCCCACTTCACCCTTGCCGTTTTATTTGCCCTCTCTTTCCCAATCTCCTCCTCTCTTTTCCGTTTTCCTTTTTCCCGTTGCCTTTCTGTTTGCTTGTGTGTTGGATTACTTGTTGCCATGGCACAAGATAATACCAAATTGTGTGATTTCTCGAATACCAATAATAATGATTTCCTTAGTACTCCGATTGCTCCTCTTAATAATGATGAGTATTGTGAAATCAATACCGCTTTTGTTGAATCTTGTTATGAAAGATCAATTCGCCGGCCTTCCTAGTGAAGATGCCGCTACTCATCTAAACAATTTTGTTGATTTGTGTGATACGCAAAAGAAGAAAGATACAGATAACAATATTGTCAAATTGAAGTTATTTCCGTTTTCACTTAGAGATCGTGCTAAAGTTTGGTTTTCATCTTTGCCTGAAAATAGTATTGATTCTTGGAACAAGTGCAAAGATGCTTTTATCTCTAAGTATTTTCCTCCCGCTAAGATTATCACTCTTAGGAACGATATCATGAATTTTAAACAACTTGATCATGAGCATGTTGCCCAATCTTGGGAAAGAATGAAATTAATGCTTCGCACTAGCCCTACTCATGGTTTGAATTTATGGATGATCATACACAAATTTTATGCCGGATTGAATTTTGCTTCTAGCAATCTTTTAGTTTCGACCGCGGGAGGCACTTTTATGGAAATTACGTTAGGGGATGCTACCAAATTGCTTGATAGTATTATGGCTAATTATTCTCAATGGCACACCGAAATATCTTCTAGTAAAAAGGTGCATGCTTTAGAAGAAATCAATGTTTTGAGTGAGAAGATGGATGAACTTATGAAGATGTTTGCGCCTAAAAATATTCCTCTTGATCCCAATTATATGCCTTTATGTACCTTGCTTGAGAATAATAATGAATCTATGGATGTGAATTTCGTTGGTAGGAATAGTTTTGGAAACAACGCTTATAGAGGGAATTTTAATCCTAGGCCTTATCCTAGTAATCCTTCTAATAATTATGGAAATTCCTACAATAACTCTTATGGAAATTTTAAGATGCCCTCTGAATTTGAGAGTAGTGTTAAAGAGTTTATGAATTCACAAAAGAATTTTAATGCTTTGCTTGAAGAAAATTCCTTAAAGTTGATGATTTGGCTAGGAACGTTGATAGAATTTCTCTTGAAATTGATTCTTTAAAGCTTAGATCTATTCCTCCTAAGCATGATATCAATGAGTCTCTCAAAGCAATGAGAATTTTCATTGATGAGTGCAAGGAAAGAACCGCTAGGATGCGTGCTTCCAAAGATGCCTTTATTAAAGCGTGTTCTTCCAATCCCTATGAAAATCAAGATGAAGATCTAAAAGTTATTGATGTGTCCCCCATTAAATCTTTGTTTTGCAATATGAATCTTGATGAATCTGAAGATTATCTTCCTTTACCTAGAAGGCGTTCTAAGAATTTGGAGTTTCTAGATCTTAATGATGAAATTGATGAAAGTGGGATTGAAATAAATAAAAACCGTGATGTTGCTAAACCCACTATTTTGGATCTCAAGGAACTTAATTATGAAAATTGCTCTTTGATTGGTTGTATTTCCTTGTTGCAATCCGTGCTAGATTCTCCTCATGCTTATAGTCAAAATAAGGCCTTTACCGAAGATATTGTTGATGCTTTGATGCAATCTTATGAAGAAAAACTTGAGTTGAAAGTTTCTATCCCTAGAAAACTCTATGATGAGTGTGAACCTACTATTAAAATTAAAATTAAAGATTTTGAGTTTTATGCTTTGTGTGATTTGGGTGCTAGTGTCTCTACTATCCCCAAAACTTTATGTGATTTGCTAGATTTCCGTGATTTTGATGATTGCTCCCTAAACTTGCATCTTGCGGATTACACTATTAAAAAGCCTATGGGAAGAATTAATGATGTTCTTATTGTTGCAAATAGGAATTATGTGCCCGTAGATTTTATAGTTCTTGATACAGATTGCAATCCTTCATGTCCTATAATTCTTGGTAGACCTTTCCTTAGAACGATTGGTGCAATTATTGATATGAAGGAAGGGAATATTAGATTCCAATTTCCCTTAAAGAAGGGTATGGAACACGTACCTAGAAAGAAAATAAAATTACCGTATGAATCTATCATGAGAGCCACTTATGGATTGCCTACCAAAGATGGCAATACCTAGATCTATCCTTGCTTTTATGCCTAGCTAGGGGCGTTAAACAACAGCGCTTGTTGGGAGGCAACCCAATTTTATTTTCTGTTTTTTGTTTTTGCTTATGTTTAGTAATAAATAATCCATCTACCTTCTGTTTGGATGTGGTTTTATGTTTTAATTAGTGTTTGTGCCAAGTAATTGTCCAACCGAATTTAGTTATGAGAAATCACAGGAACGTGCTGTTGCATTGATTATTTTTGCTGCTGATCAATAAACAAATTGTCCAGGACTTAATATTTTGGTAGAATTTTTAGAGTTTCAGAAGTTTGCGTTAGTTACAGATTGCTACAGACTGTTCTGTTTTTGACAGATTCTGTTTTTCGTGTGTTGTTTGCTTATTTTGATGAATCTATGGCTAGTAAATTAGTTTATAAACCATAGAGAAGTTGGAATACAGTAGGTTTAACACCAATATAAATAAAGAATGAGTTCATTACAGTACCTTGAACTAGTCTTTTGTTTTCTTTCTCTGACGGAGCTCATGAGATTTCTGTTGAGTTTTGTGTTGTGAAGTTCTCAAGTTTTGGGTGAATTCTTTTGATGGATTATGGAACAAGGAGTGGCAAGAGCCTAAGCTTGGGGATGCCCATGGCACCCCAAAGATAATCCAAGGACACCAAAAATTCAAAGCTTGGGTATGCCCCGGAAGGCATCCCCTCTTTCGTCCACTTCCATCGGTAATTTACTTGGAGCTATATTTTTATTCACCAACATGATATGTGTTTTGCTTGGAGCGTCTTGTATTATTTGTGTCTTTGCTTGTTAGTTTACCACAATTATCCTTGCTGTACACACCTTTTGAGAGAGCCATACATGAATTGGAATTTGTTAGAATACTCTAGGTGCTTCACTTATATCTTTTGAGCTTGATAGTTTTGCTCATAGTGCTTCACTTATATCTTTTGAGCGTGATAATTTTTGCTCTGGTACTTCACTTAGATCTTTTAGAGCACGGTGGTGGATTTGTTTTAAAGAAACTATTTGATCTCTCATGCTTCACTTAGATTATTTTGAGAGTCTTTAATAGCATGATAATTTTCTTAATGTTAATATACTTGGTGTTCAAGATATGTGAAACTTTCTTTTGAGTGAATTGAATACTAAGATAAGTTTGATGCTTGATAATTGTTTTGAGATATGGAGGTGATAATATCAAAGTCGTGCTAGTTGGGTGATTATGAATTTGAGAAATACTTGTGTTGAAGTTTGCAAGTCTCGTAGCATGCACGTATGGTTAAATTTGTGTAACAAATTTGAAACATGAAGTGTACCTGGCTTGTGCATCCTTATGAGTGGCGGCCGGGGACGAGCGATGGTCTTTTCCTACCAATCTATCCCCCTAGGAGCATGCGCGTAGTACTTGATTTTTGATGACTTCTAAATTTTTGCAATAAGTATATGAGTTCTTTTGACTAATGTTGAGTCCATGGATTATATGCACTCTCACCTTTCCATCTTTGCTAGCCTCTTCGGTACTGTGCATTGCCCTTCCTCACCTTGAGAGTTGGCGCAAACTTCGCCGGTGCATCCAAACCCCGTGATACGATACGCTCTATCACACATAAACCTCCTTATATCTTCCTCAAAACAGCCACCATACCTACCTATTGTGGCATTTCCATAGCCATTCCGAGATATATTGCCATGCAACTTCCATCATCATCATCATGACATACATTACTTTTGTCATATTTCCATTACATGATCATGTAGTTGACATCGTATTTATGGCAAAGCCACCATGCATTATTTTTCATAAATGTCACTCTTGATTCATTGCACCATCTCGGTACACCGCCGGAGGCATTCATATAGAGTCATATCTTGTTCTAAGTTTCGAGTTGTAATCCTTGTGTTGTAATCAATAGAAGTGTGATGATCATCATTATTAGAGCATTGCCCAAATGAAAAAAAAGAAAGATAAAGGCCAAAAAAAAATAAAGGCCCAAAAAAAGGGCAATGTTACTATCTCTTTTTCCACACTTGTGCTTCAAAGTAGCACCTTGTTCTTCATGTAGTGAGTCTCATATATTGTGCTTCAAAGTAGCACCTTGTTCTTCATGTAGTGAGTCTCATAAGTTATCCTTTTTACACTAGTGGGAATTTTTCATTATAGAACTTGGCTTGTATATTCCTACGATGGGCTTCCTGAAATGCCCTAGGTCTTCGTGAGCAACCAAGTTGGATGCACACCCACTAGTTTTCTTTTGTTGAGCATTCATAGCTCTAGTGCATCCGTTGCATGGCAATCCCTACTCCTCATGTTGACATCAATTGATGGGCATCTCCATAGCCCGTTGATTAGCCTCGTCAACGTGAGATTTTCTCCTTTTTTGTCTTCTCCACACAATCCCCATCACCATATTCTATTCCACCCATAGTGCTATATCCATGGCTCACGCTCATGTATTGCGTGAAAGTTGAAAAAGTTTGAGATTATTTAAGTATGAAACAATTGCTTGGCTTGTCATCGGGGGTATAGAAGTTGGGAACATCTTTGTGTGACGAAAATGAAGCATAGCCTAACTATATGATTTTGTAGGTATGAACTTTCTTTTGCCATGTTATTTTGAGAAGACATGATTGCTTTGATTAGTATGCTAGAAGTATTATTATTTTTGTGTCAATATGAACTTTTGTCTTGAATCTTTCGGATCTGAATATTCATATCACAATTAGGAAGATTTACATTGAAATTATGCCAAAGTATCACTCCGCATCAAAAAATCTTTTTTTATCATTTACCTACTCGAGGACGAGCAGGAATTAAGCTTGGGGATGCCTGATACGTCTCCAACGTATCTATAATTTTTGATTGCTCCATGCTACTTTATCCACTGTTTTGGACTATATTGGGCTTTATTTTCCACTTTTATATTACTTTTGGAACTAACCTATTAACCGGAGGCCCAGCCCAGAATTGCTGTTTTTTGCCTTTTTAAGTATTTCGAAGAAACAGAATATCAAACGGAGTCCAAACGGAATGAAACCTTCGGGATCGTGATTTTCCAACCGAACATGATCGAGGAGACTTGGACCCTACTCCAAGAAGTTTCCGAGGAGGTCACGAGGGTGGAGGGCGTTCCCCCCTGGGCGCGCCCCCTACCTCGTGGGCCCCTCGGAGCTCCACCGACGTACTCCTTCCTCCTATATATACCTACGTATCCCCGAACGATCAGAACAGGAGCCAAAAACCTAATTCCACCGCCGCAACCTTCTGTATCCACGAGATCCCATCTTGGGGCCTGTTCCGGAGCTCCGCCGGAGGGGGCATCCACCACGGAGGGCTTCTACATCATCACCACAGCCCCTCCGATGAAGTGTGAGTAGTTTAGTTCAGACCTTCGGGTCCATAGCTAGTAGCTAGATGGATTCTTCTCTCTTTTCGGATCTCAATACAATGTTCTCCCTCTCTCTCGTGGAGATCTCTTCGATGTAATCTTCTTTTTGCAGTGTGTTTGTTGAGACCGATGAATTGTGGGTTTATGATCCAGTATCACCTATGGAAAATATTTTATTCTTCTTTGAATTCTTTTATGTATGATTGAGTTATCTTTGCAAGTCTCTTTGAATTACCTTTTTGGTTTGGCCAACTAGATTGGTAGTTCTTGCAATGGGAGAAGTGCTTAGCTTTGGGTTCAATCTTGCGGTGTCCTTACTCAGTGACAAAAAGAGTTGCAAGGCACGTATTGTATTGTTGCCATCGAGGATAACAAGATGTTTTTTTATCATATTGCATGAATTTATCCCTCTACATCATGTCATCTTGCTTACGGCGTTACTCTGTTTTTACTTAATACTCTAGATGCATGCTGGATAGCGGTCGATGAGTGGAGTAATAGTAGTAGATGCAGAATCGTTTCGATCTACTTGTTTTGTGCGTGATTCCTATATACATGATCATGGCCTAGATATACTCATAACTATGCTCAATTCTGTCAATTGCTCAACATTAATTTTTTCACCCACCGTAGAATACTTATGCTCCTGAGAGAAGCCACTAGTGAAACCTATGGCCCCCGGGTCTATTCTCATCATATCAATCTATATCACTTTATTTACTTGCTTTGTTTTACTTTGCCTTTTACTTTTTACTTTGCATCTATCTATCAAAAATACCAAAAATATTATCTCTGTCAGATCTCACTCTCATAAGTGACCGTGAAGGGATTGACAACCCCTAAGCGTTGGTTGCGAGTTGCTATCGTTTTGTGTAGGTACGAGAGACTTGTGCATGGTCTCCTACTGGATTGATACTTTGGTTCTCAAAAACTGAGGGAAATACTTACGCTACTTTACTGCATCATCCTCTCCTCTTCGGGGAAATTCAACGCAGTGCTCAAGAGGTAGCAGGTAGCAAGCAGTAAGAAACAACTCGTCCCAAAACCAAAGAGGCAGGGAGGAGTGTGCGAGGAGGGCTAGACCCGTCTCAACGAGATGACGGTGCTTGCGTTCAGCTATACCATTCTGTCGGGAGGTATATGGACAAGACACACGATGAGCAATGCCGGTGCGCTGAAAATAAGCATGGAGACAGTGATACTCACCACCCCAGTCTGACTGAACAGAATGAACCTTAGCATTTAAGAGACACTCAACATGGTTTTGAAAAGTGTAAAAAATGCTCTCAACATCAGATTTATGCTTGATCAAGTATATCCAGCAGTAACGACTATAGTCATCAATGAAGCTGACATAGTACTTAAAACCCCCGGAAGATGGCAAAGCAGGCCCCCAAACATCGGTATGAATAAGCTCAAGTGGTGATGTAGAAACACGAGTAGAATAATTATATTGTAACTGGTGACTCTTAGCATGCTGACAAGCATCACACACAGAGGACTCATTGTTTGGAGAGCACAACAATTTATTGGAGCTAACAATGGTATGAACTATTTTATTTGAAGGATGACCAATACGCCGATGCCACTGCTCGGTAGTCAGCCTAACGTCAGAAGACGCGTGGCATCCAGAGGTGACGGCGCGACTGAACGGAAGAGGGTAGAGGCTGCCACGACTCCTACTGCGAAGAAGAATTTTCTTCGTGAACTTGTCCTCGACATACAAAATGAATTTATGAAATTCAACAAAGATTTTATTGTCAGAGACAAGACGATAAACGGAGAGCAAATTAGTGCTAAGGTCAGGAACAAGAAGAATATTTTTGAGTTCAATTTGGGCGGATGAACCAGGTAAACGAGAGTGACCAACATGTGTAATAGACAGACCTACACCGTTGGCGACTTGCACTTGATCAATGCTGTTGTAGCGCTCCTGGATGTTCATCCGGCTCATTTCCTTGGTGAGATGATCCGTGGCGCCGGTGTCGAAGAGCCAAGGTTGACTGGGGGCAGGTTGGAAAGAGGCAGAATTGCCAGCACGATTTTCGTCGTAGGACAGGTTGTAGGGTTGTTTGCACTGGAGAGCCTCATACCCCAGTACCGACAAACTTGACAGCGGGGGCGCTCGCACCGGTTGTTGCACCTGCCACCGCCGTTGCCCTATCCTCCTCCTCCACCGTTGCCACCACCACCGCCCCCTTGGTTGGGGCGGTTGTTACCGCGGGAGGCCTGCTGGCCGCCGTTGTACTGGCCGCCTCCGTGCGAGCCAGTAGGACGACCCCCGCCGCGGCCGTAGTTGGTGGTGTCGGTGAAGATGCGCCCCCCTCCACGGTCGTCGCCTTGCCGTGCCACGGCATTAGCGGAGGTGGAGAACTCGGGGGCGAAGGCGTTCTGCTCCTTGAGGGATTCGCAGGAGAGGAGCATGGAGTAAAAATCCGACAGGCTGAGGTTGTCAGCGCCAGCAGCTGCCAACACTGTGAGAGAGTGCTGGAGGGACTCGTAATGAGGCCCGAGACCGACGATGATGTAGTCGATCACCTCAGCATCGGAGAGAGGCGACCCCACCTAGGCCATGGCGTCCGCGAAACCCTTCATCTTGTGAAAGTAGGCGGCTGCGGTGAGGTCGTTCTTCTTCAGCGTCGAGAGTTGACGCCGCATCTGGCGCACCCCGGCCCTGTTCTGCACCGAGAACATGGACTCGAGGCACGCCCACACAGAGGACGCGGTGGTGCGGCCGATGACATGGCCGAGGATCTCCTCCGTCATGGAGCCGACGAGGATGCTGAGAACATGCTGATCCGTGTAGAACCACAGGCATACTCCGGATTGGGCTTGGTCACGGCCTTGGCGCCGTATCCTTTGGTGATCGTGGCCGGAGGGGCTCCGTAGGAGCCTTACAAGAAGCCGTACCAGCCCTGGCCGGCGATGTTGGGGACGACCTGCATCTTCCAGATAAGATAATTGGTGTGATCTAGACGTACCGTGATGGTGTTGAGGTTCTAGCCGATAGGGGCGGAGATGATGGTGCCGGCGGGGATGGATGGTGCGGAGGACTGGGACAAGGTGCTCGAAGTGGAGAGGGCAAGCTGCAACGCGGCGGCGGTGTCACCCAGCGCGTCGAGGTGTTGCTGCAGCGGAAGCGGGGAAAAGAGACAGCAGCGGCGGAAGCGCGTGAGCGAAACCCTAGATCGGGTCGGCCCGCTCTGTATACCAAGTCAAAAAGAATTATTTGTCGTGGTTAGCCCCAACCGGCTGGCATCTCTTTATATTGATTAGATCAACTTGTACAACAAGAAAATACAATGAGTATACAACATGTACATGCATATATATAAAACACAACTCTAACAGAGCCTACCTCTAATGCAGTTTTTGATGTGTTACCGACATCGTAGAAGGCTGCAAGCTTGAGTGATTTGGCGACTCTCAACCACATGATGTCGGCAGTTTGGGTCCATCAACATTGGCACCTCCATGGCCTAGATGACCAATGTGTTTGACACAGGGAATCAAGGCTTTCATGTTGGGAGAAGATTGGGTACTATTCGCAAGCTTTTTGAGTCGGGACCATTTGTTCCAGGGTGTTCTAGCAGAGAATGGAGTGAAGATGGTGTTTCACTGTTGCTTGTGCGTATGCGGTTTAGTATTGTGGCGATGTCCACAATAAAAGCATGTGCATGATGATGGTAAGCCAGACGTTTGGAGTTGCAGCAGTGTTCCCGACAAGTGGGGGGGGGGGCACAAGGTGACTTCTGGTGGAGCTCTTTGAACATCGTGTCTCGATTTCTAGGGTGAAAGCCCTAGGTCTAACATTTATTGGTTGTACTTGGCAATGGCGGCTCCTTAGTCGTTTACTTGTTGAAGGCATTGTTCGGAGATTGGACATTCCCTAGGGTGAAAACCCTGCTTCTCACTAGGTGGTTAGACCGGGCGATGATGGTGCTTGTGTGATGTTACCTTCTTAGAGGCGTCGCTTTGGAGAACCTTTCGTGGAATTTATGTGTGACCTTTGGTGGTGGTCTGACCATGCTGATGTGAGTCTATGGTAGCTTAAGCGGGGTCTTTCCTTTTTCTTTTTATTTCTCCTTTTGGCTATGTGCATCCTTTTTTTAGGGAAGGCCATCATGGCTACTGCTATGTGCATCCTTAATGTCTATGTTTTTTTGAGGGAAAGGTATTTTGGCTAGCTTTATTAACTTCAACCAATGCTTACGTCATCCGCAAGTAAAACCGAAATAAAACTAGGGGGCGTCCAACCACAAAGCTGGTGGACCATCACGTCCCCTTTGAGCTAGCCTATGAGCAACCATATTGGATTCTCTATTACAATGCTGAAAAAAGACCTTCCCAAATTCTAAACACAGAGAACGACATTCATCAAGTATGGGTCCTGCCACCAGTGATTGCCCAGAGTTATTTGCCATCGCCTCCACCACTGTTATGTTATCCGCCCGAGGAACAAGGGTATGTGCACCAATCGAGCAGGCTAGCTTTAGTCCCTCCAAGAGCGCAGCTGCCTCCGCCGATTCAACGTCAGCCACATGGTCTAATTTTGCTGTGGATGCCGCGATGAAAAAACCCAAGTGGTCTCTTAGCACGACACCACATGAACCTGTGTGATCCTCTACAAAAGAAGCATCAATATTCAAAACCAGTTGGCCATTCAATGATCTCAACCATCTATTAATTCTTGGCGGGGAAGATTTCGGTGTTGCTGCTCGAACAAAGTTAAGAGTCATTTCCTTAATGTCTATGTTGTTGCAGAGTCTGGGTGTAATTACTATCATCCTGATATTAATATCCCCTTTATAGGAAAAAATTCACTCTGAGGGGGTATGTGCAACGCTCGTTCTGGTGGGAGCGAATGTTTTTAGATTCATGCACGGGATCCAACGTATCCTAAGGCGTTCACGCGGAAACGGCCACAGATGATGTCAATTCATACAAAATGTATACCCGTAACTGATTTTTCTTTTCTCTCCTTAGAGGATTATGCAACACATTACTACGTAGGTACTCAGTTCCAACCACCGACTAGTACTCCCTAGGTAACCAATCAATTATACTCCCTCCGTCTGGAAATACTTGTCGGAAAAATAGATGTATCTAGATGTATTTTAGTTCTAAATACATCCATTTTTATGCATTTCTATGACAAGTATTTTTGGACGGAGGGAGTATATACTGCACCTTATTTTTCGGTAGAACGATGTACCGTAAGAGTCTCTTTTGTGTTGACACCAGATTTTGGCACGGTCAAGAACTTATTTAAGATGACCTCAAATGGAGAAGTGATCTACATGAAAGAGTTCGGTATTGTTGATATGTACATCTTTGAAGTTTGGGTCATCGTCATCTGATTTCATCTCGAAGGCCGAAACTATGCTCAAAGTACTAATATCTTATATTCAGAGTACAATTTGGACGACTAAGCCCCCAAGACGACCTCAAATGGAAAAACGATCTACACAGGTTGTCTTCGTCTCGTTGAAATGATCGATTTTGATATAAAAATCGTCCAAATCCGAGTTCTTATGCAAAATTTAGAGCAATCGGAGTGCAGCCCTGTAACGAGGCGAGATGTGGCGCGCCCCACCAGATGCATGTCTGATGGGTAGCGCGAGGGAATAGCCTGTTTTGCATGACCGATTTGACCCTCAAGATGACCTCTGATCAAAAAACGTTCAGCATGAAAGTTGTTCGTCGTCGAAACGGTCAAGATTGTTTTTGGGCTCGTTTCTATCCGAGATCGTTTACCACCACAAAAAAGACCCGCAAGGTGCAACCAGTTTAAACAGAACAGTTTTGGAAAGTTCGGACAAAACCAATCCAAATTTGACTAGGGTTTTGGACGTGAATACAAGCCTTTTCCTTGCATGGAAAGTCCAGCCGCCTCTTATATACCTAAGGGGTGACGGTCGATTGAACAACATACAATCGATCAAATCATCTACCACTTTTTATCTTTTATCTTTTCTCATTAAACCTACTTCTTATTCTTCCTCGTTCTTCATCTGTTCTTCTTATTGCAGGGCGGCGAACCTCGAGGCCTTAGGGGCGGTCAGGCCGACCTATGGCAGCCCATAGCCGTCGCGCACCCTGACGGGGTCCCTCCCAGGCGTGTGGGGTTTTGGATCATCAAAAGCGCCCGCTGAATTGCCTGCGTACTGCGCTTCCGGACGAGTCTCCTTTGACGTGAGCTGCGGTGCATCACCCCCGGTGTCGAGGGTACGTGGCAATGTGTTCGTGTGCGAACACACTTTTTGGCGACTCCGCTGGGGACAAAGCTTTGAACGGTCTCCAGCCCGTTCTTGCTACGAAGAGATCGTCATCAAGTTGATGCAATCTACAAAGGTAATATGAATACTCAATTCCCCTTTGTAGATGCAAATAATCCATATGTTGTTGCTAGATCACCTAATGAGCATAATGTATCGGCCCTAGTTTTATCAATTATGCATCTAATTATGTGCAAGGGCCAATGCAAAACAATTTTCATGCTTCAAATTCTTATGATTTTAGCAACGTACAACATATGTATCCAAACTCTCATGCATCGGCTACCCTACAAATCCATATGCCGGTGAACAACATGATGGGTTTGGTTAATCAATTTGAAACACCTCATGTTAAAATTTCCAATAGCATACAAGAAAGTGTTTCACCTTTTTATTCATCAGCAACTAATTTGCAATATGTGGATCCAACCTTGCCGATGGATGGGAGAATTGTCCATGCTACTACTAGCTATTCGGCCAGTTACTCTCAGCCATCATATGTTACACCTCATGTTAGTAATTTTTCAGCAGCGTATGCAACTGTAGATGTTCATAATTCGGCCTTGCATCTTCATGGTCTTAGCCGAATAAGTGAAAATTTTACAGGAAGACATGTGCCGTCATCAAATACTATAGCATATAATGCATACTCTATGCAATTCAAGAATTTCAGCAACACTCACGAATCATTGCCGAAAGAATCTGAAAGTATTGTGGAGCAATCCCTTCCTGAAGCGGTTGTGGTTGCATTAAAAAAGAGCTTGGCACAAAACAAGAGAATTAGTGATCTTTGCCTTGAACAATATGAAAAGGGGTTGTTTCCTGATTATGTTGCAATAAAGGCTAGAGTTTTGCAGGAAGATGAAACTTCATCAATTGATAGTATTGGTGAGAGAGCATATGGTTATATAGCAGCGCATACACCTTCACCTTGTACCGCAACATATTATACACCCGCTACACAATTGCAAAATTTCGGCAACACTAACAATTCATTGCCGAAAGATCCTAAAAGCATTGGGGGGTAAACTGATCTAGAGCGGGCTGAAATTGAGAGGGGAGTTAAAGCTTTACGTGATAGGGTGCAAGTACTTCGCCAAGAGAGAATTGATAGGGAATTGGCTCAAAGAAAAGAAGCCTTGCCAATTGATATAACCGGTGAAAACATTCATGATCCGGAAACTAAAAGTGCTTCGGTTGAAAAAGCCGAATCAAGTAGTATATATTCTGAATCCATCGTATCCAAAGAGGCAAACATTTTTTAGAAAGGGCACGGAAAGTATAGCAAGACAGCCATACTTGATTTTTCTGAAGTTAATGGAACCTACTTCCTGCCCTATGAGTTTCGTGCCATAAAAATTGACGAGCTTCAAGAACAAGAACAAGTAGCCGAAGAAAGTTTGGTGGACAAAGATCTTCAAACTAATGATGCACGAAATCAAGAAAAAGATGATGACAAGGCATTGGGGAGCTATCCGAAGGCAGAGCAAGATATTCTTCAAGTCACACCACCATCATGCTCTCCTAAAATATTTGAAGAGGTATGTCTAGCAATTAATTTATCTATTTTTCAATTTGGTCATGACTTAGTTGTTGATGCATATATTAGAAAAATCTTCATAAGAAATATTCAGAGACCAATGAAGAAGGGTAATTTATTTGTTAGCAATCAGATTGTCACAAAGCATATCGGTCAACACATTGCACCATTCAGAAAGACCTGATATGTCTCCAACGTATCTATAATTTATGAAGCATTCATGCTATTTTATTATCTGTTTTGAACAATTACGGGCTTTATTATACACTTTTATATTACTTTTGGGACTAACCTATTAACACATTGCAATTGTTTGATGACTAAGAATGAAGTTTATTAGTTTTCAAGAAAGTTTATGGTCTATGCTTTAACATGTGAATTGCTTGTTACTTGTTCGCGAGAAGTTTTATGAGATGAAGTAATGTTATGACATATAATCATGCTAGAAAAGGTGATTGAAATTATCATTGATCAAACTTGTGCACCTTCTAGCATTCACACCTCATAAATACTTTCTTTTATCATTTACCTACTCAAGGATGAGCAGGAATTAAGCTTGGGGATGCTGATACGTCTCCAACGTATCTATAATTTATGAAGCATTCATGCTATTTTATTATCTGTTTTGAACGATTACGGGCTTTATTATACACTTTTATATTACTTTTGGGACTAACCTATTAACCGGAGGCCCAACCCATATTGCTGTTTTAGTGCCTGTTTCAGTATTTCGAAGAAAAGGAATATTAAATGGAGTCCAAACAGAATTAAACCTTCGGGAGCGTGATTTTTGGAACGAACATGATCCGGGAGACTTGGAGTACAAGCCAGGGAAGCCTCGAGGAGGCCAGGAGATAGGAGGGCGCGCCCACCCCCCTGGGCGCGCCCCCCTGTCTCGTGGGCCCCTTAAGACTCTCCCGACCGACTTCTTTTGCCTATATATTCCCATATACCCTAAAAACATCAAAGACAAAGATAGATCGGGAGTTCCGCCGCCGCAAGCCTGTGTTGCCACCAAAAACCTCTCGGGAGCCTGTTCCGGCACCTTGCCGGAGGGGGGATCCATCACCGGTGGTCATCTTCATCATCCTGGTGCTCTCCATTATGAGGAGGGAGTAGTTCACCCTCGGGGCTGAGGGTATGTACCAGTAGCTATATGTTTGATCTCTCTCTCTCGTGTTCTCTCTGTGGCATGATCTTGATGTATCGCGAGCTTTGCTATTATAGTTGGATCTTATGATGTTTCTCCCTCTTCTACTCTCTTGTGATGAATTGCGTTTTCCCTTTGAAGTTATCTTGTCGGATTGAGTCTTTAAGGATTTGAGAACACATGATGTATGTCTTGTCGTGCTTATCTGTGGTGACAATGGGATATTCACGTGATCCACTTGATGTATGTTTTGGTGATCAACTTGCGGGTTCCACCCATGAACCTATGCATAGGGGTTGGCACACGTTTTCATCTTGACTTTCTGGTAGAAACTTTGGGGCGCTCTTTGAAGTACTTTGTGTTGGTTGAATAGATGAACCTGAGATTGTGTGATGCATATCGTATAATCATGCCCACGGATACTTGAGGTGACAATGGAGTATCTATGTGACATTAGGGTTTTGGTTGATTTGTGTCTTAAGGTGTTATTCTAGTATGAACTCTATGATAGATTGAACGGAAAGAATAGCTTCATGTTATTTTACTACGGACTCTTGAATAGATAGAACAGAAAGGATAACTTTGAGGTGGTTTCGTACCCTACCATAATATCTTCGTTTGTTCTCTGCTATTAGTGTCTTTGGAGTGACTCTTTGTTGCATGTTGAGGGATAGTTATGTGATCCAATTATGTTATTATTGTTGAGAGAACTTGCACTAGTGAAAGTATGAGCCTTAGGCCTTGTTTCCTACAATTGCAGTACCATTTACGCTCACTTTTATTATTAGTTACCTTGTTGTTTTTATAATTTCAGATTACAAATACCTTTATCTACTATCCATATTGCACTTGTATCACCATCTCTTTGCCGAACTAGTGCACCTATACAATTTACCATTGTATTGGGTGTGTTGGGGACACAAGAGACTCTTTGTTATTTGGTTGCAGGGTTGTTTGAGAGAGACCATCTTCATCCTATGCCTCCCACAGATTGAGAAACCTTAGGTCATCCACTTGAGGGAAATTTGCTACTGTCCTACAAACCTCTGCACTTGGAGGCCCAACAACGTCTACAAGAAGATGGTTGTGTAGTAGACATCAAGCTCTTTTCTAGCGCCGTTGCCGGGGAGGCTAGGTAAGCGACACTCACACACCATCAACTAAGCTCTTTTCTGGCGCCGTTGCCGGGGAGGTGAGTGCTTGAAGGTATATCTTTAGATCTTGCAATCGAATCTTTTTGTTTCTTGTTTTATCACTAGTTTAGTTTATAAAAGAAAATTACAAAAAAAATGGATTTGAGTTTGTCTCATACGCTTCCTCTTTTTAATATCTTTCGTGAGTATGATGAAAAGGAAAACTGTGCTCAAGTGCTAGAAGAAGAATTACATAGAATGCTTGGCATGAAATATGTGAATAATGAGCATGGTTGCAATGTTGCTAGTATGAATTCCTTGAATATCCATGATGCTAATGATATGCAAAGCCACAAGCTTGGGGAAGCTATGTTTGATGAGGATGAAATATTTGAGAATATATTTGCTGAAGTTAATGTTTGTCCCAAGCTTGGGGATGCTATGTTTAATGAAGATGATATTTTTAGCCTCCCAAGTTTTGGTATGCAAAGTTGTTATGATGATAGCATGCCTCTTACTTATGATTATATTGATGAAAGTGGGTTTGGAAGAGTGTCAACTTTAGGAAGTAATGATCCCACTATTTTGCAGGACGTTGAATCTTATTGTGAAGAATATGAAAGTGGATTTGGAAGAGTGTCAACTTTATTTAGTGATGATTCCACTATCTTGGAAGAGGTTTCAATCGATTATGATCAGAACAAAGTTGCTACTTATGATGATATTGTGATGAAAATTATGCTATAAAAAGTAGTGAAGATTATATTTATATAACTTGTCATGATTATGATTACCCTTTTTCTGAACATTACTCTTTTAATGTGGAAACAATTTATAGTGTTCGAGTCTCTTATGATACTCCCACCATTCCGAATGAGAAGAATTTTGCTTATGTGGAGAGTAGTAAATTTTCTATGCTTGTAGATCATGAAAAGAATGCTTTAGGTGCTGGTTATATTGTTGAAATCATTCATGATGCTACTGAAAATTATTATGATGGAGGAACATATGCTTGTAGGAATTGCAATAATACCAAGTTTCCTCTCTATTGCTTAAAGTTTTAAAGTTATGCTTGTTTTGCCTTCCTATGCTAGTTGATTATTGTTCCTATAAGTTGTTTGCTCACGAAATCCTATGCATAGGAAGTGGGTTAGACTTAAATGTGCTAGTCATATGCTTCATGATGCTCCCGTTATGTTTCAATTCTTATCTTTTATGTGAGCATCATTGTCATCATCATGCCTAGCTAAAAAGGCATTAAAGAAAAGTGCTTGTTGGGAGACAACCCAATATTTACCCTTAATGTTTTTGTGTGTTCACATGATTATGCTACTATAGTAATCATTTTTATAGGTTTGTTTCAATAAAGTTCCAAGTAGGACCTTTGGAAAGACTTGGGTGAAGTCTTTATGATCATGCTGTAAAAAACAAAAACTTTAGCGCTCACGAGATTAGCTGCTATTTTTTACTGGAGAGTGATTTTAGGTTGATTCTTTTTGAAGACGATTAATAGATAAATTCATCAGGTCGACAAATTTATTTCTGAATTTTTGTAGTTACAGAAGTATTCGAATGATACAGATTACTACAGACTGCTCTATTTTTGACAGATTCTATTTTCTTTGTGTTGTTTGCTTATTTCAATGAATCTATGAGTAGTATCGGAGGGTATGAAACATAGAGAAGTTGGAATACAGTAGATATTACACCAATATGAATTTAGAATGAGTTCACAACAGTACCAAAAGTGGTGATTTATTTTCTTATACTAACGGAGCTTACGAGTTTTGTTTTGAGTTTCGTGTTGTGAAGTTTTCAACTTTTGGGTAAAGATTAGATGGACTATGGAATAAGGAGTGGCAAGAGCCTAAGATTGGGTATGCCCAAGTCACCCCAAGGTAATATCCAAGGACAACCAAGAGCCTAAGCTTGGGGATGCCCCGGAAGGCATCCCCTCTTTTGTCTTCGTTCATCGATAACTTTACTTGGAGCTATATTTTTATTCTCCACATGATATGTGTTTTGCTTGGAGCGTAATTTTATTTTGTTAGTATTTTCTTGATGTTATTTAGAGTAATGTTTTGCATCTATATTTTCAATAAAAAAGTCAAGTATAGCCTTTACCATGCTTATTTTGCTAGTATACATGTTGCTGTTTAAAAACAGAAAGTTTACCGCTGTTGCAAAAATTCCCTAGAAAAGTCAGAGAATGGAATAATGTTGAATTTTTTTTGCATATTGAGCTCTGATAAATATTATACAGCATAGTATTTTTCTCATAATTTTTGGAGTTAGGGAAGTATGATGAATCTTGCATTCTTTACAGACTATACTGTTTTGGCAGATTGCTCTTATGGTTGCATTGTTTGCATATGTTTGCTTGTTTAATGATTCTATTTGAGGATAGGAGTATTAAATATGCAGAGAATTTGGTATGCAATGTTGAATAATAATTTTGGTGATTTGTTACAGTAGAAAATGATAAGTTTTTGCATTGGTTTATACTAACCTACCTCACGAGTTCTTGTTGAGTTTGTATTGGATGAAGATTTTGATAAAAAGAAGAGAAACCATGATATAAGAAGAATTAAGGAGACATAAAAGCTCAAGCTTGGGGATGCCCAAGGCACCCCAAGATAATATTTCAAGAAGTCTCAAGCATCTAAGCTTGGGGATGCCCCGGTAGGCATCCCATCTTTCTTCTTCAACAACTATCGGTTAGTATCGGTTGATCCTAAGTTTTTGCTTCTTCACATGAGTTGTGCTATCCTTGCAATGTCATTTTATTTTATTTTGCTTGCAGTTTGAATACAATACCAAGATCTGAAATTCTTTAATGAGAGAGAGTCTTCACATAGTTACATAATTATTTAGCTACTCATTGATCTTCACTTATATCTTTTTGGAGTAGTTTGTCATTTACTCGTGTGCTTCACTTATATCTTATGAGTAAATTGTTGAATGAGTTGAATGTCACAAATCTGAAATTATATATGTCTCATTTTCTTATCCCATTGGGAGCAATGACTTCACATCTAAGAATTAGAGGTTGTAAATTTATTGAAGGTTATCAAGCATTGTATTGGTCATTTGAACAATTCATGAAAGAATATTGAAGGAAGAGAGATTTCACATATAAATATACTATCTTGGACATCTTTTATAATTGTGAGCACTCATTAAGTATGACATGCTAAAGTGTTGATGTTGGACAAGGAAGACAACGTAATGGGTTATGTTTTCTCACATCTCAGTTAAAGTATATTGTCATGGATCATTCAAACATGTTGAGCTTACCTTTCCCCCTCATGCTAGCCAAAATTCCTTGCACCAAGTAGAGATACTACTTGTGCTTCCAAATATCCTTAAACCCAATTTTTGCCATGAGTGTCCACCATACCTACCTATATGCGGTATTACCTGCCGTTCCAAGTAAATTTGCATGTGCCAAACTCTAATCCTTCAAACATTAATCTTTTTTGTATGCCCGAATCGCTCATGTAGCGACTAGGGGCTATCAGTATCTTCCATGCTAGGTGGGTTATTCTCAAGATGAGTGGACTCCGCTCATCATTCACGAGAAAAAATGGCTAGTAACCAGGATGCCCGGTCCCATGATCAAAAGATCAAAATCAAATCGAAAATAATTGCAAACAAAACTCCCCCAGGTTTGATGTTTGTTGGAGGCACCCATTGTTTCGGGCAAGCCAAGGATTGATGATTGTTGGTGGAGGGGGAGTAAAAACTTTTATCATTCTGTTTGGGAACCGCCTATAATGTATATAGTATGGAAGATATTGGGAACTCTTGGTTGTTATGTTGACAATGAGATCATACCTCTCAAAATTATTTATCTGTATTTCAAAATCAAGCTCTAGAACCTCTGCAAATCCCTGCTTCCCTCTGCGAAGGGCCTATCTTTTACTGTATGTCTTTTACTTTATGCAAGAGTCAAGGTGATCTTCACCTTTCCCTTTTTCATTTTATCCTTTGGCAAGCACCTCGTGTTGGAAAGATCCTGATATATATCCAATTGGATGTAAGTTAGCATGAACTATTATTGTTGACATCACCCAAAGGTGAATATGTTGGGAGGCAACACTATAAGCCCCTATCTTTCTTAGTGTCCGATTAAAACTCCATAACCATAAGTATTGCGTGAGTGTTAGCAATTGTAGAAGACTATATGATAGTTGAGTATGTGAAGTTTGCTAAATCAAAGCTCTGACATAGACCCTTCCTGAAAATAAGATGAATTGCAATTGTTTGATGACTAAGAATGAAGTTTATTAGTTTTCAAGAGAGTTTATGGTCTATGCTTTAACATGTGAATTGCTTGTTACTTGTTCGTGAGAAGTTTTATGAGATGAACTACTGTTATGACATATAATCATGCTAGAAAAGGTGATTGAAATTATCATTGATCAAACTTGTGCACCTTCTAGCATTCACACTTCATAAATTCTTTCTTTTATCATTTACCTACTCGAGGACAAGCAGGCATTAAGCTTGGGGATGCTTAGACGTCTCCAATGTATCTATAATTTATGAAGCATTCATGATATTTTATTATCTGTTTTGAACGATCACGGGCTTTATTATACACTTTTATATTACTTTTGGGACTAACCTATTAACCGGAGGCCCAGCCCATATTGTTGTTTTATTTCCTGTTTCAGTATTTCGAAGAAAAGGAATATCAAACAGAGTCCAAATGGAATGAAACCTTCGGGAGCGTGATTTTCGGAACGAACATGATCCGGGAGACTTGGAGTACAAGCCAGGGAAGCGTCGAGGAGGCTAGGAGATAGGAGGGCGCGCCCACCCCCCTGGGCGCGTCCCCCTATCTCGTGGGCAACCCAACCGTACCATCAATTACGGTAAGTGGGGAACGAGCAGGCTCCGTTAGGCAAGCGGGGAGGCGTAAAGTTTTATCGCCTTGATAAAAGGGGGAAAAGCCTCCTCCCTTCTACACACGCCTTCTTCTACTTATGCTCGCCCCTTTATTTTCTCCCAAGCCCTAGCGCCCAAGCATTCGTCTTCCCCACCAAAAAAGGTCCTCCGAAAATGTCCGGATCTGGAGCAGGAGGCAAGTGGATGGCCTCCTCCGTCCAGGAGAAGGATATTAAAAAGCTGCGGGCGGCCGGATATCTGGCCAAGAAAATTGGCCACCGTCTTCCAACGGCGGGACAGATTGTCCTAACTCCGGAGCCCCACGAGAGAGTTGTTTTCCTCCCCAATTTCTTCCGCGGGCTCGGGTTCCCCCTCCACCCTTTTGTTCGCGGCATCATGTATTACTACGGGATTGATTTTCATGATCTATCCCCCAATTCTTTCCTAAACATCTCAACGTTTATTGTCGTGTGCGAGGCCTTTCTCCGTATCTCGCCGCACTTCGGGTTATGGCTCAAGATTTCCAACGTGAAGCCCAAAGTGGTGAATGGCAAACATGCCGGGTGCGGAGGTGCCATGGTGAGCAGGATGCCCAAGGTCACATGGCCGACGGGTACTTTCAATGACTCTGTCAAGGAGTGGTAGCAACAGTGGTTCTATATCACTGAGCCGCGCGGCAAAAAGTTGGCCGCTACTCCCGAGTTTCGATCTGGAGCCCCTTTGCGGCTCACATCCTGGCCCAAGAAGGGCGTGAACTGGTTGCCGTCCGACGAACTATTAGTGATCCAGGCGCGCGTCAAAGGTATGGAGGACAAGGCCATCAGGCTTGTTGATGTGGTCCAAGTGATGCTGGTTCGCCTGATCCTTCCTTGCCAGCACAGAGGCTGTGACTTGTGGGAGTATGACCCGGCCGAACACCAGACCCTGCGGGAGCTTTTTGGCTCCTCACACAAGGACATCTGGAAGGTGCTCTTTAAGTCCGGCAAACCATGGCCGGACTCGGCCGCAGACCGCGGGTACCAATTGTCCCACCCCGCAAGTCTGGTAAGTCGTCATCATATCTTGGCTATTCGCATGTTTCATTGATATGTCCCAAAGGAGATGTTTTTTAATGTGTCTTTCCATGATTGCCTCAGGGATGGACGAAGGTGGCGGAGCGGATTCATTGCCCGGCCCCGCTGCCAGAAGAACCGGCGAGACCTCTTCTGACGAAGATGCTGGTCCCAGTGCCTTACAAGGCGCTGAAGAAAGAGGCCAACAAAAAGGCCAAGGAGACCAGGAGCGGTCTCCATTGTCGCGGTGCTTCGGACCTGAAGTCTGAAGACTCTAGTGACCCTCCCTCCTTCGGAGAGAACGAGGAGGAGGAAGAGGACGAGTAGGAGGAAGAGGATGAGGAGGAAGAAGAGCCTGAGTCCCCTACGAGGGGGAGGAAGAAAAGGACAGCCTCCTCATCCTTAGAGACAGATTCGCCTAAGAGGGGAAGAACATCCTTCCCTGAGGCGTCTACCATGGCTACCGACAGCAGCCTGGAGCGGGATCCCAGGGCCCAGCCCCTGATAAAATCGTAAGTGCATGAAATTTGAACATATTCATGCATCCAGAATTTACTAGAATGTAGTATTTTGATTCGCACCATGCTTTTTACAGTCCGGCGAGGTCTTCGGCCCAACAGGCCTCATTAGAGGACTCGTTGGGTTCCGATGCCTTGGAAAGTGAGACACCTCCCAAGGCCCCTTCCCAAGAGCCTGGCTGTGATGCCGAGGTGTCCTCCAAAAGGGACCTGAGCCAGGGGGGAGTACCTTGGGGGCCGGACGTGTGGGAGCGGCGGTTCCCATGAATGTCGACGGCGGGGGCGATCGTGGATCCGGCCCGCAGCCGGACACCGTCTCGGAGGCCCTTAAGGCTCCGGGATCGGGCGGGCAGCCCCTCTTGACTAGAGGGGGCGACCCTACTCCGCCCGCGACCTCCGTCCAACCAAAGGTGTCAGGCGGTCTGTCGACGGCACTGAAAGTGCGTCCATCATTGATGAACACCACGCCCTTATGGGTGTGGTGATAGAAAAGATTCAGGCCGCCGAGAGCGGACTGAATGAATCCCGCGTCATCCTTATAAAAGGCTTGGAGGTACATGTAAAAGACTGTCATAGTATAGATAGTAGCCCCTGATACACTGTCCGGAGAGGACAGGAACCGGACAGGGGATCAACTTCCTGTCCGCAGGAGACTTAGCTAATGACATATATATTTTATGAATCAGATGTCTGCAGCGACTGCCTCCTCTCATACTGCTAAAGTGTTCGGACTCAAGCAGAGTCTGGTGCAGGCCGAAGAGGAACTCGGCCGAGTGAAGAAGCAGCTGGAGGACCAACAAGGTATGTTTTGAAACTTTTAGTAAGTTTTAGCACAAGTAAGTAGTTGTGGCTATCTTAGAGTATATATATCGCACACTCCAGGGGCAAATGCCGAAATTGAGGCGCTCAAGAAGGATGTTGCCTTGGCCGAAAAGAAAGCGGCCTGGAGCAGGCTCTCCATGAAAAACACGAAGCGGGGGTCATGGAAGCTGAACGAGAGCTTCAGGAGGCCGTAGGGAGAAGCGAGAGCTTGGAGCAGAGTCTATCATTGAAAGAATCTGAACTCGCCCTAGCTCTCCGGACCACGAATGAGGTTCGGGAGGAAGCCCAGGCTGCGCTGAAGGATATTGAGGAGGCGCGGAAGATTGCGGCCGGTAAGGGTTTTTTTTTCTTCAAAGGGCCTTACACTTTTGCAGGGAATATTCATGATGACCCATTGAATCCTGATTTTTTAGGGGTATTTGCGGATTTGCCATGCATCATATCTGATGCTGCCCAATTCCGTCGAGCTGAGAAAAAGGAAACTGCGGAGAAGCTCTTCTGGTCATAGTATTTGGCGTCAGACTATCCGGTGCCATTTGTCGACCAGCTCAAACAGCTGATCGAACTGCATTAGGCGGCCGAACTAGCCATGAAGGATCTGGTTATCCGGTTATGGCCCGCCGAGCCTATATCGAGCAGTTTCTTTAGGCTCATGAAGCGGATTGTGAGGGCCTGCCCTCGGCTGGACGTCATTAAGCGGTCGTTTTGCATAGAAGGGGCACGAACGGCATTTGCCCATGCGAAAGTGCACTGGGGGAAGCTTGGTGCTGAGAAGCTGATGACTGAGGGGCCGCCGGAGGGGAAGGAACACCGCAAGCCCGAACTATATTATGATGGTGTCCTGAAAGGCGCCCGCCTCGTGGCCGAGGAATGTATGAAAGACATTATTTTTCCCTGAAAGCATATGTGATATCCTTTGTAAGGCAAAACAGAGTCACTTATATGTAGGTGCCTGCTATGTGTAAATTCTATTCCTGCGCGGCTGTTTAATATGTTAGTCTTGAGAGTTGGCCAGTCGTCGGCTTCTGCCCCCACGTAGGAACTACGGGGGTGTTCGAGATAAACCTAAACACTCTTTATCCCATTCTTGGGTCCATGAAGGAGGTGTTCAGCACAACGAACCAGGCAATCGGACTATAGGGCTTTATTACTCTCACTTAGCCATAGGAATTCGAGTATGGGAGGCGCAGCCCCTAGTGTTCGGAAGACCGCACGGGGGATCAAATAGCGCCTGATCGGTGGACCGATCCTTCGCACGCTGCATTTTATTATGGCATTTATGCGGAATAAATCCTTAAAGATTTTACAACCTCTCGAACAGCTGACCAACTCCCGCCTTATCATGACAGTCGGTTTTCGGCTTTCTCTACTGAGGTGTTCGTCCGGCAGAACCGGGACACAATCACAGTAGTTCTCCCAGCGCTACCTTAGCCGATATTGGGGAACATAAGGTACCAAAACATGGGAGTTGGGCAAACCCAACCAATGACCCAAGACATCATTCGGAGCTGATGCATATAATGCTATAAGTTCGGGGTGCCGAACGACCGAAAAGGTGTTCGGACTTTAGTCGTCGTAGTACGGGTGCAAGGAAGCCCTGACATTCAAAGGCATAACACGATGTTCGGATGCCGTTATGACAAAATGTCGTTGAGAAATAGCAGATAAGCGTCAAATGACTCTCCATGCTGTAACTAAGTAACACGTCTATGCGTATGAGTACAGTGCATGTTATAAAAGAGAGGCATGACGGCAGAACCTGTTAGGGCCGGGCGGTGGTTGGCTATGCGCGAGTCTGGAGGAATATCCAGATTGTATTCAGGTGGGGTGGAGATACCCCCTGTGTGCGTCCGAGCTGCTTCCAAGTCGCCGGTCCTGTTATGCGCGAGGGCGAACCTGCGAATAATGCTTAAGAGGCGTGTGTGAGCAGTGGCTGAGCCGTGGATGTGATCCGTCCGGCTTACGCTGAAGGATCAGTATGAGCTATGGTTAGGTTGGGGTATCATGAAGTAGTTCGGACTCCTTTGTGTCCGGGAGTTCGGCTGTCAAATCTAAGTTTGATTGAAAAAACCGTGACTCGCTGCTTCAGTGAATAAAGTAGCCGAATATTCTTCAGTGCTGAGGCGAAGCTCAGTCTTGACCGCATTTGTGACTTCATCACGTGGGTCTTGGGTGGTAATGCGTCGAGTCACAGTGTATCCTAGCGGTGCTGAGTAGCTACTGCCTAGAGGTGTTAGACCGAAAGTTGGTATGACATTTTTGGCTATCCGGAGACCAACTCCGGGGTGGCGGGGCCTAGATGGCTGTCACGCCTATTTATGGTACTCTAGAATGAGTTATTTGGTGAGTCTGATCCTCGAGTTATCGGTCCCTAGACTTGATAATCTGGGCTTCTTCACGCTCCTTCTGGCGCCGGCCTGCCGATTTGTTTAAAAACCTAGCATTCTCTATTGGTATGATTGGCAGCCGCTCCTGGGGTGCCATGAATTTGACATGGGCGGTCAAGTATGCGGTTCAAGCTGGAGGGGTCCGAATTAAGATGTTGAAGTCTCTTCTCCCGCTCAATGGGTTGAGGATTACGGGCTCCTGTGTTGATCGTCATTCCTGGGCACCATTTTTTGCCTTGGGACGCTTATATTTGTTGCACCAAGGTTAGTAGACTCTGTTTTTGTCCGCTGATGCGTACGGGGTGCTTGCCATGTTGCTGTTTGGTATATAATGCTGGTCTTGTGCGCAGCCCCTTGTCGCGGTGTGTTGTCGGCGGGGTGTAGGCATGCGTTTGGTTTTTAGTGTCGCCTCCTCGAATTGAGGTAGCAGCCTGCGTTTTGGGTAGTATTTTGTTCGGCGCTCGAGTCTGTATTCTTTGGCTGCCCGGGCCTTAGTCCGTCTGTCTGTGAGCAGATCTTGGTCAGCTTGGAGCTCCTGCTGCTTCTTTTTCAGGCTTCTTGAAGCGCTCCTTCTCTATGTGATCCTCTGGTACGCCGAATTCATCATCACCGAGGCTCACCTCATCTTCGAAGGGAGGCATATAGTTATCGTTCTCCAAGTATCCGTCTGTCGCATGTTCGTTTGGGCTAGCCTGCCCGTGTTCCTGTTCGGCTTGCTCGAAGGTGGGTTGATCAGGATCGTATTCCTCTTCGGCACCATCTGGATTTTCTCCAGTGCCGGTATTGTTGTGGCAAGGCTTGGAGCGGCACCGATGACGCCCATGTTTTGCTTTCTTCCCCGAGGGGCTATCTCCCATTGCCTTATCGCCATTGGTTTCTTTGGGAGTATCCACCATATATATATCATAGGAAGAGGTGGCAGTCCAACGCCCTGTGGGCGGTGGTTCCAGTTCTTCTCTCGCATCTTCGTCTATACCATTGATGTCTTCGGAGTCGAAGTTAAGAACGTCGGTTAAGTCATCGACCGTGGCTATTAAGTGGGTGGTGGGTGGGTAACGAATTTCTTCGTCACCAGCTTCCCACTTGAGCTGGACATAGTTTGGTCAGGAGTCTCCTGACAAAGAGAGAGACCTTAATGAGCCCAGCACGTCTCCGAAGGGTGAGTGCTGAAGGATATCCACGGCGGTGAACTCCATGACTGGAGCCCAGTTGGGTTCAATGGGCACGGATGTGCGCGGTCCGGAGCACATGGCCGGAGATCAGTCCGGGGGTCCGGAGACACAGATCCCCTTAGGAGAGGAGTCTGTGTTCGGCTCCAACACCGAGGAGTGTGCGTCCTCCAGGGCGGGGGCCATCCACCCGTCCTTGGAAGGCACGACCTGCTCTGGAACAAAGTCCGGAGCTGTAGCAGGTGCGATGTTCTGAATACTGTCCGACTGCAGATCTAGGTCATGCACATCGTGCTTGTTCGACACTCCTGACACGGGCCCGAATCCGTCGAAGATCAAGTCTCCGCGGATGTCGGCAGTGTATTTTAGGTTTCCAAACCTGACCTGATGGCCAGGGGCGTAGCTATCGATCTGCCCCAGATGGCCAAGCGAGTTGGCCCGCAGTGCGAAGCAACCGAACTCGAAGATCTGTCCGGGGAGCAAAGTCTCACCCAGGACAGCGTGGTTGAAGGTTGGAGAAGCCATCTAGCCTTGCAGCGACGACACATAGGAACTCTCAATGAAATCACCAATGTCGGTGTCAAAACCGGCGGATCTCGGGTAGGGGGTCCCAAAATGTGCGTCTAAGTCTAATGGTAACAGGAGACCGGGAACACGATGTTTACCCAGGTTCGGGCCCTCTCGATGGAGGTAATACCCTACTTCCTGCTTGATTGATCTTGATGATATGAGTATTACAAGAGTTGATCTACCACGAGATTAGAGAGGCTAAACCCTAGAAGCTAGCCTATGGTATGATTGTTGTTGTTGTCCTGCGGACTAAACCCTCCGGTTTATATAGACAACGGAGGGGCTAGGGTTACACAGAGTCCCATCCAGGTACGGGATGAAGTCTTCTATCTTGTATCTTCATAGTCCAACAGTCCGGCCAAAGTATATAGTCCAGCCGTCCGGATACCCCCTTATCCAGGACTCCCTCATTTACCCTCGGGGCTGAGGGTATGTACCAGTAGCTATGTGTTTGATCTCTCTCTCTATCGTGTTCTCTCTATGGCACGATCTAGATGTATCGCGAGCTTTGCTATTATAGTTGGATTTTATGATGTTTCTCCCCCCTCTACTCTCTTGTGATGAATTGAGTTTTCCCTTTGAAGTTATCTTGTCGCATTGAGTCTTTAAGGATTTGAGAACACTTGATGTATGTCTTGCCGTGCTTATCTATGGTGACAATGGGATATTCATGTGATCCACTTGATGTATGTTTTGGTGATCAACTTGCGGGTTCCACCCATGAACCTATGCATAGGGGTTGGCACACGTTTACGTCATGACTTTCCGGTAGAAACTTTGGGGTGCTCTTTCAAGTACTTTGTGTTGGTTGAATAGATGAATCTGAGATTGTGTGATGCATATCGTATAATCATGCCCTAAGATACTTGAGGTGACAATGGAGTATCTAGGTGACATTAGGGTTTTGGTTGAATTGTGTCTTAAGGTGTTATTCTAGTATGAACTCTATGATAGATTCAACGGAAAGAATAGCTTCATGTTACTTTACTACGGACTCTTGAATAGATAGAACAGAAAGGATAACTTTGAGGTGGTTTCGTACCCTACCATAATCTCTTCGTTAGTTCTCCGCTATTAGTGTCTTTGGAGTGACTCTTTGTTGCATGTTGAGGGATAGTTATGTGATCCAATTATGTTATTATTGTTGAGAGAACTTGCACTAGTGAAAGTATGAACCTTAGGCCTTGTTTCCTACAATTGCAATACCATTTACTCTCACTTTTATTATTAGTTACCTTGCTGTTTTTATAATTTCAGATTACAAATACCTTTATCTACTATCCATATTGCACTTGTATCACCATCTCTTCGCCGAACTAGTGCACCTATACAATTTACCATTGTATTGGGTGTGTTGGGGACACAAGAGACTCTTTGTTATTTGGTTGTAGGGTTGTTTGAGAAAGACCATCTTCATCCTACGCCTCCCACGGATTGATAAACCTTAGGTCATCCACTTGAGGGAAATTTGCTACTGTCCTACAAACCTCTGCACTTGGAGGCCCAACAACGTCTACACGAAGAAGGTTGTGTAGTAGACATCAAGCTCTTTTATAGCGCCGTTGCCGGGGAGGCTAGGTAAGCGGCACTCACACCCCATCAACTAAGCTCTTTTTTGGCGCCGTTGCCGGGGAGGTGAGTGCTTGAAGGTATATCTTTAGATCTTGCAATCGAATCTTTTTGTTTCTTGTTTTATCACTAGTTTAGTTTATAAAAGAAAATTACAAAAAAAATGGATTTGACTTTGTCTCATAGGCTTCATCCTTTTAATATCTTTCATGAGTATGATGAAAAGGAAAGTTGTGTTCAAGTGCTAGAAGAAGAATTACATAGAATGCTTGGCATGAAATATGTGAATGATGAGCATGGTTGCAATGTTGTTAGTATGAATTCCTTGAATATCCATGATGCTAATGATATGAAAAGCCACAAGCTTGGGGAAGCTATGTTTGATGAGGATGAAATATTTGAGAATGCTGAAATTAATGTTTGTCACAAGCTTGGGGATGCTACGTTTAATGAAGATGATATTTTTAGCCTCCCAAGTTTTGATATGCAAAGTTGTTACTTCCTAAATAAAGTTGATATTTTTAGGTGCTGGTTATATTGTTGAATTCATGCATGATGCTACTGAAAATTATTATGATGGAGGAACATATGCTTGTAGGAATTGCAATAATACCAAGTTTCCTCTCTATGTGCTTAAAGTTTTAAAGTTATGCTTGTTTTGCCTTCCTATGCTAGTTGATTATTGTTCCCATAAGTTGTTTGCTCATGAAATCCCTATGCATAGGAAGTGGGTTAGACTTAAATGTGCTAGTCATATGCTTCATGATGCTCCCGTTATATTTCAATTCTTATCTTTTATGTGAGCATCATTGTCATCATCATGCCTAACTAAAAAGGCATTAAAGAAAAGTGCTTGTTGGGAGACAACCCAATATTTACCCTTACTGTTTTTGTGTGTTCACATGATTATGCTACTGTAGTAATCATTTTTATAGGTTTGTTTCAATAAAGTTCCAAGTAGGACCTTTGGGAAGACTTGGGTGAAGTCTTTATGATCATGCTATAAAAAACAAAAACTTTAGCTCTCACGAGATTAGCTGCTATTTTTTACTGGAGAGTGATTTTAGGTTGATTATTTTTGCAGACGATTAATAGACAAATTCATCAGGTCCACCAATTTATTTCAGAATTTTTGTAGTTACAGAAGTATTCGAATGATACAGATTACTACAGACTGTTCTGTTTTTGACAGATTCTTTTTCTTTGTGTTATGTCCATGGCTCACGTTCATGTATTGCATGAAAGTTGAAAGAGTTTGAGATTATTAAAGTATGAAACAATTAATTGGCTCATCATCGGGGTTGTGCATGATTAAATACGTTGTGTGATGAAGATGAAGCATAGCCAGACTATATGATTTTGTAGGGATAACTTTCTTTAGCCATGTTATTTGGAGAAGACATGACTACCTTGACTAGTATGCTTGAAGTATTACTATTTCTCATGTCACTATGAACTTTTATTTTGTATTATTTGGATCTGAATATTCATGCCACAATGAAAGAAAATTACATTATGAATTATGCTAGGTAGCATTCCACATCAAAAATTCTCTTTTTATCATTTACCTACTCGAGGACAAGCAGGAATTAAGCTTGGGGATGCTTGATACGTCTCCAACGTATCTATAATTTTTTATTCTTCCATGCTATTATATTACCCCTTTTGGATGTTTATGGGCTTTATTCTACACATTTATATCATTTTTGGGACTAACCTACTAACCGGAGGCCTAGCCCGTATTGCTGTTTTTTTGCCTATTACAGTATTTCGAAGAAAAGGAATATCAAACGGAGTCCAAACGGAATGAAACCTTTGGGAGCATTATTTTTGGAACAAATATGATCCGTAGAGCCTGGAGTGCAAGTCAAGAAAGCTCCGAGGGCCCCACGAGATAAGAGGGCCCCCCCTGTAGGGCGTGCCCCCTGTCTCGTGGGCCCCTCGGGCGTCCACCGATGTACTTCTTCCTCCTATATATGTCCACGGACCCCAAAAACATCTAGGAGCACCACGAAACACAATTTCCACCGCCGTAACCTTCTGTATCCGCGAGATCCCATCTTGGAGCCTTCGCCGGCACTCTGCCGGAGGGGGAATCGACCATGGAGGGCTTCTACATCAACAACATAGCCTCTCCGATGAGTTGTGAGTAGTTTACCACAGACCTACAGGTCCATAGTTATTAGCTAGATGGCTTCTTCTCTCTTTTTGGATCTCAATACAATGTTCTCCCCCTCTCTTGTGGAGATCTATTCGATGTAATCTCTTTTTGCGGTGTGTTTGTCGAGATCCAATGAATTGTGGGTTTATGATCAAGTTTATCTATGAATAATATTGGAATCTTCTCTGAATTCTTTTATGTATGATTGAGTTATCTTTACAAGTCTCTTCGAATTATCAGTTTGGTTTGGCCTACTAGATTGATCTTTCTAGCCATGGGAGAAGTGTTTAGCTTTGGGTTCAATCTTGCGGTGATCTTACCCAGTGACAGAAAGGGTTGCAAGACACGTATTGTATTGTTGCCATCAAGGATAACAAGATGGGGTTTATATCATATTGCATGTGTTTATCCTTCTATATCATGTCATCTTGCTTAAGGCGTTACTCTGTTCTTATGAACTTAATACTCTAGATGCAGGCAGGAGTCGGTCGATGTGTGGAGTAATGGTAGTAGATGCAGGCAGGAGTCGGTCTACTTGTTATGGACGTGATGCCTATATACATGATCATGCCTAGATAACGTCATAATTATTCGCTTTTCTATCAATTGCTCGATAGTAATTTGTTCACCCATCGTAATACTTATGCTCTCGAGAGAAGCCTCTAGTGAAACCTATGGCCCCGGGGTCTATCTCTTATCATATTTGCTTTCAATCTACTTTTATTTGCATCTTTACTTTTCTGCATCTATATCACAAAATACCAAAAATATATTTATCTTATTATACTATCTCTATCAGATCTCACTTTCGTAAGTGACCGTGAAGGGATTGACAACCCCTTTATTGTGTTGGTT
Organism: Triticum dicoccoides; assembly: GCF_002162155.2. NCBI lineage: Eukaryota > Viridiplantae > Streptophyta > Magnoliopsida > Poales > Poaceae > Triticum > Triticum dicoccoides. The sequence continues at coordinate 582,978,202 of NC_041389.1, forward strand.
GCGAGTTCTCAGTTTGTTTGTGTAGGTGCGTGAGACTTTTGAGGAGCCTCCTACTGGATTGATACCTTGGTTCTCAAAACTGAGGGAAATACTTACGCTACACTTTGCTGCATCACCCTCTCCTCTTCGGGGAAAACCAATGCTAGCTCAAGACGTAGCACCTATTAACCAGAGGCCCATCCCATATTGCTATTTTATTGCCTGTTTCAGTATTTCGAAGAAAAGGAATATCAAACGGAGTCCAAACGGAATGAAACCTTCGGGAGCATGATTTTTGGAATGAACATGATCCGGGAGACTTGAGGTACAAGCCAGGGAAGCCTCGAGGAGGCCAGGAGATAGGAGGGCGCGCCCACCCCCTGGGCGCGCCCCCGTGTCTCGTGGGCCCCTCGAGACTCCTCGGCTGACTTCTTTCGCCTATATATTCTCATATACCCTAAAACCATCGAAGACGAAGATAGATTGGGAGTTCCGCCATTGCAAGCCTCTGTAGCCACAAAAAACCTCTCGGGAGCCTGTTCCGGCACCCTGCCGGAGGGTGGATCCATCACCGGTGGCCATCTTCATCATCCCGGCGCTCTCCATGACAAGGAGGGACTAGTTCACCCTCGGGGCTGAGGGTATGTACCAGTAGCTATGTGTTTGATCTCTCTATCTCTCGTGTTCTCTCTATGGCACGATCTTGATGTATCGCGAGCTTTGCTATTATAGTTGGATCTTATGATATTTCTCCCCCCTCTACTCTCTTGTGATGAATTGAGTTTTCCCTTTGAAGTTATCTTGTCGGATTGAGTCTTTAAGGATTTGAGAACACTTGATGTATGTCTTGTCGTGCTTATCTGTGGTGACAATGGGATATTCACGTCATCCACTTGATGTATGTTTTGGTGATCAACTTGCGGGTTCCACCCATGAACCTATGCATAGTGGTTGGCACACGTTTTCATCTTGACTTTCCGGTAGAAACTTTGGGGCGCTCTTTCAAGTACTTTGTGTTGGTTGAATAGATGAATCTGAGATTGTGTGATGCATATCGTATAATCATGCCCACAGATACTTGAGGTGACAATGGAGTATCTAGGTGACATTAGGGTTTTGGCTGATTTGTGTCTTAAGGTGTTATTCTAGTATGAACTCTATGATAGATTGAACGGAAAGAATAGCTTCATGTTATTTTACTACGGACTCTTGAATAGATAGAACAGGAAGGATAACTTTGAGGTGGTTTCGTACCCTACCATAATCTCTTCATTTGTTCACCGCTATTAGTGTCTTTGGAGTGACTCTTTGTTGCATGTTGAGGGATAGTTATGTGATCCAATTATGTTATTATTGTTGAGAGAACTTGCACTAGTGAAATTATGAAACTTAGGCCTTGTTTCCTACAATTGCAATACCATTTACGCTCACTTTTATTATTAGTTACCTTGCTATTTTTGTAATTTCAGATTACAAATACCTTTATCTACTATCCATATTGCACTTGTATCACCATCTCTTCGCCGAACTAGTGCACCTATACAATTTACCATTGTATTGGGTGTGTTGGGGACACAAGAGACTCTTTGTTATTTGGTTGCAGGGTTGTTTGAGAGATACCATCTTCATCCTACTCCTCCCACGGATTGATAAACCTTAGGTCATCCACTTGAGGGAAATTTGCTATTGTCCTACAAACCTCTGCACTTGGAGGCCCAACAACGTCTACAAGAAGAAGGTTGTGTAGTAGACATCAAGACCGATGGTGAAAAATTATTGCAGCCAAGGCTTTCCACATTGCTTTATATAAAGCTCATATCTAATTGGGTAGCTTTGCTCATTTCTTACTTGGCTTACATTTGGTCTCAATTGAGACTGTATGTTCTAACTATTTTCGTTTCAGAAATTTAAAGCCAAGGTTAAAATCTTCTGAGCAAACCGATGCCAGTATAGTTTCTTATCCAAAGAAATTGGAGATAGAGTGCAAAACACAATGCATAGCTGAATGGGGTGATGCAAAAATCTAAACCATTCGTTTGCTTAACACCAAAGCCGTTCTCAGAGCAAGATCGGCTAGAGAATAAAAAGTTTACCTTCAATTCAAGCATGTGTCATCAAATATTTGATTTGTTGTTGAGAAATAGTTATATTAGAATTTTTTATCACCATGTTGAGCCATCTGTCCAGGGACGAATGTCTTATAAGTTGCATGATTCGTCCAAGCATAATTTTGAGGATTGCAACATGTTTTGTCAAATAGTTAAATCGGCCATTGGTAAAGGACGATTGAAATTTGTTGAGACACCAAGAGATGACCAGTCTATTCCGATTGGTCCCGATGGCAGAAAGTTTTTGCATCAGCTGCTTCAAGCCGATCCATTTAAAGAGAAGGTAAAAACTGCAGGTGATGGGATCAAGCTTTCAAGTAAAGAAGTTGTTGAAGAGCATAATGAACATAATCTTGAGGGCGAAAATTCCATCAAACCTACAATGGAGACGTCAAGGACTGGGGGGCAGCAAGCAAATCCAATGATCAATGAAAGCAAACCAAAAGAAAGCAAAGGCCGAAATAAGCGCAAGTGTAAGAGATCAAAAATCACATTCGCTGAACTATTGGATAAATATCAAAATAAGAGTGAAGATAAGAATGTTTATCGGCCAAATCATGCAAAGAAACGAAGATCACCCCCAAGGCGCAAATATGAGGATCGATATTGGCAAAGTGATAATTTTAATGCAAGATATTCATATCCTTATTTTGGGCCGCCAATGCCAATGCCGTGGATGCATCCCTATGCTCATGTTGATTCATATCCATCATGGGACAGGTATGATACAAGGGCACTGAGGGAGTCCCGGACTAGGGGGTGTCCGGATAGCCGAACTATCATCATCGACCGGACTCCAAGACTATGAAGACACAAGATTGAAGACTTTGTCCCGTGTCCAGATGGGACTTTCCTTGGCGTGGAAGGCAAGCTTGGCGATACGGATATGTAGATATCCTACCATTGTAACCGACTTTCTGTAACCCTAGCCCTCTCCGGTGTCTATATAAACCGGATGGCTTTAGTCCATAGGACGAACAACAATCATACCATAGGCTAGCTTCTAGGGTTTAGCCTCCTTGATCTCGTGGTAGATCCACTCTTGTAACACACATCATCAATATTAATCAAGCAGGACGTAGGGTTTTACCTCCATCAAGAGGGCCCGAACCTGGGTAAAACATCGTGTCCCTTGTCTCCTGTTACCATCCGCCTAGACGCATAGTTCGGGACCCCCTACCCGAGATCCGCCGGTTTTGACACCGACATTGGTGCTTTCATTGAGAGTTCCTCTGTGTCATCACCATCAGGAAGGATGCCTTTTCCTGTCTTCAAAGACGGCACCGTCGTTAAGGGAGCTTTGGCCGTCGGCCAGACTATCCGGCTAGGCGGCTTTCTTATGACCGCCCGTTCGGCCACCGCTCCAATAATGACCTCTCAGGTCATTGAAAGTGATCTGCATGTCAGCTCGGAATTCGCCGAGCAGTTAGATCCGATTGAGCTCTCCTCCGTAAACGAGCTCTTGGACTGCATCGCCGCCCTGGGAGTCGCTACTGACTACGATCAGATCAGGCTTAAAACCGATCTGAGAGAAATTAACTCTCCCCAGGTTACCCACCACGCTGTCGTGGTAGAGGAACAATGCGGGGACTCTTCTTCTATATTAAAAACCAACTATGTCCGGATTCCCCATCCCCCCATGCCGGATTCCCGCGGAGGGACGGACGCTAATCAAATACTGAACCTAAAGTCAGGCATCGGACCAGATTCGTTGGAAAGCATCCGGCAAACCAATCTTCCGAATCCGGAAGCCTCTGGGCCTTTGAGCCTCAGATTGGGCGAGGTTCTGAACTTGATTCCACCCGCCCACCCAAACATAAGTGATCTATCTCAAATACGGCAAGAGCCCGATGAAACAGTACATCATTACTGGGCCAGATTCCTCCTGGTTATGGACAGGATAAAGGACTGCCATGAAGAAAGCGCGATTTCAATTTTCTGCAACAATTGCACGGACAAGGGAATCATAAACGCCATCAGTTGTCGCGAAGTTACACGCTTTGCTGACCGAGCGACCATTGTAAAAAAATACTGCGCAATGGAAAGTGCCTGGAAAACTGAAACTAGGTTTTGGGACAATCCGGCCCTGAATGCAACCCCAGTCCGAAATAAAAGGGTGCGTCATACTCAAGCACCTGGGTTAAAAAGCAAAAAGCAAAAACCCTATTAAGGGTATGGAACCGTACTGGAGGGATGGCTCAACGGACCCTGCAAAATCCACAGTACGGAGGGCGCCACTCCAACACATAGCCTTCGAGCATGTTGGATATTACGGCAGGTGGCCAAAAGTGGCGAAGGCTTTTTAGCCCCGGGCAACCAGCCCAGCAGCACCAGTACGGTATTAACAGCCTTCGAGACTTTCGCATCAAATAACATACGGAAACGAACAATCCGCAGCCTTGCTGAAGTCTACCAAGTAGCAACAACAAATCCATGGAGCGACACGGCTATCACCTTTAATGCTAGCGACGAACCTAAATTCCGAACAACTAGAGCACCAGCGGCATTGGTCCTCAGTCTGATAGTGGACGGCTTTCGTCTTACCAAGGTACTCATGGATGGCGGCAGCGGACTAAACCTCATCTACGAGGAAACCCTTCAAAAAATGTAAATTGACTGGAGCCGCATTGAGCGAAGCAGCACAACCTTCAGGGGAATAATCCCTAGTCGAGAAGTACGCTGCACGGGAAAAATCACACTAGATGTAGTGTTCGGCTCGCCGGACAATTATAGGTCCGAAGAGGTCACGTTCCAAGTGGCCCCATTCGGCAGCGGATATCACGCTTTGTTAGGACGAGAGGCATTCACAATCTTCCAAGCTATACCCCATTACGGGTACATGAAGCTCAAAATGCCCGGACCCAATGGAATAATCACTCTCGCCAGTGATCCAGATACAGCACTCTGCGCTGAGAATAAGACGGCCACACTAGCCCTAGAGGCATTATCCGAAGCCCTAGCGGTAGAGGAATTAACCGCGCTGCGCTCCATGGTGGATAGGGACGATGTTATACTAGATAAGAGGTCCAAGTCCACCTCCTTTAAACCAGCAGACGAAATAGTCAAATTCCAGGTCCATCCAACGGACCCCACAAAGACGGCATCCATTGGGGCACAATTAAATCCTGATGTAGAAGCCACACTACGAGAATTCCTTCGGGAAAATTGGGATATTTTTGCCTGGCATCCTTCAGACATGCCAGGAATCCCACGCAGGCTGGCAGAGCACAGCCTAAATATCCTAAAAGGATTCAAGCCAGTCAAACAAGCTCTTCGGCGATTTTCCGAACCCAAAAGACAGGCAATGGGAGAGGAGCTAGCCAAACTCTTAGAAGCCGGATTCATCAGAGATATCAAACATCCGGACTAGCTAGCCAACCTGGTAATGGTACCAAAAAGGACAAATCCTGGCGCCTCTGCATCGATTTCAAAGACCTTAACAAGGCCTGTCCAAAGGACCCTTTCCCTCTCCCTCGCATCGACCAAATCATCGATGCTACCGCAGGGCACGATTCATTGTGCTTCCTCGATGCATACTCCGGATACCATCAAATCAAGATGGCGGAAAAAGACCAGGCTGCAACGGCATTCATTACTCCATATGGGCCATTCTGCTTCAACACAATGCCCTTCAGACTCAAACGTCGGCGCAACATATCAACGTATGATTCAGACATGTCTGGCTACCCAGATAGGCAAAACAGTAGAGGCATACGTAGACGATGTGGTCGTCAAGACCAAGCACGTCGAAACTCTAGTAGACGACTTGAGGGTGACATTTGACAACCTCCGAGCATATGACATTAAGCTCAACCCGGAGAAGTGTGTCTTCGGAGTACTAGCCGGAAAACTTTTGGGCTTCATTGTATCCGGTAGAGGAATTGAAGCAAACCCAGCCAAGATCCGAGCTCTGTCACAATTGGATATCCCAAAAGACCTCAAGCAAATACAAAAACTAACTGGGTGCGTAGCGGCTCTAAGTCGCTTCATCTCCCGTTTGGGAGAAAAGGCTCTGCCCCTCTATCGCCTTCTCCGGCGCACCGAACACTTCGAATGGACGGATGCCGCCACGACCGGACTCGAAGAAATCAAGGCCATACTGGCAACAAATCCGGTCCTAGCCGCGCCCAACCTGGGCGAACCTATGTTATTATATATCGCAGCAACACATCAAGTTGTCAGCGCGGTACTCGTCGTCGAACGAGAAACTGAAGGGCACAGATTCCCTCTTCAAAAACTAGTGTACTACGTATCCACTACGTTAACTCCATGCAAGTCCCGTACCCACATTATCAAAATATAGTGTATGCGGTGTTCATGGCATCCCAGAAGCTGCGACACTACTTTCAAGAGTGTTCCATAACGGTGGCCTCCGAAGTACCTCTCAACGATATTATAAACAATCACGACGCAATAGGCAGGATTGCAAAGTGGGCCATTGAGCTCTTACCATTTGACATAACCTACAAACCACGGCGAGCTATAAAGTCGCAAGTCCTGGCTGACTTTGTCGCCAAATGGACCGAAGCCGAACTCCCTAAAGAGTATGACGCGTACTCCAATTGGATCATGCATTTCGACGGTTCCAAAATGTTGGCTGGCTTGGGGGCTGGCGTCGTCTTGACGTCCCCAACTGGAGACACCGTCCAATACGTACTTCAAATAATGTACATGGACTCCAACAACGCAGCCGAATATGAGGCCCTTCTACACGGCCTCTAGATGGCAATCTCCATGGGCATCCAACGCCTAGAGGTGCGCGGGGATTCAAACCTCGCAATATCCCAAGTAAATGGAGACTTTGACGCCAAAGATCCGAAAATGGCAGCTTACCACAACGCTGTCCTAAAAATGTCAGCCCGGTTCGAAGGACTCGAATTCCATCACGTAGCCCGGGATAATAACCAGGCAGCAGACGTGTTAGCACGCATCGGCGCAAAACGTGAGGCCGTACCTCCAAACATCTTCCTGGAACGGCTCTTTAAGCCATCCGTATTATGGGAAGAGGAGTCCGGAAATAACAGTCCGGAGCCAGCTGCACCACCTAACCCAGACAATTCTGACACGATCGGTGGCTCAGCCAATGAAATAACACCTTCAGCCCACGAAATAATGGCAGTAATTGCCCCGTGGACGGAACCATTCCTAGCCTACTTAATTAGGCAGGAACTTCCCGAAGACCAAAATGAGGCCCGCTGCATAGTTCGACGATCTAAAGCCTACAAGGTCCATGCGGGAGAACTTTATAAGAAAAGCACAACCGGAGTCCTTCAAAGGTGTATCTCCGAAGAGGAGGGGCGAAATCTCCTGGCTGAAATTCACGCCGGACTCGGCGGGCACCACGCCGCAGCCCAGGCCCTTGTAGGCAAGGCCTTCCGTACGGGATTTTATTGGCCAACAGCTCGGGCAGATGCTCAGGACTTAGTCCGACGATGCGTTGGTTGCTAGCTCTTTACTAATCAGAGCCACATGCCACCCACCGCCCTTAAAACTATACCCATCACCTGGCCGTTCGCGGTCTGGGGGCTTGACATGGTTGGACCCCTTAAAGGGGGAACCCACAAGCGCAAATACTTATTGGTCATGGTGGACAAATTCACCAAATGGATTGAAGCCAAGCCGGTTAAAACGGCAGAATCCGGACCTGTGATAGACTTCATATCCGGGGTAGTACACGTTTTGGCGTCCCCCACAGCATCATCACTGATAACGGCATGAATTTCACGGCCGATGAGGTTAAACTCTAGTGCAAAAACATGGGCATAAAGCTCGATTACGCTTCAGTCTATCACCCTCAAACTAACGGTCAAGTCGAGCGAGCAAATGGTCTAATCATGAGCGGCATCAAACCCAGACTAGTGCGGTCCCTCAAGGAATCTAACACGCACTGGGTAGAGGAGCTCGACTCCGTACTCTGGGGGCTGCGGACCACGCCAAACCGAACTACCGGATTCACACCATTTTTTATGGTGTACGGCGCAGAGGCAGTTCTGCCCTGCGATATAATTCATGACTCACCTTGCGTGCGCATGTACGAAGAAAGAGAAGCCGAGCTAGATCGGTAGGACAATTTGGACGCTTTAGAGGAGGAACGGGACGTGGCAAAAGCTCGTTCCGCATTTTACCAACAGCAGGCTCGAAGATATCAAAGCAGAGAAGTACAGGCCAAAGCTTACAATGTCGGCGAACTTGTTCTACGCCTGCCGGACAAGAAAAAGGACAAACTTAAGCCCAAGCGGAAGGTCCCTTCATCATCGACCAAGTCCTGACCGGCGGAGCATACCGTCTACGTAACGCATCTAACAACCGACTCGAGCCGAACCCATGGAATGCAGCCCGTCTCCAAAGATTCTACGCCTAAGGCCGGACTCAAAGTTCGTCTCACTCTTCCGTCCACCTTTTTACATTTTCACTATCTCTTGTCCCCCTCCTTCTTCCCACTTTTTTTTTCTTTTCAATACCTTTGATAGGCTGATTTGCGCATTGTTCACACACACTCGATGTGCTCCTAGCACTCGTTATACCTGGGAGCTTCTTTAACATAAGCTTATTTATACGGGCTTCATGCCCAACACATGTGTCATACTTCCGCATGTACCTTTTATTCACCATTATATGCATCGATATGACTTAAGTTTTGGCCAAGCTGGGTTGCCTGGCTCCTATGCTTACCCCTACGTTCCCGATTGTTCGGCTAGGAGGTAAAGGGAGCACCTCTGCGATTGTTACTGTCGGGTCAGCCGGATGTGTACCTCAGACTGGGTGAAGCCGAAAGCTAGCGTTCCTAAGAGAATATTCGGTTGGTGACTTGAAAGATGATTTATTACTTACTTATTTATTTGCCCCCAGATGCCTTTTTCTGCTATTTTCGCAGTCCGGACATGCACTTTAGGGCATGCCTCCCAGGGAAAGGAACCCTTAACGAAACTATTCTCCCTGGAAGATGTTTCTTACTAACCATGTAATATAACATAGCTAGTTGGGCACTTGTCTGATAAAGCAATTATGACCCCGACGCCTTATCTCCACGCATGCCCCGGTTCTTCTATAACCGTAAGGGTATTCGGACACACTCCAGACTGTTGGGTCCGGAGGTTGAAGCGAAAAGGTCCGCAAAGACAAACGATCTACAATCCGGCTAGAAGGCATTTTACATGTCATTTCAAATTACATCGTCAAACTGACTGATTGTACTCCTCTTCAATCCCATCTAACAGGCTGTCTAATTTACAGTCCTGTTGGGAATATTTCGCAGCCAGTTCTACTTGGTCGTACATCAAGCGCACAGGGATCTCCTTCCCGTCAGGCCCCGCAGGTCCGACCTCGGCCATGTGGTTTGGGTCAGCCTTCGGGTATCGCGTCTTCACCATGGCCCAGGCTTCCCTGGCGCCTTGACGGCAGGCCGATATTTTCCATAGATGGAGGCGTCGCCGTGCTCCCTGAAGCTTCTCAGCAAGCTCTCCAAGGCCCTCGGGTAGGGAGACGGAAGGCCATAAAGCCCGAACGACGCCACTCATCGCGTGCCGAACAAGTTCGAGCAGTTGAACCAGCTCGGGAAGTGGGTCACCCGTTGAACCAGGCATTTCCTCCGCAGGGCGACCTGTGAGCACACCTAACGACACATTTCTGTCAATTGACTTCCTCACCGAATTCTTCTTTTCAAAGGAATTTGCTCAAGCACTTACTATAAATGCCGCGTCAAAGCCGTTGATTCTCCTTCACGGAGCCAGACAGCTGGGCCCGAACGCCTTTCAGCTCTTCTCCTAGCTGGGCGTGGGCATCTTGGAGCTTGTTGCTCTCCTGCTGCACCTTCATAAGCACCCTCTCGTCGGCCTTTAGCTGACGCAGTAGCTGTTGCTTGTCCGGATCAAGTCCGGCGCCCTCTGCAATATTATTGTCAGATTTACACACACGCCGCACTTTGTTAACTACGTATCTTTTCGAAGTACATATTACCAGCGGGGGTCTCTGTGGCTCTCCCTGTGGTGGCTAGTGCGGCCTCAAGTTGGGCCTTGCACTCTTGGAGCTCCTGGATAGGTGGGTGTTCTTCTCCGTAAGATCCTGCATAATAAATGATCCTTAAATCAGTTATTTTAACTATTTTAAGTCTCGGGGGCTACTGGCATATATAACTATCAAAATCACTTACCCGTATGTCCTTCACATACTGCTCCGTGGCTCTGGTTAAACCATCTTGAGCAGCACGGAGGTGCGCGTTTCCCGCGTCAAAGGCATTCAACGCCTCCGGGGAGAAACACGCGTCATGAAGAACTATCCGGCGACGCCTATGATTCATGGCGCTCTCCACCTCAGACTGGGTGGCGGACAGCCTATCGGCATCCTCCGTTGGAGGAGCATCCGGCTCTTGCCTTGTGTTCGCCTCCACTTCCGGACCACGCGATGGAGCATGGCTGGTGGAGGCTTGATTGGCAACCTCTCCGGACACTGTCCGGTGAGCGCTCTTTCTCCTGGAAAAAGTTATGAGCATTAATGTACCTCCTAGGGATCCTTCCCTCAAAAACAATGGTGCACTGTACCGTTGCGGCGACGTTTCGATTCGCGTCGCACTCTTCTTCCGCCTGCTGGGCCGAACTGACCCTTGTTGGTCAACCGCCGCAGGTTCGGCTTCCCGCCTTAAAGGCACCTCCTGCGATGCACCATCAATATGGGATGGTCATAATTGAGCATGGATTAAATGATGGTGTCAAGACCTCGGTCGTAGTCACCTGGGAGGCCAGAATCAAACCGGGGTAGCCAGCCGTAATGGCGACTAGGGCATTGTCCATGCTAAGTTGGTGGAACACCCCGTCGATCAGCTCCACCTTTATGTCTGGATCCTCTTCGGAGGTTGGATCAAGGGATCGTGCCGGATCCTCGGGCTGTGGAGTTAGGCTTCATATGCCCTCCACGTCCCGGCGCAGTTCCTGCGCCGAAATCACAAAGTAAAATACTTGACTTTGGAAGTATGGATCGGGTGGATGAAACGTCCACTTACCCAGCTCCGAGGGTTGTTCATGGAAAATCCGTTCAATGGATTCGTGCGGAGAAAGTCCTCTTCCTCCCCCTTGTACAAGCCGGACAGGATCTTTGCCAGATCGGCTGCCGAGCTCGGCCCTTTGCGGCCGTGACGGGTGGCGTCGTCTTCCCTGTTGAAATCCCACATAGGATGGCCCCTATATTGGAGCGGCTGCACCCCTCGCATAATGCACGTGGCCATGATTCCAATCATGGTCAATCCGGAATGGGCCAGTAATCTAATCTGGCCCATCAGATAATGGGCGCTCCTATCATCCTCCCGTTGAGGGCTCCGCGGGCGCCAACTTAGGCGTTTCTTCAAGGGAGCATTGCTGAACTCCGGGAGGCCGACCCGAACTGGGTCCGGCACAGGGGCGTCCTCCATGTAGAACCATTCCGAAGGCCAGTCTTCAGACGCCTTCTTCGGGGTGCCGGATAGATATCCGGTCCCGGCGATGCGCCATATTTCGGCTCCGCCCACTTGATATATGGACCCCTCATAAGAACGGGGTACAAGGCAAAACAATCTCTTCCATAGCATGAAATGGGGCTCGATGCCCAGGAACAGCTCGCAAAGAGCTACAAAGCCCGCGATGTGCAAAATGGAGGCACGTGTGAGGTGGTGGAGCTGGAGTCCATAGAACTCCAGGAGCCCCCGGAGAAACGGATGTATGGGAAATCCGAGTCCCCTTATTAGATAAGGGACGAAGCATACCCGCTCTCCTTTGGAAGGGTTGGGGACGCTCTCCGCCTGCTTCCCACCCTGGAAGGTGGCCAGTCCGGCTCGAATCGGAACCATGAAAGCTGGGGGAAGATATCCCTCAGCTTGGAGCGCCACTAGATCGCTGTGTGGAACTGAGCATCTCCCCCAATCTCCTGGCTTAGGGCTGGGAGCGCGAGAGGAGGAGCCGCGTCGACTACCCATGATGGAATGGATTTTTTTTCAGAAGCGCTTCGATGAGAACTTGCGAAGGGAGGATGGTGTGAGCTGGATCTAGATCCTCGCCTCTCTTATAGGCGGCTCGTTCGCACGGCTAGGGGGTAATATGTAAAAATACCCTAGCTTTTCGCATTCATACGACACGTGGAATAAGGCCATTATTGGGCGCAGAAGCCAAGGAGCACAACATTTATGAGGAAGTCGGACACTATTCGACAGGAACATGAAGTTTGAAGGAGAACCCGCCTTGCAACGCCGAAGACAATATACGCGCCGGACTCGTTGTCGCTGAAGCCCGATTCGGGGGCTACTGAGGGAGTCCCGGACTAGGGGGTGTCCGGATAGCCGAACTATCATCATCGACCGGACTCCAAGACTATGAAGACACAAGATTGAAGACTTTGTCCCGTGTCCGGATGGGACTTTCCTTGGCGTGGAAGGCAAGCTTGGCGATACAGATATGTAGATCTCCTACCATTGTAGCCAACTTTGTGTAACCCTAGCCCTCTCCGGTGTCTATATAAACCGGATGGCTTTAGTCCATAGGACGAACAACAATCATACCATAGGCTAGTTTCTAGGGTTTAGCCTCCTTGATCTCGTGGTAGATCCACTCTTGTAGCACACATCATCAATATTAATCAAGCAGGACGTAGGGTTTTACCTCCATCAAGAGGGCCCGAACCTGGGTAAAACATTGTGTCCCTTGTCTCCTGTTACCATCCACCTAGACGCACAGTTCGGGACCCCCTACCCGAGATCCGCCGGTTTTGACACCGACAGGCATATTCTCCATCTTAGTTTATACCATCTCACCAATATTATGCAGCTCCGAGAAGATCAACATTTGAACAGTCCCATGTGAAAGACTGTTGCAATCATAAGGAATCGGTCAAGAGCTCAATGAAGAATAAAGAGGTGGTAAAGCAAGTTTACCGCGTTAAAAGAGATGGTCATAAAAGTGTTACTTCATATTTGATCTCAAATGAAAAGGAGCCAATTAAAGTACTCCCTCTGTCCGGAAATACTTGTCGGACAAATGGATGAATCTAGATGTATTTTAGTTGTAGATACATTTCTTTTTATCCATTTCTCCGACAAGTAATTTGGGACGGAGGGAGTATTAACATTGGCTACTAAAAGCAATGAGGCAAGTTAATCAAGTGCCAAATCTGAAGATAAGAAGTTGAGAGTGCACAAGGTAAAACAATAATTTCCATTACTTCAAACAAAATCACAATCGAGGTGCCCACTCGGTTTATTGTATTGGCAAAAGAAGGAATTACAAAAGCTTAGTGCACGACAGCTGAAAAAGAAGAACATGGCATGGGTTCCCAAGAGGAGCAGTCAAAATAAAAATGATGTGCAACCTTCTATTGCAACAAGGGTTACAAAAGCAAAGGAAGAGAAGGATGGAAGCGAAAAACAATTAGGCCGAAGGTGTGCATCATCCCATCAAAATGTTTGGTTAGCACGTCATCCATATGTTGGGAAACGTAGTAATTTCAAAAAAATTCCTACGCACACGCAAGATCATGGTGATGCATAGCAACGAGAGGGGAGAGTATCGTCCACGTACCCTTGTAGACTGTAAGCGGAAGCGTTATGATAACGCGCTTGATGTAGTCGTACGTCTTCAAGATCGACCGATCCAAGTACGAACGTACAACACCTCCGCGATCTGCACACGTTCAGCTCGGTGACGTCCCACGAACTCACGATCCAGTAGAGCTTCGAGGGAGAGTTCTGTCAGCACGACGGCGTGATGATGGTGTTGATGAAGCTACCGACGCAGGGCTTCGCCTAAGCACCGCTATGATATGACCGAGGTGGATTATCATGGAGGGGGGCACCGCACACGGCTAAAGATCAATGATCAACTTGTGTGTCTATGGGGTGCCCCCCTCACCCGTATATAAAGGAGTGGAGGATGGGGAGGAGGCCGGCCTCCTAGGCGCGCCCCAAGGGGAGTCCTACTCCCACCGGGAGTAGGATTCCCCCCTTCCAAGTAGTAGGAGTAGGAGAGAAGGAAAGGGAAGAGAGAAGAGAAGGAAGGAGGGGCGCCGCCCCTCCCCCTAGTCCAATTCCAACTAGGCCTTTGGGGGCGCATGGCCTGCCCTAGGCAGACCCTCTCTCTTTCCCGTATGGCCCAATAAGGCCCAATACTTCTCCCGACGAATTCCCGTAACTCTCTGATACTCCGATAAATATCCGAACCACTCAGAACCTTTCCGATGTCCGAATATAGCCTCCCAATATATCTATCTTTACGGCTCGACCATTTCGAGACTCCTCATCATGTCCCCGATCTCATCCGAGACTCTGAACAAACTTCGGTCATCAAATCACATAACTCATAATACAAATCGTCACAGAACATTAAGCGTGCGGACCCTACGGGTTTGAGAACTATGTAGACATGACTGAGATTCATCTCCGGTCAATAACCAATAGCGGAACCTGGATGCTCATATTGGCTCCTACATATTCTACGAAGATCTTTATCGGTCAAACCGCATAACAACATACGTTGTTCCCTTTGTCATCGGTATGTTACTTGCCCGAGATTCGATCGTCGATATCTCAATACCTAGTTCAATCTCGTTACCGGCAAGTCTCTTTACTCGTTCTGTAATGCATCATCCCGCAACTAACTCATTAGTCACATTGCTTGCAAGGCTTATAGTGATGTGCATTACCGAGAGGGCCCAGAGATACCTCTCCGACAATCGGAGTGACAAATCCTAATCTTGATCTATGTCAACTCAACAAGTACCATCGGAGACACCTGTAGAGCACCTTTATAATCACCCAGTTACGTTGTGACGTTTGGTAGCACACAAAGTGTCCCTCCGGTATTCGGGAGTTACATAATCTCATAGTTTGAGGAATATGTATAAGTCATTGTCACGACCGGTTTTTCATTAAAAAGCTTATTGAGAAAATCGATCTTTAGTTCCCAGCATAGGAAAAATTATCCTCACTTGTAGACAAATACTTGATAAACAGAGGACCAGTAGCATAAATATATTACAGGGTTGAGCTGAGGCTGCTCAACAAATTATTACAAACTCGCCAATATCTTACATAAGGGCGGTTATGACACAGGGTGTGGTGGCATGCTACTAGCTCGAGATAAAAGTGGTGGTGGATAACTTGACTCCTAACTGGCAGCTCATCGAGCGTCGAAGTGAGGCTCGATGAATTTATTCTGGGGTGGCGGAAGCGGGTATGATACAATGACCAAAACAGGATCGCACGGGATTGACTGGGACTCCTCTAGGCGTCGGACTCGCTATTGAACTCTTCATCCATGAGATCGCCTTCATCAACATCTGGCCAAATCAACAAGCCAGGTGAGTACTTTGAAAGTACTCGCAAGACAGTTCGGACAAAAGATATAACAAATGCATGCATGAATGCGTCATGAGCAAAAGATAATGATGCTCATCCCAAAATAAAGATTTTTCAAGTGAAACAAATAACTGAGATCGATCGGGTGTCTGGAGCGGCGCCTCGAAAGGTAAACAAATAAAATTCATGCCGCAGTCGGGCGTCTAAGCGACACCACATAAAGGGCTTATAAAAGAAATGCCACAGTCGGACGTCTGAGCGACATCACAGAAAGGGCTTTGAAAAGAAATGCCACAGTCAGACGTCTAAGCGACATCACAGAAAGGGCTTGGAAAAGAAATGCCACAGTCGGTCGTCTGAGCGACATCACAGAAAGGGCTTATAAAAGAAATGCCACACTCGGACGTCTGAGCGACCTCACAGAAAGGGCTTTGAAAAGAAATGCCACAATGTAAATAACAAGTATGCCACCGTCGGACGTCTGAGCGACATCACAGACAGGGCTTATAACAAATGTAAAGAACAAGTATGCCACCGTCGGACGTCTGAGCGACATCACAGACAGGGCTTATAACAAATGTAAATAACAAGATTAGTCCATCCACAAGAATAAACTTTTAACCGGATTTTTCACACATGTATTCCTCCGGAGTTTTGTCACTGAGACTGATATCTGACAAGATAAGATGAACATAGTACTTGGACAAGTACAAGATGATTTAAAGGATTTGTGACTCTGCAGAGTTTGTACTGACTGACCAGAGCCAACGGATTTCCATAGTCACGAAGGACTAGTTCCGTTTACGGTATTTCGGTAGAAACACATTTAACTAGTACACAACCATTCTACCTCACGATGCCAGGAATCACCCTAGACAACGTCCAAGAAAAACTTTGAGACGGGGAGGTCACAACCTCGAATAGCATGGGATCAAATTTCTATACGCGCGCTCTAAGGGGTGCCCCCCTCTCGGTCCCAACCGGAAACACCCATGCCCCCTGACCGGATGACGGGCTTTAATCCAGGGCCATGGAACCCTCATCCCGGCCTCTCTACTTGGTGTGTACCAGGAAAACGGTTGCAACTTACTAAGCCATATTCCTTGCGGAAAACATGTGGCAGTACAGGAATGGAAATGAATGGGAATGTGATTTGATTCACGATGACACTGATGTCAAATGGACTGGCATAAGACTGGCATGTCACAACACTGCCATCTTACCCATCCTCATGCCATCTCATGGCCATGCCAATATGTATCCAACAACATATGGCTTTCCGAAACTTACTTTCCACTTGTGCTTGAAATATAACATTTAAAGAAATGTTCATAAACATGCCATGAAACTCCTAAGATGCAAACATGCAACAAACACTTCATCATATCAAGAGTTCAAACATGCTTGCCTGGTTCGGAGTAGTCGGAGTCTAACTGGGTGAAGTTTGCGGCTCCGTCACTTCCTCCGGAATCTACGGTATAAGAAAAATACACACGTAACGTAAATACCGCGAGGTGCAAAAAAAGTATACCAAATAATTTTCAAATAAATCTGATAAAAAACTAGACAAAATTTTAAGAAGAACAGAAAAAGAATCAACCAAAAATACTTTTCTGTTTAAAAGATATAAGGGTTTTGATCCAGGGACCTTTCTGTAATGAAACAGAAAACTCCCAGGGGGTTCAGCAGAAAAAACCAGAAAACGGTTCATTTAAAAGAAGAGGCTGAGAGGCTGACAGGCGGGCTCCACCCGTCAGGTTTGAAAATTCAAACAAGGGAAACAGGGCGCGACGGCGCCCGAGAGATGCGGTGGTCGCTGACGGCGATCCACGGCGGGGCTGGGTGATCGGGTGGTACCTCTGTGATCAGCACGTCCTTCTGCGTCTATGGGTGGTGGTGGTGGTCGCCGGCGAGCACTGTGTCGACAGTGGCCCTTGCTCCGGCGGACGGCGGTTCGGGTGGTCGTGGGCCTCGTCGGAGAGAGCTGCTAGGATCAAATTGGAGTGGGGTTAGACTCCTAGAGGTGGTACGAGGCTACGGGCGAGAGTAGGGCGGCGGAGGAGTTCTCACCGAAGAGAACGTTGCCAGAGCCCGAGGCGGACGGTGGTGGCCGGAGTTGAGGAAGAAGGGCCCCTCGAGGCTCTTCCAGTGGCTAGGCGGGGTCTGGTGAGGTGGTGGAGTTGTGTGGGGGCGAGAGCAAGCTCGGGGGTGCTATTTATAGCTAGCCCAAGGCGGTTGCCGTGAACGGATAAGTACGGCGAGCGACTACGGCGGCGCTGTGGCTGGACGGTTGGATTAGGGGCTTGAGCATCGACTAGACGAAGCACTAGTGCCATTCCAGTGTCCAACTCAGCAAGGAAGGGGTGGTTACGGCCTGTCCTCGACGGAACGGCCGCACGGCACGTCGGCGGCAGAGAACACGCTCTGCGTGTGACAGGCCATGGCGACGGTGCTGCATGCGTGCGCTGGCAAGGAGATGGCCACGCAGACCTCTCAGGAGGTCTGGGCGGTGCCGAACGGCGTTATGCCGTAGTGTGTCCCCCTGTCGGCCGTTACGGTGGTTCTGCCGCCGCGGGACACGTCGGCGCAAGCGGGCCAGGGCGCCATCGACACCAGGAACGAGCCAAGCGCGCGTGTGGAGCTCCGGACAAGGAGGAGGGGCTGTGAGCAACGTGCCAAGTGCACAATTTACATGTGACTGAAACTCTGATGAAGAAACGACACTGAAATCTGAATTTTACTGAATATGAACAGTAACAGTGCATGCCAGGTGTTCAACAGAATGATTTTTGCATGTGGGGATTTTTCCTTGAGCTGGTTTTTGGTGGAGTGGTCTCTCATTGCAACTAGAGTTTGCCTGAATTTTGGTGGGATTTTTGGAGAAGTGGAGATATGAATTTCACCAAATTTAACAAATCTGGTTCAAACTTGCAGAGGTTGAATTTTGAAAATTTTGAAAGGAAGAAGAGTGGATCATGATGGTTCTAGGTTGTGGGTGCTAAGGACTATCCAAGGGAGTTGAGTTGAGACCAAAAATCAAAGGCATTAAGGTACTTGCTTTGCAAATGACCTAGGCTCAAAATAAAGGACATAATTGTTTTTGGAAAAGAAACAAATGAGATAAAATCCAAAAATGGATTTTATTAGTTGGGACAGAATGTTTGGGTTGATAAAAAGTGGAAGGAGGGGTTTTGGGGGAATTTTACCATAAGAGGTATGGTAAAATCAAGAAAGGATCAAAACCAAATAAAAGCCCAAAACCAAAAAGGTTTTTTTTAAACAAAAACCACAAAAATTTTGGAGTGTGACAGCACCTACCCCCTTAGGAAAAATGTCGTCCCCGAGATTTCAGCTGATCCTTAAATAGGTGTGGGTGCTCTGTCCGAAGGAAATCCTCTCTCTCCCAAGTAGCTTCATTCTCGGAGTGATTGCTCCACTGAACTCTGAAAAACTTGATGGTTTTCTGTCGGGTCCTCCTCTCAGACTCTTCTAATATTTTTATTGGGTGCTCCCGATAGGTGAGGTCTGGTTGCACGTCAATATTTTCATGTGATACTTGCTTCTCTGGGTTGCTCATGTACTTTCTCAACTGTGAGATGTGGAACACGTTGTGGATATCGGATAAATCCCCGGGTAGGTCTAGCTGGTAGGCTACCGTGCCTCTTCGGCCACTATACGGAATGGTCCGATGAATCTTGGTGCTAGCTTTCCCTTAATCATGAATCGCTGCAGACCCCTCATAGGAGAAACTCTTAGGTATACAAATTCTCCGGGTTCAAAACTGATTTCCCGATGCTTTCGATCGTAATAACTCTTTTGCCGACTTTGAGCTGTCTTGAGTCGATCTCTAATCGTCTTAACTTTCTCTTCGGCCTCTTTGAGCATATCTGGGCCGAAGTTGTGGCTGTCCCCGGTTTCTGACCAGTTTAGCGGGGTACGGCATCTTCTCCCATATAGAGCTTCGAAGGGTGCCATTTGCAAGCTGGCTTGATAACTGTTGTTGTATGCGAACTCTGCATATGGCAAACTTTCTTCCCAACTAGTTCCGTATGTGAGGACACAGGCTCTCAGCATGTCTTCCAGAATTTGGTTTACGCGTTCAGTTTGACCATCAGTCTAGGGGTGGTATGCGGTATTGAACGACAGTTGGGTTCCCAGTGCCTGTTGTAGGTGATCCCAAAATCTAGAGACGAACTGTGTGCCTCTGTCGGATATGATAGTCTTTGGGACTCCATGCAGGCAGATGATACGGGCAAGATAAAGTCTGGCCAGTCTCTGAGTGGTGTAAGTTGTCTTCACCGGAATAAAATGTGCCACTTTGGTTAATCTGTCGGTTATGACCCATATGGCATTACTTCCGTGTTGCGACCGTGGTAGTCCAACAATGAAATCCATTCCAATCTCGTCCCACTTCCACTCGGGTATCTTGTTTGGTTGTAACAGCCCGGCTGGTCTCTGGTGCTCGGCCTTGATGCGTTGACAAGAGTCACAGCATGCAATGAACGTGGCTATATCTCTCTTCATACCGTGCCACCAAAAATTTTCCTGAAGGTCTTTGTACATTTTTGTTCCTCCAGGATAGATTGAATACGGAGCGTTGTGGCTTTTAGCCAGGATCTGTTGTTTGAGTTCCTTGATATTTGGTACGCAAAGCCTTTCTCCGTACCACAACATCCCTTGCTCATCTACGTTGAATTCCGAGGCCTTGCCCCAGCTCACTTTCCTTTTTATGCCATCAATGCTGGGGTGTCCATGCTGAGCCTCCTTAATCTTTTCCATCAGGGTAGGCTGTATTTCCAAATTTGATACGCTGCCTTCAGTGACCATTATTAAATTGAGTTTGGCAAATTCCTGTTGAAATTGTGGCCTCAAATTTGGTATATTGTCGTTGCCTGTGCTGGGATTCTGACTAAGGGCATCTGCCACAACATTTGCTTTTCCGGGATGATAGTGGATTCCAACATCATAATCCTTTACCAACTCCAACCAGCGTCATTGCCGTAAATTAAGTTCCGGCTGTGTGAAAATATAATTAAGACTCTTATGGTCTGTGTATATTTCACAATGATTTCCAAGTAGAAAGTGTCTCCATTCCTTGAGTGCATGGATGACCGCTGCCAATTCTAAGTCATGAGTGGGATAATTCTCCTCATGCTTGCGAAGTTGTCTGGAGACATACGCCACTACCTTGCCTTCTTGCATCAACACGCATCCGAGGCCTTTCCGGGATGCGTCACAATATACCTCAAAATTCTTGTGTATGTCTGGCACAATTAATACTGGTGCCGTTGTTAATTTGCTTTTTAGCTCTTGGAAACTTTTCTCACATGCTTCCGTCCATTCAAACTTCTTGCCTTTCTTGAGCAATTGCGTCATTGGCTTTGCTATGGTGGAGAATCCTTCAATAAATCTCCGATAATAGCCTGCCATTCCCAAGAAACTCCGTACGTCCGTTACGCTAGCTGGCGGTTTCCAGCCAAGTACGGCCTTGACCTTTTCCGGGTCTACTGCAATACCTTCTTGGGTTAGCACGTGGCCCAGAAAACCCACCTGTCTTAGCCAAAATTCACATTTGCTAAATTTGGCATACAGTTGATGTTTTCTGAGTTCTCCTAGTACAATCCTGAGATGCTCGGCGTGCTCTTCTGGTGTTTTGGATTATATTAGAATATCATCGATGAATACCACAACAAACTTGTCCATATACTTCATTAATACTTTGTTCATGAGGTGAACAAAATATGCGGGGGCGTTGGTTAGCCCAAATGGCATTACTGTGAATTCATACAGTCCATATCTGGAAGTGAAGGCTGTCTTGGAATATCTTCCATCCGCACTTTTAATTGGTGGTATCCCGATCTCAAGTCAATTTTTGAGAAGACTTTGGCCTGTGCGAGTTGATCAAATAAATCATTTATTCGGGGCATTGGGTATTTGTTCTTGATTGTGACCATGTTAAGAGCTCGGTAGTCAATACACAATCTCAGTGTTCCGTCCTTCTTCTTGGCAAATAAAATTGGAGAACCCCAAGGTGAGGAACTGGCTCGTATGTATCCTTTCTCCAATAATTCTTTTATTTGCTTCTTCGGTTCTACCAATTCGGATGGTGCCATTCTGTATGGTTTCTTGTAATGGGAGCGGTTCCGGGTGCTAGCTCAATGCTGAATTCTATCTCTCGGTCCGGTGGCATGCCTGGTAGTTCTTATGGAAATACGTCTGGAAATTCACACACTACTGGAACCTTGTTCAGCTCAGAGATGTCCACCTTGTTTAATCTCGGTTGCCGAGGTATTTGTCTTTCTTTGGCTGAAACTTTTATTGTCTTCCCTTGATGGTGTGTGAGAATCACGGTCCGGTTGAAGCAGTCAATAAAATCTTTGTTGGTGGTTAACCAATCCATCCCTAGGATGACATCCAGTCCTTTGCTTTCCAATACAATAATGTTGGCGTAAAACTTCAATCCTTCAAATTCAATAACCACACCTTGACAGTAACTCTGGGTCACTTGCTTAATTCCAGGGGACTTGATGATCACTGATTTTTCCAAGGGAAGCATCGACAAATTATTTTGCAAAGCAAAACTCTTCGAAATGAATGAGTGAGAAGCTCCAGAATCAAACAAAACCATGGCAGGTATTGTGTTGACAGGGTACGTATCGAGTACGATATCGGGGGCGTTCTGTGCTTCCTCTTTTGTCACGTGGTTCAGGTGACCCTTCCGGTGGTTGTTATTGGGGTTGAAATTGTTTCGCTTTGGTGCTGAATTATTACCACCATTGCTAGGCTTCGGGGTTGAGTTCCTTGGCTTGGGGCACTGCTTGGCATAGTGCCCTTCTTCTCCACAAGCGTAACAAGTAACGCCTGGGCGATATGTGAGCTCCTTGTCTCTTGCATGGAAATTCTTGATTGGGCGTGAATTATTCGTCGGGGTTTTGTGTGCACTACCCTTCTGAATTTCAGTCTTGCTTCTGTGGTTGCGAGCAAAAGTAGACTGGTCCCTCTTGCGTTTACGGAAATCTTCTAAGCAGCGTCGCTCATTTTCCAGAGTAATGGCCTTATCCACCAGTGTTTTAAAATCTGGGAAGGTATGCACAACTAGCTGTCATTTAAGCGCGGGTGCCAAGCCTTCCAAGAATTTTTCCATCTTCTTGCTCTCGGTCATGCGCTCTTCATTTGCGTAGCGAGACAGCAGAGTGAATTGGCTGTTGTATTCTGACACTGTCATGGTCCTTTGCTTGAGATCATCAAATTCTCTCTTCTTGATTTTCATCACACTTTTAGGAATGTGTGCCCCACGAAAACCTTCCTTGAAATCTTCCCAGGTGATTTCATTTTCGTTGGGGTGCATGTGCAGGAAGTTTTCCCACCATGATGTAGCTGCTCCTGTGAGATAATGTGGTGCATACAATACTTTTTCACGGTCTGAACACTGTGCAATAATTAATTTTCTCTCCATGTCTCGAAGCCAGTCTTCGGCCTCAAGAGGCTTGTCAGTATGAGAAAATGTTGGAGGACGCATTTTCTGTAACTCAGATAACTTGGATTGCTGCTGATACTGACCACGGTTATTTCCCATATTGATGAATTGGTTCATCATTTCCTGGTGTTGTTGCTGACTCTGTTCATACAGACGACACACTTGGGTAAATGTTGTTTCACTGTCCTGTTGACTTATCTGCCCCTGAGTAAAATTGTGGTTTGGTGGTGTGCCATAATTTTCTTCGGGCTGATTCGGCATAGAACGCGTCCACGGACGAGACATCTTTCACTCTGGGGATATATTTTGTGAAACTCGTAAGACAAGAAAGAGAGTTTGCAAAGGTCAATAAAACACACAAAAAACTCCAGGATTTTTTTTTTGAAAATACACGATTGCGCGCGGAGAAGGACTATTACATATCTTATACGCAGGCATAATTATACATTACATCACTCAGGATATGCGTACATAATCTTGACATGTTATTGAAACTAGTGCACTTCTCCATATCCTACATGATGCGCAAACAGGCTACTTCTCACAACCTATGTACATATACACATATCACACAAGTCGGCACATCGCATGGCGTCTACACGAACTCAGTCGGAGATGGTGAGGATCTCCCTTGGCCTGCCGAGGGTGAGACGCGGTGACGCTGGGGAATCAACCTCCTCCTCGCTAATAGGTTCCAGACGAGGAACGCTGCGCTGAGCTAATGGAACAGGTGCCATAGGTGGAGTAACCTGAATATGAGTGGGCGGAATAGGTGGAGTAGCACTCATGGGAGTGGGTGCAATGAGTGGTACAGCGCGAACGGAGTGGGTGCAATGAGTGGTGCAGCGTGAACGGGAGTGGGTGCAATAGCCTGGTTGAATTCCTCAGTGGTAGGCAGATGACGAGCAGTGGCGAGAATGGTAGGTGAATGAGAAGCTGAGGACGAGATAAAAGTCAGCGGTGGAGCGGTGTGCAGGAGTTCCCTCCTGTTGGCAGCATAGCCATGGACTGAGTCCATGCGTGCAGCTACGAGGTCGTCCACCATGCTGTCGAAGGCTACCTCCAGGGCTCGGAGGTACTCGACAAGCATCTCAAATGCCTCGTCTCACTCTCCTCTGGGGCAAGAGAATGAGTAGTGACATGTGTAAGGCACGTGGCATGGAAGATAGCGGTAGCGACGGGTCTTCATACGAGGAAGGACATCCCGAAGACGAGATATTGCCTCACGGGCAGCCATCTGCATTGCATGTATCTCTGTAGGCATGGCTCTCCCCAAGAATCGGAAGCGGCGCATCTCAGCACGCCCTCCCCTGAATTGCACCACGGCCTGGTGCATGGTCAGACTGGCGTCTTCTGTGGATAGAGTGTGAAGACTGGGCGCACGGATGGCCCCATCGCGACCTGAACGATGAAGGAGAGGAGCTTAACGAACCCCTCAGGCACGTTGGCGAACATCTGTGACTCACATTCGTCGCCGGCCATCTACAAAAGTAGGGAAAAATTCTGAATGATCAGATCATAAATTTTATGCTAACTGTCAGAAAAATGACTACATTTGTAAAAACATGAATAAACGCTATCATGCTAATAACCAATTAGCGATCGCACCTAGTGGCTTCCTACAGTCAGTCTGGCTCTAGTACCAAGTCTGTCACGACCGGTTTTTCAATAAAAAGCTTATTGAGAAAATCGATCTTTAGTTCCCAGTATAGGAAAAATTATCCTCACTGGTAGACAAATACTTGATAAACAGAGGACCAGTAGCATAAATATATTACAGGGTTGAGTTGAGGCTGCTCAACAAATTATTACAAACTCGCCAATATCTTACATAAGGGCGGTTATGACACAGGGTGTGGTGGCATGCTACTAGCTCGAGATAAAAGTGGTGGTGGATAACTTGACTCCTAACTGGCAGCTCATCGAGCATCGAAGTGAGGCTCGATGAATTTATTCTGGGGTGGCGGAAGCGGGTATGATACAATGACCAAAACAGGATCGCACGGGACTAACTGGGACTCCTCTAAGCGTCGGACTCGCTATTGAACTCTGCATCCATGAGATCGCCTTCATCAACATCTGGCCAAATCAACAAGCCAGGTGAGTACTTTGAAAGTACTCGCAAGACAGTTTGGACAAAAGATATAACAAATGCATGCATGAATGCGTCATGAGCAAAAGATAATGATGCTCATCCCAAAATAAAGATTTTTCAAGTGAAACAAATAACTGAGACCGATCGGGTGTCTGGAGCGACGCCTCGAAAGGTAAACAAATAAAATTCATGCCGCAGTCGGGCGTCTAAGCGACACCACATAAAGGGCTTATAAAAGAAATGCCACAGTCGGACGTCTGAGCGACATCACAGAAAGGGCTTGGAAAAGAAATGCCATGGTCGGACGTCTGAGCGACATCATAGAAAGGGCTTATAAAAGAAATGCCACACTCGGACGTCTGAGCGACCTCACAGAAAGGGCTTTGAAAAGAAATGCCACAATGTAAATAACAAGTATGCCACCGTCGGACGTCTGAGCGACATCACAGACAGGGCTTATAACAAATGTAAATAACAAGATTAGTCCATCCACAAGAATAAACTTTTAACCGGATTTTTCACACATGTATTCCTCCGGAGTTTTGTCACTGAGACTGATATCTGACAAGATAAGATGAACATAGTACTTGGACAAGTACAAGATGATTTAAAGGATTTGTGACTCTGCAGAGTTTGTACTGACTGACCACAGCCAACGGATTTCCATAGTCACGAAGGACTAGTTCCGTTTACGGTATTTCGGTAGAAACACATTTAACCAGTACACACCCATTCTACCTCACGCTTCCAGGAATCACCCTAGACAACGTCCAAGAAAAACTTTAAGACGGGGAGGTCACAACCTCGAATAGCATGGGATCAAATTTCTATACGCGCGCTCTAAGGGGTGCCCCCCTCTCGGTCCCAACCGGAAACACCCATGCCCCCTGACCGGATGACGGGCTTTAATCCAGGGCCATGGAACCCTCATCCCGGCCTCTCTACTTGGTGTGTACCAGGAAAACGGTTGGACATACTAAGCCATATTCCTTGCGGAAAACATGTGGCAGTACAGGAATGGAAATGAATGGGAATGTGATTTGATTCACGATGACACTGATGTCAAATGGACTGGCATAAGACTGGCATGTCACAACACTGCCATCTTACCCATCCTCATGCCATCTCATGGCCATGCCAATATGTATCCAACAACATATGGCTTTCCGAAACTTACTTTCCACTTGTGCTTGAAATATAACATTTAAAGAAATGTTCATAAACATGCCATGAAACTCCTAAGATGCAAACATGCAACAAACACTTCATCATATCAAGAGTTCAAACATGCTTGCCTGGTTCGGAGTAGTCGGAGTCTAACTGGGTGAAGTTTGCGGCTCCGTCACTTCCTCCGGAATCTACGGTATAAGAAAAATACGCACGTAACGTAAATACCGCGAGGTGCACAAAAAGTATACCAAATAATTTTCAAATAAATCTGATAAAAAACTAGACAAAATTTTAAGAAGAACAGAAAAAGAATCAACCAAAAATACTTTTCTGTTTAAAAGATATAAGGGTTTTGATCCAGGGACCTTTCTGTAATGAAACAGAAAACTCCTTGGGGGTTCAGCAGAAAAAACCAGAAAACGGTTTGTTTAAAAGAAAAGGCTGAGAGGCTGACAGGCGGGCTCCACCCGTCAGGTTTGAAAATTCAAACGAGGGAAACAGGGTGCGACGGCGCCCGAGAGATGCGGTGGTCGCCGACGGCGATCCACGGCGGGGCTGGGTGATCGGGGGGTACCTCTGTGATCAG
This sequence comes from Triticum dicoccoides, assembly GCF_002162155.2. Classification (NCBI taxonomy): domain Eukaryota; kingdom Viridiplantae; phylum Streptophyta; class Magnoliopsida; order Poales; family Poaceae; genus Triticum; species Triticum dicoccoides. The sequence goes on from NC_041389.1 coordinate 583,004,926, forward strand.
CACGTCCTTCCGCGTCTGTGGGTGGTGGTGGTGGTCGCCGGCGAGCGTTGTGTCGACGGCGGCCCTTGCTCCGGCGGACGGCGATTCGGGTGGTCGTGGGCCTCGTCGGGGAGAGCTGCTAGGATCAAATTGGAGTGGGGGTTAGACTCCTAGAGGTGGTACGAGGCTACGGGCGAGAGTAGGGCGGCGGAGGAGTTCTCACCGAAGAGAACGTTGCCGGAGCCTGAGGCGGACGGTGGTGGCCGGAGTTGAGGAAGAAGGGGTCCTCGAAGCTCTTCCAGTGGCTAAGCGGGGTCTGGTGAGGTGGTGGAGTTGTGCGGGGGCGAGAGCAAGCTTGGGGGTGCTATTTATAGCCGGCCCGAGGCGGTTGCCGTGAACGGAAAAGTACGGCGAGCGATTACGGCGGCGCTGTGGCTGGACGGTTGGAATAGGGGCTTGAGCATCGACTAGACGAAGCACTGGTGCCATTCCAGTGTCCAACTCAGCAAGGAAGGGGTGGTTACGGCCTGTCCTCGACGGAACGGCCGCACGGCACATCGGCGGCAGAGAACGCGCTCTGCGCGTGCCAGGCCACGGCGACGGTGCTGCATGCGTGCGCTGGCAAGGAGATGGCCACGCGGAGCTCTCAGGAGGTTTGGGCGGTGCCGAACGGCGTTATGCCGCAGTGTGTCCCCCTGTCGGCCGTTACGGTGGTTCTGCCGCCGCGGGACACGTCGGCGCAGGCGGGCCAGGGCGCCACCGACGCCAGGAACGAGCCAAGCGCGCGTGTGGACCTCCGGACAAGGAGGAGGGGCTGTGAGCAACGTGCCAAGTGCACAGTTTACATGTGACTGAAACTCTGACGAAGAAACGACACAGAAATCTGAATTTTACTGAATATGAACAGTAACAGTGCATGTCAGGTGTTCGACAGAATGATTTTGGCATGTGGGGATTTTTCCTTGAGCTGGTTTTTGGTGGAGTGGTCTCTCATTGCAACTAGAGTTTGCCTGAATTTTGGTGGAATTTTTGGAGAAGTGGAGATATGAATTTCACCAAATTTGACAAATCTGGTTCAAACTTGCAGAGGTTGAATTTTGAAAATTTTGAAAGGAAGAAGAGTGGATCATGATGGTTCTAGGTTGTGGGTGCTAAGGACTATCCAGGGGAGTTGAGTTGAGACCAAAAATCAAAGGCATTAAGGTACTTGCTTTGCAAATGACCTAGACTCAAAATAAAGGACAGAATTGTTTTTGGAAAAGAAACAAATGAGATAAAATCCAAAAATGGATTTTATTAGTTGGGACAGAATGTTTGGGTTGATACAAAGTGGAAGGAGGGGTTTTGGGGGAATTTTACCATAAGAGGTATGGTAAAATCAAGAAAGGATCAAAACCAAATAAAAGCCCAAAACCAAAAAGGTTTTTTTTAAACAAAAACCACAAAAATTTTGGAGTGTCACAGTCATGAAGAGAGCAATAGCAATATACTAAACAATCAAGTGCCAAGCTAACGGAATGGGCCAAGTCAATCACATCATTCTCCAATGATGTGACCCCGTTAATCAAATGACAACTCATGTCTATGGCTTGGAAACATAACCATCTTTGATTCAACGAGCTAGTCAAGTAGAGGCATACTAGTGACACTCTGTTTGTCTATGTATTCACACATGTACTAAGTTTCCAGTTAATACAATTTTAGCATGAATAATAAACCTTTATCATGAATTAAGGAAATAAATAATAACTTTATTATTGCTTCTAGGGCATATTTCCTTCACCATATTCGTCAAACATGCCATCGATGTTTTTGCCATGGAATTCATCCCCAGGTATGAATGGTTACGTTCCATGGGCTTTTTTTTATCCGTGGATGTAATATAATTTCTTATATCATGAAAGGGTATTACCAAATCACTATATATTTGATTAGTTATAAGTTCTTACTGATCCAGAGGGCCGAAATACTTGATTTGTTGTTTCATTTGTTTATTTCGGCTATACATGCTTTGGTGGATGAAGTTTACATGGACCTTATGTTAACGCCCAATATTTATCTATCGCCCTAAGAATATGTCAAAGTATGGCCGGTGTAGTATTCTAACATCGTCCTTAATTCGATTGGAGAGCGAGACAAGTACTATGGAGATTACGTTTTGATAGTTGAATTCATAACAATGGCCACGGTGTTGGTGTTGTTTATATATCTCCATATAGTGTTGTTCTGTGAAGCCTCATGCCTCTTAAAATATTTCTTGCACAATAATCAAAGCCGAATATGCAATGTTATTCGTTTTGGAACTTTTGCCATATGTGCTAAACATATTGAGTCTTTCGGTGATTCGTTATGAGTAGTGCAACAAATATTCAAGGGTTATCAATATTTTTGATGAATCACTTATAATTTATCTTGGGGTATGTCTAGATGCAAAATTTACCTTGGGTTCCTTTAAAATTGATCATATATCTAGGCACGAAAATTGGAGAGGGTTGGCATAGCAAACATATGGCTACCATGTTAGTCATGGTGTATTGCACGTCAATCAATAGTCGATGCTTATTCTTGCCAATATAGGTAAGGCCGAATTGGAGCTCACCAACTCGGCCACTAATGAAACTTTTGTGCAGGCAAAGTAAGGATTCGAGAAAGTTGTTGATTATCTGCAAGATCCTAGCAGAAGGGTGGACAATATGGTTGATTGATGGTCTTGACATGCATACCTATGAAACTTTATAGTCGGATTAATGAAGTTGGGAAAGTTTCACCCAAGCTTGCATCAAAATATTCACACAAGCAATGGCCGATATAAACTTATCGTCCTAAGAATATGCAAAATGGCCGATGGAGTGTTGACATCATCCTTAGATCAAGCTATGTGCAAGTTATTTTTCGCACACAAGCTTTGTCGAAAAACAGGGGGCATGTGTTGACACCAGATTTTGGCACTGTCAAGAACTTATTTAAGATGGCCTCAAATGAAGAAATGATCTACATGACAGAGTTCCATATTGTTGATATGAACATCTTTGAAGTTTGGGTCATCACCGTACGATTTCATCTCGAAGGCCGAAAGTATGCTCAAAATACTAAAATCTTATATTCAGAGTACAGTTTGGACGACTAAGCCCCCAAGACGACCTCAAATGGAAAAATGATCTACACAGATTGTTTTCGTCTCGTCGAAATGATCAATTTTGATATAAAAATCGTCCAGATCCGAGTTCGTATGCAAAAGTTAGAGCAATCGGGGTGCAGCCCTGTCACGAGGCGAGATGTTGCGCGCCCCATCAAATGCATGTCTGATGGGTAGCGCGAGGGAATAGCCTGTTTTGCGCGACCGATTTGACCCTCAAGATGACCTCTGATAAAAAACATTAAACATGAAAGTTGTTCATCGTCGAAACGGTTAAGATTGCTTTTGGGCTCGTTTCCATCCGAGATCGTTTACCACCAGAAAAAAGACCCGCAAGGTGCAGCCAGTTTAAACCGAACAGTTTTGGAAAGTTCAGACAAAACCAATCCGAATTTGATTAGGGTTTTGGACGTGAATACAAGCTTTTTCCTTGCACGGGAAGTCCAGCCGCCTCTTATATACCTAAGGGATGACGGCCGATTGAACAACACACAATCGATCAAATCATCTATCACTCTTTATCTTTTATCTTTTCTCCTTAACCCTAGTTCTTCTTCTTCCTCGTTCTTCGTCTGTTCTTCTTGTAGTAGGGCGGCGAACCTCAAGGCCCTAGGGGCGGTCAGGCCGATCTAGGGCAGCCCATAGCCGCCGCGCGTCATGACGGGGTCTCTCCCGGGCGTGTGGGGTTTCGGGTCATCAAAAACGCCGGCCGGATTGCCTGCGTACCGCGTTTCCGGATAGGTTTCCTTCGACGTGAGCTGCGGTGCATCACCCCCGGCGTTGAGGGTACACGGCGACGTGTTCATGTGCGAACATTTGGTTATATTGCTTTGCTTTCTTTCTTTTGCACATCGTCTTGGGAAGGTGGCAATGCAAAGACGAGAGGCGAGAGAAGGGTGGGACGGTAGCCCCCGTGGAAGTTCCATTGACATTTCGAGGTTTCCCACCATAATGGGAACTCCGAGATGTGGATCCGCTGATCCCACTGCAACCCTTGAACGTCGCCGAGAATTGGCGGCGGCGAGCGTCCTCTCGTGCCATACATGTGCAGAGTGTCGCCGTGCATGTAGCAGAGCATCTCGCCACCGTCGACCCATGCGCTCCAAGGCCCCAAGTGGTTGTTAGCCTCGTTGATCTCAAAGCAGTAGTGCCGATCCCACCGCAGCTGCTTCCCGTCCTCCGGCGGCGACATGACCCAAAACTGGAGGGCTGTGGGCGTGCTGTCGGTGTGCAGCGCGAAGCACAGCCGGCCGTCCAGCTCGAAGGCGCCCACCCGCGGTATACGCTCATCATAGGCGATGATCATCTGCGCCGGGAGACGGTGCGCTCGGCACGTCTCCGTAGCCACGTCGACCACCAGTACTCGGTTCCAGCCGGTCGTGAGCAGGTACAGCTTGCCGCCGATCAGCCGTGGCGCCCAGGCCGTGATCTTGGTTGGATGCGGCAGCGAGAGGTCCGTGTGCCGGCGCCAACCTCCGGCGTCGCCCAGGGTGTACACGTCGACGACCGTGGACGAGAGCCTGAACAGCTTGTACTCGTTGGTGGGCGGAGTGAACCCCAGGGCGAAGAGGTGCTGCGTCTTGCCCTCGGCGGCGAGCGGAGGCGCCTCCGGGAGCGCCAGCTTCTCGCCGGTGACGGGGTTGCACACCACCGCCGGCGCGTCGGCATTGTGGCGGTGGACGAAGCAGAGGAGGCCGTTGCAGACGTTGGTGAGGCCGTAGCCGCTGGGGATGGCGACGGAGCGCATGGCCCTGGCCTTGCCGGAGGACGTGAGGAAGAAGCTGGCCTCGTCAGGCTCGCGCGTCTCGGAGACGAGCAGGACCTCCGCCGCGGGCGCGACGTGGGTGGCGGCGTGGAGGCTGCGGAAGGAGGGGTCGCTGACGACGCCGCGCCACAGCCTAGAGACGCAGCGGGACCGGGCGACGTCCTTCGTCGGCAGCTTCACCAGGATCTCCTGCAGCAACTCGCTAGGGATCTCGCCGCCGGCGCCGTCATCAGGCTCCAGCAGCCGCCGACGTTGTCCCATCGCTAATGGTTGTCGATCGACCGACGCGACGCGACGCGACGGCGGCAACTTGAACCTTGAAGTCGATCGAGTTGTGATTTCAGGGTAGATTGCTTCGTTGCGACTTATAATTGCCGTGTTCCGAGTTGGATTAGGTATCATCAACTCAGACTCCTAGGTGAACACGCAGATAAGAGAGACTAGAGACCAGACCTGCCGTTGCTCCATCGATCGATCTGCCGTTGGTCATCATCGGACCAAACGCTGACGTCGACGCCCCCGGAGGCGCACGGTCGGCGGGATCAAGCCGAGGAGAGGTGATAGGTTCGTGAAGTTTTGAACACGTTCATCTTTGACCTTTCTGTGGTGATTGTACTCTGAAAGAAACCATGAAACTTCGAAAAAACAAGCAATTCAAAAGGAGCGAGTATTTAACAAAAAACTACCAGAATTCATGGAACCGTGCCTATAAACTACCACTTTACAAATTTGTGCGAAAAACTACCATTTTTTCACTAATCTTTGACTAAAAACTACCATGTATAAAAAGTGTCCGATTCAACTTGTTTAAACTCAATTATGACGAGTTGGCCCACACGTCAGTATAGAAAAAGCAATCAGCCCCCCAGCTCGCCCATCTCGCCGGGAAGGCACAGGCACGCCGGCAGCCCCCACACGCTCCAATGCGAGCAAGATGGCCGGCGGCGGAGACACTACCGCACTAGCTGCTTGTGTACGGTGTACCCAACACCGTCGGAGTTGCCAGGCTAGCTAGCCATGGCCATGCACTACTGCTGCTCGTTGCGGTCGGAGCTGCCACTTGCCAGGCCAAGCTGCGTAGCGGCCCTGCTGGCCTCGCTACATGCTGCCGCGAACCGCGTCGCACCTGCTCGCCTCGTCCGTGCAGCGGTGACGCGCCGCCGCTGGCCGCCATGCTTTGCCGTGAGCCGCTGGTCGCCGCATGTACCCCGCAGGCTTCGTCGACTGCGTCGGGGGGACCTCTCCCCCTGCGACGACCTTGCCGACCTCGCCGGCGCCGCCAGCGTTTCCCGCCTCTGGTGCAGGTTCGGACCACCTCCCCCTCTTTCTCGCACGCGCTCCCTGGTGGCTGCCGCGCCCCGCAAGTCTCGCCGCCTGCGCGTGCCGAGCTCACCGCATGTGCCCGCTGGTCGCCAGGTGGGGAAATCAGTCGATGAGTGAGAGGGAAGGGGAAAAAGCAGGAGGTACGCACGCCGCCGGCGACGACGTCAGATGGCAGGAGGATGGAAGGTTTGGCGCCAGCCGCTCCGGCCACACCAGCTCCGCCATGAACTCAGAGGAGGCATGCGGGTCACCGGAGAAAGAGATCGAGGCGGCGGTGGTCTTCACCGGAGAAGGAGGCGGAGGACCCGATTGCTTTTTTGAAGAAAAACTAGGGACCCGATTGCATTTTTAGCCCGTTTATGTGTGGGGTCGGGCAGTCAGATTTGCGTTTAACCCAGGCAAAGCGAGCAGCTTTCACACTTGGTAGTTTTTTGTCACGGATTAATAAAAAAGTGGTAGTTTTCGGGACAAAATCGTAAAGTGGTAGTTTTCTGTCACGTTTCCGCGAATTGTGGTAGTTTTTGGTTAAATACTCAAAAGGAGCCGGTAATTTGATTCCAGGTTTTTTTTTCTCAATGAAGTGCATTTCTATTAACAGTTTGTCTAATTCACATTTGGATGTTTTTTTAAGAATGTCACATCTAAGCTCCCACAAATATATAATGCAGCAACAAGAAACAAAAAGAAAAACTAGAATAAAAAAATAGACCACAAACATAATGGACATCAGCTTAGATTTGACATGACTATGTCACATCACATCTAGATGTGTCCCCTAGACAGACCCTTCTATTAAAGAATATACTCCCTCCGTTCCTAAATATAAGGCCTTTTTTAGAGATTTCAATATGAACTACATACGGAGCAACAAAATGAATGAATCCGCACTCTAAAATACGTCTATATACATCTGCGTGTAGTCCATATTGGAATCTCTGAAAAGACTTACATTTAGGAACGGAGAGAGCAGAATCAAACGGATACAAAGCATGACGAGCAACACCTCACCTCTGTGTAACTAAGATGCATGCAGTCAAACATTAACAAACTGACGATGAAAAAGACGACATATGGGCAACAATAGAGTCATATAGGACCGGCACTATGCCTATGTAGGAGGTGATGGACCGATCCAGAGACTATGATGCCACCCATGTTTGGTAAAAACCTCCCTGACCACCCATATGCTGCCACACCGTCTTAAAAAGCGGTTGGTATTCTGTTGACCTGGAGATTGAAGCCACTGAAGCGCGAGGAGGCGGAGGAAGCGGGAGTGGCGCCGGCGGTAGCGAGGTGAGGCCTCCGGTGTTGGAGGATGAGGCCATGGCGTCAGGGCCAGGGAAGGCCGACGCGACGGCGGACAGCCGCGGCGGCGAGGAGGGCAACGATGCAATTTTAGTG
>NC_041389.1:583012852-583023276 GCF_002162155.2 Triticum dicoccoides
ATTTGGTTTTAAGATGTTTTGGGGGAATCTAAATGTTGTCGACGCAGGTCGAGCGGTGACGGACACGACACAACACCCACCACAACTAAAGACCTGGCAACTGCATTTACTGAGGTTTGCCACTGAATGTGCTCATCTACGTCATTAACTGATTTTTCTACATCATTTCGACTTCAATATTTTTCTATGTGTGGTACACACCATCCAAAGTGTCATGCTCAAACATTTGGCCACTTTTTTTAGTTGGTTTGCTATTTTTCATACATTAACTGATTATTCGGCCATTTTTGCCCGCACTCCTGCTTTTATCCCACAGATAAATTCATCAAAGTTTATAAGTGGCGGGTGGTCAATTTATGCCTCCACTGCTGTCTGCATAGCAGTAGCCGGCGACATTGTGTACCCACAACTAAACTGAGTCAACCTATAAGCCTTTTCCCAGTAGCGAGTCGCTAAATTCATTAAAACGCTACCATAACTTCGTTGAGCGACATGCACTGCTTCTAGCTGGTGCTCGTCGCCCGAGGATGAGGTGTCGAAAGTGCATGCGCGCGCCAAGTGTTGGAGAAGATTTTCCACCGGAGATAGGACGATGAAAAAAGAAGAGATAGATGAATAAGAGAGAGAATATTGCCATGTGAGCAAGACTGGTCAACATAGACACCGCTTCAAATTGGAGGGACGAAACTTGTCCGGAACAAAACGTTCGAGATGTGACATTTTTGGTTTTGAAGTTGAGGGATCAAAGCCGTGCTAATTGATAAGAACATGGACAAAGCATATACTTTTCTCATATTACTTTGCTTTCAAGGTCTTTACATATATGAAGCTCAATGGACGAAGTATCATGGACTATTTGGCTTGAAGCAGTGACTAACCAAGAGCTTATAGAGCCACGCGCCTGGACCTGGAGAAGCTGTAGTACGAAGAAGGAGCAGTGATGCCGTTTGTGAGGATGACTGGCTGATTCCAAGCATGACGAATGTCTGAAACATCTCAGACTAGCTGTTACTCCATCTGTAAAGAAATATAAGAGCGTTTATATCACTATTTCTTTACAGAGGGAGTACTAGATAGCATCGACATTGAACTGAACGAATCCCTCTGGCTTGAATCGACCTACGAGACAAGGCAATTGACAACTTGGGGAGGGCGAATTATATGGCGGGAGCGGGAGCGGGACGGTGGAAGGAGAGAAGAGAAGACATGGATGGATGGATGAATGTGCTTACCTTATTTTGGTGCTGCGTCGATGTCCACAGCCTGCGCACGCACTTGCGGTGTCGCTCTCTGTCATGTGCCCAACAGGGAAAGAGTGAAACTGTCACAGCACGATCTAACCAGCACCACGCGGCCAGCTTCAAGAGTTAGATCATGCTGGCAGCTTCACGCTTTCTCTTGGGCACTCGAACTACCACCCACCCTAGCTAGCTTCGAATCCATGGAGGATATCGATGCCCCCGTGCATGCTTATATAGACGACGCTACATACAAGATTGATGGAGGGATCACATGGGGGGCGTCGGGGTCCGGCCGGTCAAGATTGGGCTCGTGCTTCCGCGCGGCATTGTCGCTGACTCCCGGCGGAGCGGAGCGGATCCGAGACGGACGGGAACGCCTGCCGATCGCCGATGCAGCTGGACTGGACTGCCAGTCGTGCGCCCAATCGGCGCAAAGTCAGAAGGCCTCACATGCACGGCCTTGTCGTGGCGCGCCGCGGATGGAGGGAGCTGGGCCTGGTCCCCCCGGACAGGGATTATAGTTAAAACAAAGCGCCGCCCCCGATCTTGTCTTAACCCGCAGACACCTCCGCCCTCGAGAAGCCAAAATCAGACGCACACCACATATAATAATAGTACATTTGGTCCCCTCAAAAAAAATAGTACATTTGGTTTTCATTTTTGTGAGGAGCAAGCTAGGCAGACGTGCATGCACGCGCCAGCTATTAGGGCCATCGCAGCGCACCGCTGCATCTGGTCAATGGCGTGCCGTTAACTTACCGGTCAAAATCAGTGGCAGCGAGTAGAGTCGATGATGCTCTGCTGGAGTACATTTCAGCTCATAGGTGTTGCGGCCTGCAGGCGAGAATTCTACTGTTACTACGGGTAACAGTTCGGACAAACACTTGTCGGCTTGTGATCATGGCACTTGTCCACCCGAAACAGGTAGCAGCCTTCGTTGTTTGAAATGTCTGGTTGACTTCGGCATCCTCGATGCGTGCTAGCGCACTTTCCAAGATTTAGCCTGCGAGATCTGCATTAAAGAGAGAAAGTGCCATTCCATCTACGTACGAGACTTTGCATCCAATCTAATATACTGATGAAAATCTTGACTTTGCACAGCCACAGCGCCTGCAACGTTTTTGCCGACGACTAGCAATACAACTGTTGGCAGGGAAATCATAACACACAGCCTCTAAAAAAAAAGTTCCGTTCCTATTTGTTACACAACTCAGCATTCTAAGGTTACATGATCACCACTGGACCAATAATCGTACGTACACAGATACATAAAAATGGAGCCTTGACCTAAATTGATTGATAACTTAGACTCAACTGAATAATATAAGTTATGGAAAATTGGAAATTACTATGAAGAAAAAAATTACATGACATACACATACACACACGACCAGGATGGAGACTGCTACAACAGGTGAGCCAGGATGCAGCGCTGCTGCAAAACTGACCCAGGAGGAGCTTCAGCGGCCAAAGTCACCACTCGCCTTGGTTTGACTTTTTCCGCCACCACCCGAAGACCAACATCAGTGAGATGCGGAGTGTTCCGGTTCGAACCCCGAGGCAGTCGAAGCTGGCCAGATCCAGCGACCTGCTATAACAGCTCGGTTTAACCTGTCCTGGCCTAGGCCAATCTGGCAGCGAGACTGCCTCACCATCAGCTTTCTCGTTCAGGATCCACAGGTTCAGCTCAGGTCATAGCATGTGGGCAAGGAGCAAAGCGAATTGTAAATTTGCTCGGCCTTGGGGCGCCTAGATGCGGTTCCTCTGGTGCACTCGTAGAATAGATCAATTAGAAATCTCAGTTTCTCTGCATGGGCATCAGATGTGATCCCCAACTTTAGCCTCGTAATTGGCTCGTCCACTGTCCAGAACGCTTCTAATTCTTTAGTTAGCCTTGGCCTTTGTTTCTTCCTCTGATGACATACAATTCATAAGATGTTACTTCGTATATGGTTACCCGAAACAACAAGCAAATACAAAATATACAGGAGCCAACTTCTGATGTAGAGGTCTTACCTTTATGAGATCATATATTTCTGAATCTGGTAGTCCCTCGTAGGGTATATGAAGTGTAAGCATCTCGAATATAAAACATCCATATGACCAGATATCCACTTCCTGCATCAAAGCCATATTTAACAGCATCAATACCGCTTTATTTTGGGGTGTTGGTTGGAGATAGAACTACATCTGATTAGCATAATCCGGTAGGTAGCTAGGGGCCTATTTGCTGATATTAACATAGTTTATCAATTTTCAAGTGGATCTTAATAATATACTGAAATCCAAGTGGCTTTACACTAACCAATAACATGACAATGCACATTACAGTACACAGGATAGTCAGCAAGCAGAGTAACAATCAGCACACAGGATACATGGCAATGCACATTACCACACACAAGTATAAATGTTTAAGATTAGCTAATGCAAGCAATTAAGAAAAATAAGTGTTCCACTAATACACCATGATAATAACTACCAAATATTGTAATTTTCAATCAGAAACATAGCTGAGCTACTCCGCAGTACATACTGTATGGAACACAAATACCTAATGGTTTCCTCAGCTACTGTTCAGAGCTATTCAACAAGAGTTGAGGAAAAAAAGAGGACAGCACAATGTTCAAATGAATACTTACCAGTCCATACTGGGTTTTCTCATGCATGGCCTGAAGAACCTCTGGGGCCATCCAACAAGGTGTCCCAACACAAACATTTGGTGGATATGTGCCATGGTGAGCTATACAGCATGTATGGGATAGAGAATGCACAGGAATGGATCTGTCAAAATCAGAGAGTTTGACTACTGGTGTCCCATGACTCCTCTTCGAATCCAGATCAACCAAAACATTCTCGCTTTTTATGTCCCGGTGAATAACTAGCTTCCTGTGCATCTCCAACAAGGCACAAGCAACTTCTCGAGCAATGTAAAATGCCAGGTCCACAGGTACATGTTTCTTGCCCTCTTTTAGTAATTTTGTCAAATAGCCCTAAATTTGAAAATAGAAGGTCAAGTTATCACTGAGAACATCTAAACAAGACTTCAACGAATACAAGGGTCATAAAGATGAACGAACGAATTTACCTTCAGTGAACCTCCTTTCACATATTCCATTAAAATTACAGACTGCATTATCCTGTACTCCTTATCACTATCATCTTGAACCCATTTAGAAGAAAGTTGATGACCATATATGTCCACTATGGATCTGTGCTTCCTTAGAGCATTCATCATTCTTACTTCCCCAAGAAGCTTGTATTCAAATTTTTTTACTTCATCATTAGAAGCACGCCGGGTATCTAGGTACCGTATCTGCATTTGAAACCAACACCAAGTAAATACATGAAACATAGTAAAGGCACCAAAGAAATTTAGAAGGAAAACAAATAAACCTTTGCTGCTGCATCGACTGAACCAATTTTGCAGTGGTAGACAGCACTGGAAGCTGTAGCTTCAATTTCTTTGCATAGTGAGACTGAAGGGAAGGAAGACCGAGGCGTATAGCCTTCATCGTCAAGCGCAACATGCAGTCGACTGAGCGGAACATACCTAAAACCAAGTGCACATAATTAGTAACAAAATAATTTTGTAGTCAGGAAGAATCACTGAATAAGCATATAGCATGTACTTTTGTTGTCAACACCTCCATGAAGCAGCATGATTAAAGTTTAAATACTAGATCACAGATAAAGCGCCCTAATATCAGGCAAACAAAATAACAAGCAAAAGAGTATGCAAGAACAAAGCAATAGCTGAAATGAAAGACATACCATACCATACCATACCAATATAGGGTGATTAGACACAATGTACTAGCATATCCTGACAGGCTGACAGCTACATATTGTACAATATTTCACAATATCCAATTTTGCGATCGCACACATAAGGCATTGGCATTATCAGTTCTCATATTACAGATACGATTACAATATTACTGACCTTTTGCAATTTAAGTCATAATAAGCTAGTAGATTACTACCTCCGTCCTGGTTTACTAATCCCCCTCATATTTTGGGTCATACTTTGACCATGATTTTAACTAATAAAATATAAGTTATAAATAGCAAAAATAATGTCCTTGGAAACTACATCCAAATACGAATCCAAAAATATATTTTTTGCGGACATGCATTAACATTTTGTTAGTCAAATATATGATCAAATTTTAACCCAAAGTATGAGGAGGACTAGTAAACCACGATGGAGGTAGTACATAGCACATCAATACAGTATAAACTACATATGGCATTTGTGTAGGCCATGTTTTTGACCTGATCACAAAATTGACATAACACTGAAACAGCAGTAACAATATAATGACAATATGACAGAACCAGCATAGTGGAAGTTAGTTGCTACCATAAATTTTCAAGGTAAAGTGGAGTCAGTATTTTTCCCTATACGATCACAAGGCACTCACCTGCAGAAGTACTCTGGATCCGTCTCTTCCTTTATGTTCGTGGGGTAACACGCATCAACAATCATCCTTACCAAGATATTCCCTTGTCTAACAGGGACAACATTCCAAGCATGAGGCGCGTAGTCAAGATGCCCCCTCACAAGCTCACAAGGAACTGGAGGATCCGCCCGGTCACACAAATACTGCAATAGATAAGGTAGCCATGTCAAAGTCTCAACCGATAAACATAAAACATAAGTCGGATAACAGAACGACAAGGTACCTTCATCAGGACAGCTCGGTGCCTACAAACACCAAACTGCAATGCCCCTATTGGTACAATGCCTGAATTATTCCTTTCCTTGATGATGTGTATTGATTTATCACAGAGACCAGTAAAATTGAAGTGCCCAGGAGGAGTACTGGCTTGTTTTGATGCTTCATTGCTATCACACATGCTACCAGCAGCACAAGTACAAATGAACGGTTGCTCTTTCCTCAAGCTAACAATAGCTCCCCGTGTTCTCCTCAGAGAAGCACTTCGATCACAACCTCCAAAACAGTCAGAGACAAACAAAGCAAGAACTGATGCCCTTAGCAAGTCCTGACCTGCATCTTCATCAGTTTCAGAATAACTTGGCCTCTTCAAACTGGATAATAACAGTTGTGCTGAAGAAGCAATTGTGTCCAATTCTTCATCTTGTTCTCTTAAGATAAAGAAGCAGAAAAAGTTAGGCAGATTGCAAACATATCCTATGCTCTCAAATAGACCAATCAGAAAGAGCATACAGCATATATAAAAATGCAAATTTACCAAACAATGGATAGGAATGTGCACTAACCTGTCCAAAAGAATAACTTCACGGGCATACAGTCCGAGACTCCGTTCGTACTCCTCTAATGGCATGAATGGCATATCTCGTCCCGCATCATAAAATCCATCCGGTAAATGGTCATCTATGCTGCAAAATGATTCCACACTGTACTTATAGGATAACTTCGAGGATTCATCAATTGGTCTCGGGCATTTGCTGGGTTTGGGATTATTGTCCATATCAGGATGCCTTTTAGATTTCAGTGTAAGCTTAGATGCCTCTGAAGTGTTCTCTTCAGCAACTTCAACTGCATTGCGGGTTGATGAAGCGGTATCCTCAAGTTCATTTTCAATACTGCCCAGACAAGCTGCATCGGTGCTGATACCAGAATTGTTGTCATGACAACTTCTCATATTTATTCCAGTTTTTCCATCGTCATATTGGTCCTGAAGCATCATGCCACTATCTTTTATAAGCCCATCTGAGTCATAATCGATTATGCAAGATAGGTCTTCAGATATAGAACTTGTTTCTTTCAAATCCTGTGCTGAACTTTCTTCAACAATGTCTTTCATCACTGGCCTGTTTTCCATATCATCTTCGGTCATGTTCACAGCCATTTCATCAATGTCATTTTCACAAAGCCTGCTCCTGCTGGACTCCAAACGCTCCTGGCGAGCCTGCTGTTGCAGGCAATCCCGTCGCTTCCAGCCCTTCTTCATTTTCTGTGCGGAATGAGCTTTTAAATTTGGGGAAATATCTGTGGGTGAGCATGAGAGCACGCCATTGCAAGCATGACTTGCAGGTCTAGGTTCTGCTGAACTTTTTATGCTTGCGATACCTAGACGTTGTAGCCTGTCACTCTTCAAAGGAATTTCACCATTTTCCCTCATGTCACAGCATACCCAAGAGGGTATCATAAAAGAATGGGAAATCCTATTAAACTTGAAGATAGAAAAAGAAAACTATCAGGATCTGATATTCGAATTTCTAAGCATAAATAGAAGACATAAGAAAACATCCACAATACAATCATCAATAGAATTGATGAGTAAGTCCATATAGTATCTCGTGAAAAAAGATAGTAATAAAATAAATGGCTAACATTAACACCTCCACAACTTCTCTTTCTGGCAAACACACCCCATGCAAGTATTGTTCTGCTTGCCAACACCCTCCTTCCCCTAATTTTCATTACATTTAGAAAAATCGCATGTTGATTCCATTATAATCATTTTTCTCAAAACTGACACACTAATCTCTCTCCAAGTATAATTGTTAATCAGGTCCGGACAAATGTTGAATGTTTAGTTCCAGAAGTGAATGAATGCCATGTAACAAGCACCAAAATCACACATAACAAATACAAACAACACATCAAAGATCAGAACCAACACTGTCGAAGATAATGTAAATTATGTCAACATGATCAAGACATAGCAATAATTAGGAACAGGTGGAAAGCAATACTTCTGATGAGAACATACCTGAAGATTAAGATACTGCAGTGTAAGCATAGAGACTAGTTCAACTGATCCAAGGGATGTCAATCTATTGTTCGATAAGTCAAGGCTTTCAAGACATCTCAAAGAAGAGATCCCTGATGGTAAATCTACCAACTTATTATTAGTCACTTTGAGGAATTTCAGGGCCCGCAACTCGGTTATCCAGTTAGGCAAGTTCTTCAGCTTGTTGAAAGACAGATCAAGTTCTTGGAGCTTCCTGAGGGAGCCAATCTCAGGGGGGAGGAACCTAAAGATATTTAAAAAAGAATGTGAAACCACCATTTTTTCCAGGGAACAAGAGAAAAAAACAAGTCAATATAGCATAAAATAGAAATCATCATCAGGAACACCATACAAGTTCCCTATATTTGGTTCAACTGTCCAAAGTCGACATAAAATTCAATTAATTATTTCAAATAGCCTAGATCAAGAATATCCAACTTCTGCATACCACATACCACATCAGTATTGGCATTTTTCTCATTGTTCCAAATATCAGCCAGTTAATCGGCATCTCGGTTAGTTCATCGCTACTCGTACATCTCCAGATACAAAAAGGCCCTATTCACGCCATTAACTGGTTGGGGCAATTTATCGGTCTGGGCCGATTAACTGCTAGGGAATTTTTGGCCCAAAAATGGCCCGTTCCCTCCCTTCTTTCACAGCTGTGCGGGCATTAGGTTAGACAGCCCCCTCCCTTCTCCCACTCGTGGAGGAGCAGCTGCTGCAGCCGTCCCATCCCTGAGCAGCTTCCGCCGGCTCCGCCCCCTACCCGAGCAGCAGCCGGCGCCGGCCAATCCCTGGTCCCCTCCCTGAGCAGCCCATGACGGGCTGTTGGCTCCGTCCCCTCCCTGAGCAGCAACCGGCTTCGTATCCTCCCCAAGCAGTCGCCGGCGCTGTCCCCTCCCCGAGCAGCCAGCATTCCCTCCCGAGCTGTTTCATCGTCTGCTCCTCCTGTCCATGGTGTCCCCAGGCAGCAAGTAAACTCAGTTCTCTCCTCTGTGATGTACTTCTGCTGCTGCTGATGCGCTCTGCTACCCTCCTATGTAGTATCTAGACATCTAGTATGTGCTGATGTGGTGCATTTGGCATTTGTAGCAATCTACGGTTGCTTCTACTACAACATGTTGCTATGTAGGCTAGGATATATAGATTTTGGCCCTAGTAAACCTACCGATAAATTCAGTTAATAGGGCGATTCGCCAATTTATCCCTACTCAGCACCCAACTGATATGCTACCAGTTGAGAATTTTGCTACAAAATTTAACCACAAAATCATTTAATCATCATCCAAGCATTTGAACTTTTAAACATCTGCAATAACCATCAGATCAGTACATTTCCAATATTGAGACAAAGTAACTTGGCTACAACAACCATTTATAATCAAACTGCGCAACAAAGTTGACAAATGCCCCTGCATTGCCAAGCTAGGGACATGATTCAGAACAGCTAGTTAAAGTAAGGTGGGTAAACTGAATGCTCCTACAAACACCAATTACCTCTATAAACTACTGCAGAGACATAGCAAATATTGCAGGCATAATGGTAGCAGCTAATGTGCAGGTTATAAAACTTAAGAGTAGCCACAGCAAACAATTCAACCTGATTTAACACATGGCAAAGCCATCATGGTTGCCAGAAGCTATTGGACAGTGGGCATGGAAAAGCTGCACCAAACCAGCATAGATTTATAATTAGATGCTAGTCTGCTAAAGGTTTCTTATACACATCCATTTCTCCTAGGGTGGTCGTGCTACTGAAATAAACATAATATGGCACTAGAAAACACACAAAAAAGCAAGCTTACGCTGCAAATCACAGATGGAACATACAATTTGGCTGATTAAACACGAGAACAGTAAATTAACCACTGTAGCAAAATTAGCAGTAGGCAAGCAGGCAGGCAGCTGTCAATTGAAGTAGTGGTGTCGTGCAGCATACCTGATGGAGAAGTGGCAGATGGTGAGCTTGGTGAGGCACTTGAGGCTGGCGATCTCGACGAGTATGGAGCAGGCCGAGGGCCTGGGCGGCACCAAGGAGAGCTCGAGCTCCCTGAGCGCCCGCATCCGGCGGAGCACGGCCCCGGAGACCCTGGGCGCGGAGACCTTGAGCTGGAGGCTCTGTAGCCCGTCCAGGTCCCCGGCCTCCGGGGGCAGCACCTCGACGTCGTTGCCGAAGAACTTGAGCGCCCTGAGCCCCCCGCGGCACTCGCCGATGGAGCGGGGGACGAGGTTGTAGGCGTTGCGGTAGATGTAGAGCTCGCCGCCGCGGAGCGCGGCGGGCGGCGGCGAGAAGGGGGCGAGGTCCCATGTGTTGCCGGCGACGTCGGCGGCGTCGGATCCGCGCGCCGGGAGGCCTCCGCCGTCGGGGTCCGGCGCGGCGGGGTCCATGCGGGCGCCACCGTCGGCCGCGGGGTTTTTGGGGCGGCGCGGCGCGCCGCGGCCTAGGGTTTC
>NC_041389.1:583023513-583070035 GCF_002162155.2 Triticum dicoccoides
ACGGGGGAGGGGGGGGGAGAGAGAGAGAGGGAGAGCGGGGGTGGGAATTGTATAAGTTAAGCTATCCTAAAGCTGAGATTTGGACCGGGTTCTGATTAGTTTCTGTCTCGAGGGGTAAAATGGAAAGGCGGCCACGCGGTCACCCCGCGCTCTCCGGGAAGACGAAGCCGGTGCGGCTCGGACGGGGTCGCGGTCAGGCTCGGGCGCGGTCGCGGTCCCGGTCGGGTCGGACCCGAGCCTGTGCGTTCAAGGGCTCAAGGCCCACTTTGAAAGAGGCCCACTCACCGTCCCAGATTTTTGGCTGATCCACATCGCTCTAGGCTCCGGCTCTCGCCGCCGGCCTCCCCTACTCCACTTCCCGCCGGCAGGAGCGACTCCTTCTGCCGCTTTCCTCGGCCCGTGCTTCGGCGATGCCGGCGACGGAGGAGGAAGGCGCGGCGGCGGAGGCGGTGGCGGAGGAGGAGGCGTACGAGCAGGAGGACGGGGACGGGGAGGAGTACGACGAGGATGAGGAGGAGGGGTACGAGTTCGGCGACGCGGCGGACGCGGCGCAGTGCGTGGAGATGGCGGAGCGGGGGCCCGGCGGCGCCGTGGCCACCGTCAGCATCCGGGACTTCGAGGCCCTGGCGGCGCTGTCGCGCAAGCGGAAGGCCCTCCCCGCCGAGGAGCCGCCGCAAGGGGACGAGGCCTCGAAGCGGAGGAGGCAGCAGGGCGAGCTCTCCGAGGCGGAGTCGGCGAACCTCTTCGACCAGCTGATGGAGGGGTTCGGCCTCCGGCGGAAGAAGCGGCGGCGGTCCAAGGACGGCAAGAGGAAGGGGCGGGCGAGAGGGCGGAGGAGCCGGTGCAGCCCCGAGGTCATCAAGAAGCTGGGCGACGCCACCCTGCTCTTCACCGAGAACAGGTTCAAGGAGGCCATCCCCATCCTGCACGAGATCGTCCGGATCGCGCCCAACCTGCCCAACTCGTACAACCTGCTCGGCAGCATCTACAAGGAGAATGGCGAGATCGACAAGGCCATCAACTTCGTGATGCTGGCCGCCTACGTCTCGCCCAAGGACGTGTCGCTGTGGAAGAAGCTCATCGACCTGGCTCTGAAGAAGGAAGACGCTGCTCTGGCAAGGCACTGTGTTATCAAGGCAATGAGGGCTGATCCGGAGGATGTGGGGCTCAAGTTTGATTGCGCGAACATATATCGCACCCTCGGTGACTGCCACAAGGCCGCGGAGATATACGAGCAGATTGTCGGGATTCATCCCTCCAACACCGTCGCCCGTAGAGCGGCGGCGCAGATGTACAGAGACTCTGGTCAAATTGATAAGGCTATTGATTTGTTGGAGGATTTTATCAATGCTCAAACTTCAAACATCGACTGGGGTCTTCTTGATTTACTGATATCCCTTCGTCTGAGAAATGATGCCCATGGTGAAGCTCTTAGGCAGATCAAGAAGGCACAACTGGTGTTGGGATCCGGACACAAATTACCAGTACGGTTGCAAGCAAAAGCAGTAATCTGCCATGCTTATCTTGGAGATCTGAAACATGCTGAGGTGTTCCTTCAGAGTGTGCATCTGGGGCGTTCAAAAGAGAATGCTGATATGGTTAAGGAGGTCGCTAGCACTCTTCAAAGTTTGGGGCAGTATGAGTATGCACTAAAATTTTACTCCATGATGGAAGACGTTGCTGTTCATAATGATGGTGGCTCGTATGTGGAAGCTGCTCGATGCTACATGGTCATGGGGGACAAAGGAAAAGCTATTCCTTACCTCTATAAAGCTTTAGAAGGGATGGAGGACAATGTCGATGTACGGATAACCTTATCTTCTCTTCTAGTCGATGAGAATAAGAGTGATGAGGCTATCAAACTGCTTTCTCCTCCTGAGAATACAGAGTTGCAGTCCGCTGATATCCCAGATCATCAGAAACCTTGGTGGCTTGATGGGGAAGTAAGAATGCAGCTTGCCAAACTTTATTACAACAAAGGCATGATGGAGAAATTTGTGGAAACCATTTTTCTTCCCATTCTCGAGACACTGGATATCGAGTATGCTAATAGAAAGGTCAAGATGAATAGAAAGCTTACAAATGATGTTCTGCAGGAAAGAACTAAAGTGCTGGGGGAAGCACGTCAAGACAGCGTATTTCAAGGATGCAGGCCTATAGCATCGACTGCAGAGTTAGTCAAGGCAAACAGAGCAAGGAAATTGCTAGAAAAAAGGGCAGCAGAGTCAAATGAAGACACAATAAGAGATGATACACGTAGAGCAAAGCAGAAACCTCCTCTTCCTGGTCTGCTGACAAATGTGGAGAACCATCAGCTTGTGTTAGATCTCTGTCGAACGCTGGCTCTGCTTCAGCGATACTTTGAGGCGCTGCAAATTATCAATCATGCTCTTAGACTTGGAAATGATCCCCTCTCTGATGACATCAAGGAGGAACTACGGTCCTTGGGCGCTGAAATAGCATACAGAGCTCCAGATCCCAGCCCTGGCTTTGATTATGTCCGTTATGTAGTTCACAAGCACCCGCAATCCATCTCCGCATGGAACTCCTACTACAAGGTGACATCAAGAACAGAAGAGAAAGGTCATTTTAAGTTTCTTCTTCGGGCAAGAAGGGATCCCAAGTGTGTGCCTCCTAAAATCATATCTGGGCATCGGTTTACTGCTATCAGTCAACACCAGTCCGCTGTTCGGGATTATCTGGAGGCGTACAAGCTGGACCCGGAGAATCCTCTAATCAATCTCTGCGTTGGTTCGTCCTTGATCAACCTCTCCCTGGGCTTCAGGCTTCAGAACAAGAACCAGTGCATCGTCCAGGCATTCGCGTTCCTCTACAAGTGCCTGCGCATCGGCAGCAACAGGCAGGAGGCCCTGTACAACATCGCCCGGGCGTACCACCATGTCGGCCTCAAAACCCTGGCGGTCATCTACTACGAGAAGGTTTTAGCCATGGAGGTGGAAGATCACCCCATACCCAAGCTTCCATTCGAGGAGGATTTACAGGAGCACCAGGATTTCAGGCCTGGCTACTGCGATCTCCGAAGAGAGGCTGCGTTCAATCTGCATCTGATCTACAAGGAAAGCGGAGCAACTGATCTGGCGAGGAGGATCCTCAAGACCTACTGTTCTATTTAGGAATTGGTTGTTTATCTATACTATATACAAGTACTTGGCCCTGTCTATGTGGTTGCTGCTGCTCAGCATTTCCATATAATCGTGAAGGCAGGCGATTTTTCATAGTGGAGTCCAAAAGAGATTCTAGACTTTGAAATGGTTCTCCTCCCAGGTTTTGTCACACTGGTTTCGGAATGATAATATGTCTGTTTCTTCCAATTTGATCATGAAACAAAATGGATGCAAATCATTTACTGTACAACATAAAGTACATGAAAAGAACTGCCTAAAACAAAAACACTAGCTGCAAGCTAGTAACATGATACAAAAGACAAAACAAACTAAGCCTTCACTGAACTTTATTTATCGAGACATATATAGGGTGGCTGATAAACCTCTACCACCAGGTGGTGGCATCAGAGTTTGTTCGAGTATCGGTAAACTTACAGCAGTATCATTACCCATCAGACAGTACATTTATTGAAACAGCATTGTCTAGAGCGTCGTAAACTGCTCAAAAATAAAATGCAGATGCAGTGCGGTGTCTCAGCGATTCAGTGTCAAGATTGGCAGTTTACAACAAGGGTCATCAAGCTAGTAGTGGTTAGACCAATCAGCAGCACTACCGACGCGAGGGATCCCCGAGTCCTTCTTGGCCTCGCTGTCGACCTTGAAGGTGGAGCCGCACATCTGGCCCTGGCTGTCCACACGTGGCACGGCCTTCAGCTCGTTCAGCGGGTGCTCGAAGCTCTGCAGCCCTCCAGATGTGGTGTAGAAGCAGCCTGATGATCAACGAAAATGTAGTGTCAAGATGATGAGTACCTCACCCGAATTATAGGGATACAAACAAAGATGACATGTGTGAACTGTGGCAACGCTGCTCTTTGTGGTGTACCTTTGGGGAATGGCGCAAATGAGTTTCCACAGCCTGCCTTGAGAAGCTCATTGTCGTCAGAGAACACAAGGTGGTCTTCAGAGTCGACGCCCCAGAAGAAGGGGATACTGCCATCAGCATCCTGTTCAAGAAAAGCGGTTGCAACTCAAAACCATATTCAACTACAGGTTAAGAATTTACATCCTTTCAGAAGAGAGATGATCTACTCACAGCAGCGACGAAGGTGGATTTCGACACGGTGTCGTACAGGATGAAAGCGAACCTTCCACTGAGATCTCTCACGACCTGGCTGGCTGGGAGCGGGCCCCTGTCCCGGAGGGTTCTGTAGGCCTCAATCAGGATGGTAACCTCATTTGCTGTCTTGCTCAGACCATAGTGTTGCTTCAGGTTGCCAATGTTCTCAACATGCCCTTGGAACAGGCAAAATATGTCGTTCACAGAACCAAACATCCTGGATACGAGCGCAAAGACAAAAACCGGAGTCAGGTTAACATATTTCAAGTAATCAGATAGGAAAATAATTCTCAGGAGCACTAGTCGGTTAGAAAAAAAAATCCACGTTACTGCTATCTGTTGGAATTACCACATGCCTAAATAGACACACTATCATGTGAAACATTTTCTTCAAAAGCAACAAAACGATGTTACTTGAGTCACATCAATGTTCATTATGCTATTCAAGTTGGCAGCCCAATACTCCTAATAGGTTTGACAAGTATGTTGTCAGCAAACATGATCTTTAAGTAAAAATTTATCGCAAAAAAGAATAAGTAAAAGTTGCTTCCTATCGAAAGAAAAATTGATCTTCACTTGTGACTTTTTTTTTTGCTATCATCTTCACTTATGAGTTAGTTTATAATGGGGGGCAGCTCCCGAGTGGTATGCGCGTTCGTTGCACATGACATGTTGCTATCGAATAAAAAAGAGCAATAGTCACCACCATCACCGGTGGGCTGGCTGACAAGGAACAATTGATTAATTAACGAGTATCAAGGTAAGATGGACATGTGCATTGTATCAGAAACTTCAATGTTACTTCCCTTCTTCATGACGAATCTTTGGACACGGACGCAAAACATAGTGTAGGGAAAAAATATGGCATATTATATATCTATACATAAAGGGTTCAGGCAAGACTCCAGCTCCTCACATCACGAGATTTGTTTGAATCTCTTCACGCTGGATCAAAATCATCGGTGTTGGATAACATGATTGGACCCAGGATACCAGTGTGAAGTTTCAACTTTGAACAGCAGGAATCAAGACAAGAAAATCAGTCTCAACAGCTCAAATGGTAAGCTGGATCTTGACTGTTTAAACGCTAATGGTAATGGTAATATGGACAGGATCTGAACATACTCGTCATAATGGTGATGTCACATAACTTATGTTGCAGATCTGATGGAGAGTCTGGCCTAGAATTCACGCTGCGGAGCCCCCCAACTATAGACCAGAAATCGCCGGAAAGCTCCACCAAAACCAGCACGGCACTGAAAGCTACGTCTCTAGCTGGGCTGGCCCGGAGAAACCAGACGAGAAAGGGAGATCTCCGCAGGCTCCAAACGGGAACCTCCAACAAAGTCCCGGCGAAGCGATCGCGTCGCCGGATCAAGCGCCGTGAAGGCGTGAACACGGCGCAGCTTTCGCGTCACCCGACAGCACTGCAAGCGCCGGCTTACTCGTAGTATTGTACAGTATTATTGAGCAAGGCTGGCGGATAACGGAGCCGTACCTGGGGACGAGGGGGTTCTTGTTGGCCGAGGAGTAGGCGAGGGCGCCGGCGGCGCCGAGGCTGACGGTGACCGCGGCGTCGTTGGCGTCGGCGAAGCCCTTCATGAGCGCGGCCGCGCCTCCGCCCCCTCCTGCCGCCGTACCCCCTCCCCCGGCCGCCGGCGGGCTGCGGAGGCCCTCCGGGCACTTGGCCACCGTCTGGTCGAACACGGCCAGCATCTCGGCGCGGCGGTGGTGGTCACCTCTCCGATCTCTCTCCCCTCTCTCCTCTCTTTCCGTGTGCTGTCCCCGTCTGCTTTGTCTGCGTGCTGCGGTGTGATCTCTCGGCGACGCTGAATGGCCACCGCAAGTCAACAGATATAGGGGGCTCGGTTTCCCGTTTTGCCCCTTGGTCGGTCGGTTGGTGGGAGATTCCCAGGGCTTTTCTTGTGGCCGCCAATGGTTTTCTGTATCCTGCTGTTGGTCTCTACTACGTGGATCGTAAATAAACCGTAGAAAATCCAGGAAAAATCGCAGAGAATGCAAAAATGTGGGCCGTTTATTATCTGTAGATTATCTGGTTGTATCCGAGGGTAGTTTGGTAACTTGGGTAAATAATAACCGGTCCTAGTCCCAGAGGTCTTATCCCTTTTTTTTCTGGTTGATTGATTTTTTTTAACATAGAAAGGCGCACAAAGCGCCAACCAATACATTCAGCTCAGTAACATCTTACAGCGTGAATTACATAGCCCTGGAAATTGAAATTAGACAGGAGAGAAACAACAGGGCATATCATGTTTGTATGAGCTGAAGCAAAACAACTAGTGTCAGGTTCTGGTAAACTTCTAAGAACCTGATGAGCCACATTATGAGAAATACCATTGATCTCTCTTGATATGTGATACACCTGTGCTTGGAGATCATTTGTAAAGGAGAAAAATTCAGCTAGAGAAGTTCTGATGGTCCAAGGGGTGGAATCTGCCAATACACTTCTTGCCGCCGCTGCTTTTGCCAAAGAGAGGTAATCAGTAAGAAAAGTAGGCCTAGAGATCTGAAGTCTACGGGCGACTTGAGCTGCAAAAAGCAAAGCAAGAGCTTCTGCTTGAAGTGGCGAGCTGGTGTTCTGGGTAGAAGCTTGAATTTGCACATTCACTTTCGCTTGGTCCTGAGAAAAACTGAGAAACACTCCTACTCCTGTAGCTGTTGTGCCATGTGGTAATCCCGGAACCTTTGCACATTTAAAAGCAGCATCAGAATAAATTTTTGCTCCAGATATAAGAAGATCAGATTTGAGAGTGTGCCCTTGAGCAGGAATAACACAACTATTTCCTTGCTGATGAACTTGATCAATAGCTTGTCCCTGATTAGAAGAAATTGACACAGTCATATATTAGTCAGACAAAACTTTTGCAGCAGTGTGAACATGATGAGGTTGAGAATTGCGTCTGTCAAAAAGCTTATCATTTCTGGCTTTCCATATGCACCACATAAAATTTAGTATGTTAGATATAGATGCATGAGGATGATTCATATTTAGTAAACTGAGAATAATACTGTGCATAGAGAAATGATTTTGAATCAAGCCATCAGATCTAATATACCAAGGGTGGCCAAACCAGGCTGCTCTAGCAAAATCGCAAAAAAAAGAGATGCATTTCATTTTCATCCTCACCACACCTGCAACATGATTTAGAAATGTGAATTGAAAAGCGGCCCGCTCGCAAACCTGTAGGAAGAGCTTTTCGAAGAAGTCTCCATGCGAAAGTTTGGACACGGGGTGCAATCAACTTTTGCTTCCAAACCTGAGTGAGAAGATTTTTAACCTGCAAAGATAGTTGAGAGGGAGTATTCCTGGGAATGCTTTGAATATCCTGCAAGCACAATTTATAAGTGGATTTAGAAGTGCATTTGCCACTCAGAGCGAGGTCCCAACAGAGAATATCTGGGCAGTCATCCTGAATGATGGAGGTTTGAGTAATAGAAGTAGCCATAGGCTCTTGGAAAAGAGAATGAATAAGATTGTTGTTCCAAGTTTTTTGCCCAGGAATCCATAGATCCTTAACCTGAGCAGGATAAATAAAGCCAGGTGGCTGAATGATGAGATGATTATGAATAGTGGACCAGGAAGAACACCATGGGGAACTCCAGAGGGCAATATTCCCCTGAGTAATTTGGTAGAAAGAGTGGGCTTTTAACTTGGGAAGCATTTTGAGAATGGAAGACCAATAAGCAGATTTTGGAACAGTGGAAGTAGCAGTCCAAATGGAAGAGTTCGGAAAGTATTTGGATTTGAGCACAAGGTACAAATAAGAGTTAGGAGCATCTGCAAGTCTCCAAGCTGAAGCAAGAATAAGGCCTTCATTAATGGCTTGGAGGTTTCTAATACCTAGCCCTCCTTCATTCTTAGCTGTACAAATGTCCTTCCAAGCTCTGAGACAAAGACTTCTGTTTGAATTATTATCCCTGATTCCTGTCCACCAAAAGTTTCTAATAATAGCGGTGAGTTTAGCAATAAACTTTTTTGTGAACAAAATGTTTGACATGTAGTAAACAGGAATGGCTGAAAAGACAGATCTAATGAGTTCCAGTCTAGCTGCATGAGAGAGCATGTTAGCCTTATAAGCAGGAAGCTTGGCCATAAATTTGTCAAGAACAAAGTTATAAGCAACAACTCTATTTTTAGCAGGAAGAATGAGAGGGTGCCCCAAATGAGTAAAGTTGTTATCCATGGAAGGAACAGGAAAAATGTTTTTAATATCAGCAATGACAGTTTGACTAACATGGGCACTGAAAAGAATAGCGGATTTTGACCAGTTAGGAGTTTGACCTGAAATAACACAAAAATGATGAATAATTTGAGCCATAGTGTTAACTTCAGATGTATTAGCTTGTCCACAAACCAGAAGATCATCTGCAAAAAGAAGAGAGTGAACAGGAGGGCAATTTGGTCCAAGAGAAATACCCTGAAGATGGTTAGTAGTCATGGCATCATTTAGTGCAAGAGACAATTCATTTATAGCTAGAACAAAGAGATAAGGAGACAGAGGGCAACCCTGACGAATCCCTCTATGACTTTTAAATTTATGAGAAGGCTGGCCATTAATGATGACAAAGAAAGTAGGTGTGGAAATGCAGGCGTAGATCAAGTTTATAAAATGATCATGTAGCCCTTTACGAGCGAGAGCAGAGACAATGAAGTTCCATTCAAGGCGATCAAAAGCTTTAGCCAAGTCAATTTTAAGCATGAAAGCATGATGTTCCCAAGATTTGAGAGCAAAAGAATGGGTGATCTCTTGGGCAATAATAATGTTGTCACTAATTCTACGACCTTCAATAAAAGCTTGCTGAGCAGGGTCGATATAATCAGGCAAATGAGGTTTTAGCCTATTAGCTAAGGATTTAGCAATGATCTTATAAACAACGTTGCAAAGACTAATAGGTCTAAAATCCATGGGAACTTGAGGAGCTAGCTTCTTAGGAATGAGAGCAATATTAGTATCACTAATATGAGGAGGTAATATACCTGATTTGTAGAAGCTGATTACCAAATCAATGACTTCATCGCCAATCCAGTCCCAAGAAGCAAGGTAAAACTCCACATTGAAGCCATCTGGGCCCGGCGATGCATTTAGCTTCATATCCTTCAGAATCTGCAAGATTTCCTATTTATCTGGAATGGAGTAGGTGAAATCATCTGATTGTATCAGAGGCTGAGTTGGAAGAAAAGGCCTGCCCAAATTGATGTTAGGGGAAGAAAAGATGTATCTGAAATAATTCACAAAAGTGTTAGCAACTTGAGTTGGCTTAAAATGGATAACATCATTTTCATCCTTAATGGAAACAATAGTGTTCCTCTTTCTTCTCTTTAAAACAGCTTGATGGAAAAATCTAGTATTTCTGTCTCCATCCTTAGCCCAAGGCTTCTTTGCCCTTTGTTTGTAAAATTGATTTAATTTGGAGAGATTCTGCTCATACCTGAGTGTAAGCTCGTTCTCTAGTGCATGGTCTTGTTGGTATAGAGGCCTTAGTTGAATCTGATTGATTTGTCCCTCAATGTCTTTTAACTCCTGCTGGATAGGTTTTTTCTTCCTGCACCATCTCTTTAATGAACCTGCAAGAGAAGAGGTCCTGACAGAAAAAGAGGCTGACCTGGTACTATTCCAGGCTGCCTTAGCATGATCATGGAAATCTTTTTCTAGCAACCACCAATTTTCAAATTTGAAAGATTGCTTAGGTTTACAAAACTGACCCTCTGTGGAAATCAGAATAGGCGCATGATCGCTTAAAATGATAGGTAAATTTAGCACTTTCGTATTAGGGTAAATAGTACACCAACGGATTGACTAAACAACTATCCAAACGTTGATAGATAGGATTAACCGTGTGCTGCTTATTGCGCCAAGTGTAAGCCGGCCCACTATAACCAATGTCAAAGAACCCACAATTTTTTATCAAAGCACGAAAAGCAGACATACGACAAAAATTAATATTAGCATTGCACTTATCAATATCATACAGGATATCATTCAAGTCACCCATACATAACATAGGCTTGCCTAAGTTATCATACACAAAATTAGCAACCTGGTCCCAAATAGCCTTAGTTTGACGGTGGTATGGATCACCATAGATGCAAACTAAACCAAACTCAATACCCGAGGCCCTATGAATAACATTAGCTAAAATAGCATGAAAGGAAGCACTATATATAGAAACCTGCAGCTCATCGTTCCACATCAGCCATAAGCCTCCCGACGATCCTCTTGAAGGAACAACAATACTATCAAAGATGTCAAAACGATTCAAAAGATCACGGGAAGTAACCTTGGAGGATTTAATTTCTGAAATGAAAACTATCTGAGCTTTTGTGGAGTGGATAAGATTTGCCAAGAACAACATATGATCATTGCCGAGGCCCCGGCCCATGCCTCGGCAATTCCAAGCAATAGCTTTCATGGCATAAAAGCTTGGCTTAACTGCCCAGACCAGATCCAAACTAATAACTATGAAAACCAAGTGAGAGAGAGAAGATGGAGCAAGGCAGCTAAGATTGAGCAGCAAGAGACACAGAAATAGGAACCAGCAACAGCAAATCTCGAATTCCTCTATCTCCAAAGAGGGAATCTACAAGGAAAGAAGAAGGAAAAAAAACTAATTGGATGACGGCTCGCTGCAGGATAAGATAAAGGAACCAAAGCCTGAGAAAAGAGCAGAGAACAGAGCACCAAAACAGAGAATCCAAAGGCCTCAGATCTGATCAGAGTAGACAAGAAGGAGGTGAAGAGGGCCAAAACGGCTCTGGATCCAGTCGGGCAAGAGACCAGAGGGAAGGGCTAGATCGAGTTGAGGGGATGGGGAAGGGATTGCAGTGTCGGGAGCAAGAAGAGGGGGAAGGAACGGAGGCGGCGGATCTGAGCTGGGAAGCACAGGGGCCACCGGTGAGAGAAGCTGAACGAGGGGTGGCAAGAACAGAGGAACAAGGGGACACAGGACGAATTCGAGCTGCGAGAAGAGATCGACAGGGAGATCGACAGGGGGGAAGAAGAGAAAAGGAAAAGAAGAAGGGGGCGGCATCACGCCAGTCGCCGGCAATCGCCGGAAGTCGTCATCGCGGCAGTCTCCGTGCGTACCCAAATCTGACTAGCTAGCTACATCCGTATTCCTCTACGTGATTTGATCTTGAGAACGCCTTTTGATCCCGCGTTAACTCAGTGCGCACTGCACTTTCTCGTCACGCCGGCTTGGAAGTCTCTCTGGTTGATTGATTGAAACCTTATCCGGTTTTGCACTCATTATCGACGTGGAAAGCCTGGAGGGTCTGCCGGGTATCCCGCGGATCGGATTAGATTAAGCGCGTCCAGCTACTAATCTATCTCTGGTGCCATGAGTAGAGGGAGGAGAGCCATCGTTTTCAAAGCGTTCACGTTTCCAGATGCGTCGTCGTGGAAAACATCATCTCCGATAGTGCTTCATCCACCGGATCTTCGTTCTTCGGTTTCACGCGTCGAGCTTGGCGCAAGACCCAGTTTTTTTCCTTTTTACCTCTGGAGATCATCAAAATGTCCATGAATATATGGATCAAACAGTCCAGACAATTTCAATCATTAAATGCGATCATCAAATTGGGCGGAACTAGTCCGGGCGTTTGAAATCCCAAGACTGGTCTCAAATCGGAGGAGGGGCTCTGTGGAAGTTTGGGCCTCCGCCAACCCACTCAAAACTCGACTCGGAGGCTGGAGCACATGAATTTTCACAATCCTAGCATTCTTTCCACGCCAAAACATGTTCGCTATGCCCCGATCACCTCTACCCTCGTCTTTTTCGTTGTCCACCACTGCCACGATGGATCCGCCAGTGCCCTTCACTGTTGACGTATAATATGCTGACTAGTCTCTTCCATCAGGTCGGTCTTTTGGTTGCATTGGCTAGAGCATGCACTTCTACATGATATCGGAGCCAAGAGGTTTTAAGTTCAAGACCCGGCTGGCACAATTAAATTGCGGCCCACTTTTGGTCCATGTTTAGGCATGAGGGAGCCACACGTGAGGGAGAGTGTTGACGTATAATGTGCTGACTAGTCTCTTCCATCAGACCGGTCTTTTGGTTGCATTGGCTAGAGCATGCACTTCTACATTCACGATGTTTGTCGTCCCACCAGACGCGTTATGGCAAGCGTGAAGCTTGAGTGAGAGGGCCGCCGAGCTCCTCCTCCACACTGGATCTCGGTACCAGTGCCACCCAGCCAATCATAGCCCTGGCCCGCCCAGTACAAGTCATTGTATTGCTACGCCGATCATCTAAATGGTTAGCCCAACACATAGCAACCGACGTAGCACTCTGCCATCTCCTTCACCTCCGCCTCCGGCCCGGTCACTGTTCGGCAGACTCCAAGGCTGATGGCGGACAATGATGAGATGATGATGAACATGATCCGCAATGGAGGCGGCCGGACCAAGGGACGTCAACGGACACCCGGGAGCCAGAGTCGGTCGTGCCCGACCCCGATGCTCTGTCGTCGAGTGGGGGGGGGTCGTTGCTTCTCAGTTCCCGGTTCCAGCCACTTTGGTGTGTTGTCGGCGGTCGGTTAGGTGGTACTAGTAAGAAGAAGCATTTCCAAGGCAAGAAGGGCAAAGGTGACACCTCAACATCAGACAAGATCCAGGACCATCCTTTGCGACATCCACCCTCGGAATGGAGACCGACCCGCCACCTACACCAACTGAAGTTATTGGTTCATAATAATGTCTTGTAGATAGGAAGCGGCAATAATGCAGACAAGCCGAACCCTCGCAATAACAATGATGAGGATGAGCCGCATGCCAGTAAAGGGACCTTAGAGCAAAATTTGTACCTGTTGCGGATAAAGGGTGTGAATATGATATACGCATCTCATATTTGCAAGAAGGGTCGGAAGCACGCCCTCCACGAAGTATGTTGTGGAGCCGGTGGAACCGAAGTACATCCCCTGGCCTGAAATCTTAATCACCTTTGCTTGTCGTGACCAACCGACCAGCATCCGCCATGGCAGAACAACTGTGCCCGTCCTGTATCCGATAGTTGTTGGTTTCCATCTCACTAGGGTCTTGATGGACGATGGCAATAGTTTGAACTTAATCTACATTGAGACGCTGAAAAAAGATGTAGTTCGACTCATCATGCACTGAGCCAACTAATACCAAGTTCAAGGGAATTATCCTTGGGATGGAGGCTCGATGCACTTGAAGGGTCACGCTTGACATGGTGTTCAGTACCCCGGATAACTCTTGTTTGGAGCCTTTAAACTTTGACATAGTTCCTTTCCGGAGTGGCTATCACGCCCTCTTAGGTTGGACCACGTTCACATGCTTCGGCACAGTGCCTCACTAGGCATATATGAAGCTCAAGATGTTAGTCCTGAAAGGCGTCATTACCATATGCGGGAATGTTTAGCAGTCTCTTAAGATTGAGGATCAAATTTTGGCCCTTGCGGTCGAGGCCGAAACTGAGACTTTGGCAGATGAGGAACTCACCGGCATGAGCACCGAGGTCGACAAAGGACGACCTCATCCTCACCAAGCGCATGATGTTGACATTATTCCAGCCCGGCCATGACATCGTCAAGTTCCAGGTCACCATGAGGATCCGACCAAGAAGGCCTTGATGGGAACCGGTCAGACCCCAAATAGGAAAGTATGCTTCATGACTTCCTCCATGGGAATTGGGATATAGTTGCCTAACATCCTTCCGATATGTCAAACATCCCAATGGAGACTGCAGAGCACAACCTGAATATAATACGTGGCGTCAAATATGTTAAACATGCATTGTGCAGTTTTTCAGAGCATAAGCGTAAGGCTATGGGCGAGGGTCTGGCCAAACCTATAGAAGACGACTTCATTTGTGAAGTCAAGCACCCTGATTAGTTGTCAAACGTGGTCATGGTGCCAAAGAAGAACACAACATGGCGTATTTGAATCGACTTCAAGGACATCAACAAGGTGTAACTAAAGGACATGTTTCCTTTGCCACGCATCAACCAGATCATTGATCATACGGATGGGCATTGATGGGGAACGTTGCATGAAAATCATAAAAATTCCTATAAATCACCCAAGATCCAAGGAGATGCCTAGCAACGAGAGGAGAGAGTGTCTACATACCCTTGTAGACCAAAAGTGGAAGCGTGTATAACGCGGTCGATGTAGTCATACTCTTCATGATCAAATTGCGATCCAATCGGATCTAGCGCCGAACGAACGGCACCTCCGCGTACAACACACGTGTGGCTCGGTGACGTCTCCTCCTTCTTGATCCAGCAAGCAAGAGAGGAGAAGTAGATGGGATCTCAACAAGCACGACGACGTGGTGGTGCAGTGCCGGCAGGGCTTCGCCAAACACTGTCGGAACCAATCAGAGGAGAAAACGGGGTTATGGGATAGGTAGGGCTGCTGCCGAGGCATGGAAATTGGTGTGTTCAGTCCTTCCCTCTCCCCCACTATATATAGGAGGCAAGGGGGAGGGCTGGGGCGCAGCCCAGGCCCTCCTCCTAGGAGGGGTGCCGGCCTAGGAAGGTTTCCTCCCTCCCCAAGGCACCTAGCTAGGGGGTGCCTCCCCCCTTAGGACTCTTTCTCCTCCTGCCCTCTTGGCGCATGGGCCTCTTGGGGCTGGTGCCCTGGCCCATATAGGCCAAGGCGCACCCCCTACACCCATGTGGGCCCCTGAGGCATGTGTGAAGGAAATATGCCCTAGAGGCAATAATAAAGTTGTTATTTTATATTTTCTTATTCATGATAAATGTTTATTTTTCATGCAAGAATTGTATTAACCAGAAACTTGATACATGTGTGAATATATAGACAAAACACTGTGTCCCTAGTATGCCTCTACTTGACTAGCTCGCTGATCAAGGATGGTTAAGTTTCTTAGCCATGGACATGTGTTGTCATTTCATGAACGGGATCACATCATTAGGAGAATGATGTGATAGACAAGACCCATCCATTAGCTTAGCATAATGATTGTTCAGTTTTGTTGCTACTGCTTTCTTCATGTCAAATACATAATCCTCCGACTATGAGATTATGCAACTCCCAGACATCGGAGGAATGCCTTGTGTTCTATCAAATGTCACAACGTAACTCGGTGATTATAAAGATGCTCTACAGGTATCTCCGAAGGTGTTTGTTGGGTTGGCATAGATCGAGATTAGGATTTGTCACTCTGAGTATCAGAGAGGTATCTCGGGCCCTCTCGGTAATGCACATCAAGCCTTGCAAGGAATGTGACTAATGAGTTAGTTACGGGATAATGCATTACGGAACGAGTAAAGAGACTTGCCGGTAATGAGATTAAACTAGGTATGAAGATACCGACAATCGAATCTCGGGCAAGTAACATACCGATGACAAAGGGAATAACGTATGTTGACATTGCGGTTCGACCGATAAAAATCTTCATAGAATATGTGGGAACCAATATGAGCATCCAGGTTCTGCTATTGGTTATTGACCGGAGAGGTGTCTCGGTCATGTCTACATAGTTCTCAAACCCGTAGGGTCCGCACGCTTAACGTTCGATGACGATATGTATTATATGAGTTATGTGTTTTGGTGACCGAAGGTTGTTCTAGTCCCGGATGAGATCATGGACATGACGAGGAGTCTCGAAATGATCTAGATGTAAAGATTGATATATTGGAAGGTAGTATTTAGACACCGGAAGGGTTCCGGAATGTACCAGGTACATGCCAGAGTATCGAAGGGGTTACCGGAACCCCCTAGGGGAAAGATATGAGCCATATGGGCCATAGGAGGGAGGCTAACCAGCCCACAAGGGGCTGGCGTGCCCCCCACAAGGGAGGAGGCCAAATTGGAC
This sequence comes from Triticum dicoccoides, assembly GCF_002162155.2. Lineage (NCBI taxonomy): Eukaryota > Viridiplantae > Streptophyta > Magnoliopsida > Poales > Poaceae > Triticum > Triticum dicoccoides. Next base: position 583,039,585 of record NC_041389.1, read on the forward strand.
TAGGGAAGGGGGCGGCGCCCCCCTTTCCTTCTCCTACTCCCTCTCCTTCCCCCTTTCCCCCTTCGATAAAATGAAGGAGGGTGAATCCTACTAGGAGCCCAAGTGAGACTCCTCCCACTTGGGGCGCGCCTAGGGCCGGCCTCCTCTCCCTCCCTTCTTTATATATGGGGGGCACCCCTAGAAGACACACCAATTGCTCCAAGCCGTGTGCGGCGCCCCCCTCCACAGTTTACGCCTCCTGTCATATTCTCTCGGTGCTTAGGCGAAGCCCTGCGCAGATCACATCACCATCACTGTCACCACGTCGTCGTGCTGACGGGACTCATCTGCTCCTTCGACCCTCTGCTAGATCAAGAGCTCGAGGGACGTCATCGCGCTAAACGTGTGCAGAACTCGGAGGTGCCTTATGTTTGGTACTCGATCTATTGGAACAAGAAGACGTTCGACTACATCAACCGCGTTAAGTAAACGCTTCCGCTTTCGGTCTATGAGGGTACGTGGACACACTCTCCCCCTCTCGTCGCTATGCATCACCTAGATAGATCTTGCGTGAGCGTAGGACATTTTTTGAAATTGCATGCTACGTTTCCCAACAGTGGCATCCGATCCAGGTCTATGCGTAGATGATATGCACGAGTAGAACACAAAGAGTTATGGGCGGTGATCGTCATACTGCTTACCACCAATGTCTTATTTTGACTCGGTAGTATTGTTGGATGAAGCGGCCTGGACCAACCTTACATGACCACGTTCATGAGTCCGGTTCACCGATAGACATGCAACTAGTTTTGCATAAAGGTGTCTGGCGGGTGTTTGTTTCTCCAAATTTAGTTGAATCGAATTTGACTGCGGCCGGTCCTTGCGAAGGTTAAAACAACAAACTTGATAAATCACCATTGTGGTTTTGTGCCATAGGTAAGAATGGTTCTTGCTAGAAGCCCGTAGCAGCCACGTAAAACTTGCAACAACAAAGTAGAGGACGTCTAACCCTTTTTTGCAGGGCATGTTGTGATGTGATATGGTCAAGACATGATGTGATACACGTTGTTGTATGAGATGATCATGTTTTGTAAAAGTTATCGGCAACTGGCAGGAGCCTTATGGTTGTGGCTTTATTGTATGAAATACAAATGCCATGTAATTGCTTTACTTCATCACTAAGAGGTAGCGAAAGTCGTAGAAGCAATAGTTGGTGAGACGAGCACGACGCTACAATGGAGATCAAGGTGTCAAGCCGGTGACGATGGAGATCATGATGTTGCTTTGGTGATGGAGATCAAAAGCACAAGATGATGATGGCCATATCATGTCACATATTTTGATTGCATGTGATGTTTATCTTTTATGCATCTTATTTTGCTTAGTATGGTGGTAGCATTATAAGATGATCCCTTAACTAAATTTCAAGGTATAAGTGTTCTCTCCGAGTATGCACCATTGCAAAAGTTCATTGTGCTGAGACACCACGTGATGATTGGGTGTGATAGGCTCTACGTTCAAATACAACGGGTGCAAGCCAGTTTTGCACATGCGGAATGCTCGGGTTAAACTTGACGAGCCTGGCATGTACAGACATGGCCTCGGAACATTGGAGATCGAAAGGTCGAATGTGAATCATATAGTGGATATGATCAACATAGAGATGTTCACTATTGATGACTACTCCAGCTCACGTGATGATCGGACATGGTTTAGTTGATTTGATCATGTATCATTTAGATGACTTGAGGGATGTCATTCTAAGTGGGAGTTCTTAAGTAATTTGATTAATTGAACTTAATTTATCATGAACTTAGTCCTGATAGTTTTTTCATATCTATGTTGTAGATCAATGGCCCTTGCTACCATTCCCTTGAATTTTAATGCGTTCCTAGAGAAAGCTAAGTTGAAAGATGATGGTAGCAACTACACGGACTAGGTCTGTAACTTGAGGATTATCCTCATTGCTACACAGAAGAATTATGTCCTTGATGCACCGCTTGGTGAAAGGCCTGCTGCAGGAGCAGAAGCAGAAGTTATGAACGTCTGGCAAGCTCGATCTGATGACTACTCGATAGTTCAGTGTGCCATGCTTTATAGCTTAGAATCGGGACTTCAAAGATGTTTTGAACATCATGGACCATATGAGATGTTCCAGGAGTTGAAGTTAATATTTCAAGAAAATGCCCGAGTTGAGAGATATGAAGTCTCCAACAAGTTCTATAGCTGCAAGATGGAGGAGAACAGTTCTGTTAGTGAGCACATACTCATAATGTCTGGGTACCATAATCACTTGACTCAGCTGGGAGTTAATCTTCCATATGATTTTGTCATTGACAGAGTTCTTCAATCACTGCCACCAAGCTACAAAGGGTTCATGATGAACTACAATATGCAAGGGATGGAAAAGACTATTCCCAAGCTCTTCGCAATGCTAAAGGTTGCGGAGGTAGAAATCAAGAAGGAGCATCAAGTGTTGATGGTTAACAAGACCACTAGTTTCAAGAAGATGGGAAAGGGAAAGAAGGGGAACTTCAAGAAGAAGGGCAAGCAAGTTGTCACTCCCGGGAAGAAACTCAAAGCTGGACCCAATCTTGAAACTGAGTGCTTCTACTGCAAAGGGACCGGTCACTGGAAGCGGAACTGCCCCAAGTATTTGGCGGATAAGAAGGATGACAAAGTGAACAAATGTATATTTGATATAGATGTTATTGATGTGTACCTTGCTAATTCTCGTAGTAGTGCATGGGCATTTGATACCGGTTCGGTTGCTCATATTTGTAACTCAAAACAGGGACTACGGATTAAACGAAGATTGGCTAAGTATGAGGTGATGATGCGCGTCGGGAATGTTCCAAGGTCGATGTGATCACCGTCGGCACGCTACCTCTACATCTAGCTTCGGGATTAGTTTTAGACCTGAATAATTGTTATTTGGTGCCAGCATTGAGCATGAACATCATATCTGGATCTTGTTTAGTGCGAGAAAGTTATTCATTTAAATCAAAGAATAATGGTTGTTCTATTTATATGAGTAGTATCTTTATGGTCATGCACCCTTGAAGAGTGGTCTATTTCTGTTGAATCTTGATCCCGGTGATACACATATTCATAATATTGATGCAAAAAGATGTAAAGTTGATAATGATAGTGCAACTTATTTGTGGCACCGTCGTTTGGGTCATATCGGTGTGAAGCGCATGAAGAAATTCCATAAAGATGGACTTTTGGAATCACTTTGATTTTGAACCATTTGATACTTGCGAACCGTGCCTTATGGGCAAGATGACTAAAACTCCGTTCTCCAGAACAATGGAACGAGCTAATGACTTATTGGAAATAATACATACCGATGTATGTGGTCTGATAAGTGTTGAAGCTCGTGGCGGGTATCGTTATTTTCTGACCTTCATAGATGATTTGAGCAGATATGGGTATATCTACTTAATGAAACACAAGCCTAAAACATTTGAAAAGTTCAAAGAATTTCAGAGTGAAGTGGAGAATCATCGTAACAAGAAAATAAAGTTTCTACGATCTGACCATGGAGGTGAATATTTGAGTTACGAGTTTGGCCTTCATTTAAAACAATGTGGAATAGTTTCACAACTCACGCCACCCGGAACACCACAACGTAATGGTGTGTCCGAACATCGTAACCACACTTTATTAGATATGGTGTGATCTATGATGTCTCTTACCGATTTACCACTATCATTTTGGGGTTATGCATTAGAGACAACTGCATTCACGTTAAACAGGGCACCGTCAAAATCCGTTGAGACGACACCGTACGAACTGTGGTGTAGCAATAAACTTAAGCTGTCGTTTCTTAAAGTTTGGGGATGCGATGCTTATGTCAAAAGGCTTTAGCCTGATAAGCTCGAACCCAAATCGGAGAAGTGCGTCTTCATAGGATACCCTAAAGAAACAATTGGGTACACCTTCTACCACAGATCTGAAGGCAAGATTTTTGTTGCTAAGAACAACACCTTTCTAGAGAAGGAATTTCTCTCGAAAGAAGTGAGTGGGAGGAAAGTAGAACTTGATGAGGTAATTGTACCTTCTCTCAATTTAGAAAGTAGATCATCTGAGAAATCTGTTCCCGTGATGCCTACACCAACTGGAGAGCAAGCTAATGATAATGATCATGAAACTTCAGATCAAGTTGCTATAGAACCTCATAGGTCAACCAGAGCATGATCCACACCAGAGTGGTATAGAAATCCTATTCTGTAAGTCATGTTACTTGACCATGACGAACCTACGAACTATGAAGAAGCTAAGATGAGCCCAAATTCCGATAAATGGCTTGAGGCCATGAAATTCGAGATAGGATCCATGTATGAGAACAAAGCATGGACTTTGGTGGATTTGCCTGATGATCGGCGACCTATAGAGAATAAATGGATCTTCAAGAAGAAGACTGACGCCGATGGTAATGTTATTGTCGATAAAGCTCAACTTGTTGCAAAAGTTTTTTAACAAGTTCAAGGAGTTGACTACGATGAGACTTTCTCACCCGTAGTGATGCTTAAGTCTATCCGGATCATGTTAGCAATTGCTACATTTTATGATTATGAAATCTAGCAAATGGATGTCAAAACTGTATTCCTTAATGGATTTCTTAAAGAAGAGTTGTATATGATGCAACCAGAAGGTTTTGTCGACCTAAAGGTGCTAACAAATTGTGCAAGTTCCAGCGATCCATTTATGGACTGGTGCAAGCATCTCGGAGTTGGAATATACGCCTTGATGAGGTGATCAAAGCATATGGTTTTATGCAGACTTTTGGAGAAGCCTGTATTTAAAAGAAAGTGAGTGGGAGCTCTATAGCATTTCTAATATTATATGTGGATGACATATTGTTGACTGGAAATGATGTAGAATTTCTGGATAGCATAAAAGGATACTTGAATAAAAAAATTCCAATGAAAGACCTCGGTGAAGCTGCTTATATATTGTGCATCAAGATCTATATAGATAGATCAAGACACTTGATAGGACTTTCACAAAGCACATACCTTGGTAAAGTTTTGAAGAAGTTCAAAATGGATTAGTCAAAGAAAGGGTTCTTGCCTGTGTTACAAGGTGTGAAGTTGACTCAGACTCAATGCCCGACCACTGCAGAAGATAGAGAGAAAATGAAAGTCATTACCTATGCCTCAGCCATAGGTTCTATCATGTATGCTATGCTATGTACCAGACCTGATGTGTGTGTTGCTATAAGTTTAGCAGGGAGGTACCAAAGAAATCCAGGAGTGGATCACTGGACAGCGGTCAAGAACATCTTGAAGTACCTGAAAAGGACTAGGGATATGTTTCTCATTTATGAAGGTGACAATGAGTTTATCGTAAGTGGTTACATCGACGCTAGCTTGACACTGATCCGGATGACTCTAAGTCACAAACCAGATATGTATTTTTATTGAATGGTGGAGTTGTCAGTTGGTGCAGTTCCAACGAGAGCGCCGTGGCAGGATCTACGTGTGAAGCGGAGTACATAGCTGCTTAGGAAGCAACAAATGAAGGAGTCTAGATGAAGGAGTTCATATCCGATCTAGGTGTAATACCTAGTGCATCGGGTCCAATGAAAATCTTTTGTGACAATACTGGAGCAATTGCCTTGGTGAATGAATCCAGATTTCACAAAAAGACCAAACACATCAAGAGACGCTTCAACTCCATCCGAGATTTGGTTAAAGAGGGAGACATAGAGATTTGCAAAATACATACAGATCTGAATGTGGTAGACCCATTGACTAAGCCTCTTCCACGAGCAAAACATGATCAACACCAAGACTCCATGGGTGTTAGATTCATTACAATATAATCTAGATTATCGACTCTAGTGCAAGTGGGAGACTGAAGGAAATATGCCCTAGAGGCAATAATAAAGTTGTTATTTTATATTTCCTTATTCATGATAAATGTTTATTATTCATGCTGGAATTGTATTAACCGGAAACTTGATACATGTGTGAATATATAGACAAAACACCGCATCCCTAGTATGCCTCTACTTGACTAGCTCGTTGATCAAATATGGTTAAGTTTCTTAGCCATGGACATCTGTTGTCATTTGATGAACGGGATCACATCATTAGGAGAATGATGTGATGAATAAGACCCATCCATTAGCTTAGCATAATGATCGTTCAGTTTTATTGCTACTGCTTTCTTCATGTCAAATACATATTCCTTCGACTATGAGATTATGCAACTCCCAGACACCGGAGAAATGCCTTATGTGCTATCAAACATCACAATGTAACTGGGTGATTATAAATATGCTCTACATGTATCTCCAAAGGTGTTTGTTGGGTTGGCATAGATCGAGATTAGGATTTCTCACTCTGAGTATATGAGAGGTATCTCCGGGCCCTCTCGGTAATGCACATCAAGCCTTGCAAGCATATGAATAATGAGTTAGTTACGGGATAAAGCATTATGGAATGAGTAAAGAGACTTGCCAGTAATGAGATTGAACTAGGTATGAAGATACCGACGATCGAATCTCGGGCAAGTAACATACCGATGACAAAGGGAATAACGTATGTTGACATTGCGGTTCGACCGATAAAGATCTTCGTAGAATATGTGGGAACCAATATGAGCATCCAGGTTCTACTATTGGTTATTTGATCGGAGAGGTATTTTGGTCATGTCTACATAGTTCTCGAACCCGTAGGGTCCGCACGCTTAACCTTCGATGACGATATGTATTATATGAGTTATGTGTGTTGGTGACCGAAGGTTGTTCGGAGTCCCCGGATTAGATCACAAACATGACTAGGAGTCTCGAAATGGTCGAGAGGTAAAGATTGATATATTGTAAGGTAGTATTCAGACATCGAAAGGGTTCCGGAATGTATCGGGTACATACAATAGTACCGGAGGGGTTATCGGAACCCCCCGGGGAAAGATATGGGCCATATGGGCCATAGGAGGGAGGCTACCTAGCCCACAAGGGGCCGGCGCACCCCCCACAAGGGAGGAGGCCGAATTGGACTAGGGAAGGGGGCGGCACCTCCCTTTCCTTCTCCTACTCCCTCTCCTCCCCCCTTTCCCCCTCCGGTAAAAGGAAGGGGGGGGGGGGGGCGAATACTACTAGGAGCCCAAGTGAGACTCCTCCCGCTTGGGGCGCGGCTAGGTCCGTCCTCCTCTCCCTCCCTCCTTTATAAAAGGGGGTTACCCTAGAAGACACACCAATTGCTCCAAGCCGTGTGCAGTGCCCCCTCCACAGTTTATGCCTCCGGTCATATTCTCGCGATGCTTAGGTGAAGCCCTGTGCGGGTCACATCACCATCACCGTCACCACACCGTCGTGCTGATGGAACTCATCTACTCCTTCGACCCTCTGCTGGATCAAGAGCTCGAGGGACGTCATCGGACTGAACATGTGTAAAACTCGGAGGTGCCGTACGTTCGGTACTCGATCGGTCGGAACGTGAAGACGTTCGACTACATCAACCGTGTTAAGTAGATGCTTCCGCTTTTGGTCTACAAGGATACGTGGACACACTCTGCCCCTCTCATTGCGATGCATCACCTAGATAGATCTTGCATGAGCATAGGAAATTTTTGAAATTGCATGCTACGTTTCCCAACAAGGTGGACCCCCCGGACCCTCGGACCCCTTTCGGCACTCCCGGTACACTACCGGTAATGCCCAAAACTTTTCCAGCAACCAAAACGAGACTTCCCATATATAAGTCTTTACCTCCGGAATAGTACAACATTCGGTTACAAATGCACATATCCCAATTCTACTCTAGCGTCACCAAACGTTAAGTGTGCGGACCCTATGGGTTTGAGAATCATGTAGACATGACCGAGACACCTCTCCGGTCAATAACCAATAGCGGAACCTGGATGCCCATATTGGTTCCTACATATTCCATGAAGATCTTTTATTAGTGGAACCACGATGTCGAGGATTCGGTTAATCCCGTATGTAATTTTCTTTGTCCAGCGATACATTTCTTGCCCTAGATTCGATCATCCGTATCTCCATACCTAGTTCAATCTCATTAGCAGCAAGTCTCTTTACTTGTTCCGTAATACAAGACCGCATGACTAACTCATTAGCCACATTTCTTGCAAGATGTTTACGATGTTGTATTGAGGACCTAGAGATATCTCTCTGTCATACAGAGTGAAAAATCCCAGTCTTGGTCCATGAAACTCAACAGACACCTTTGGAGATACCTATAGAGCACCTTTATGATCACCCAATTACAAAGTGACGTTTGATAGCACACAAAGTATTTCTCCGGTATCCAGGAGTGACATGATCTCATGGTCTAATGAGTTGATACTTGACATGAAGAAAGCTATAGCAATAAACTTAAGTGATACAATCAAATGCTAAGCTTGCTGTTTGGTCTTGTCCATCACATCATTCCCTAATGATGTGATCCCGTTATCAAATGACAACCCATGTCTATGCATTACAAAAAATACACTTCCGTGATGATACGTGTTTGTCACAGCAGGTCACGTTTTTTGTCATGCATGCACATCCATGACGATTTTATGACAGAATCAAGATAGGCATACCTGTGCTGTCGTAGAAGTGTTCCATGACAATACCAAAATTATCCTCACGGAAGTGTCCACTTCCATGACGATAAATGGCGCGTCATAGAAGTGCTTTCCTCAAGGGTAACCGACACGTCGCATCCACCGTAACAGGTCGTCATTAAGCTATCGGGTTCCGGTTTGGATCTGATAACCCATTAACAACCCTGACTAATGGGGATTTTCCACGTGTAAAATTATCATTCGCCGGAGGATCCACGTGTCGACTCTGCGTTGGGACAGATGTCATCCACTTATAGTACGGGAGGCGCCTATGATACGTCGGCACGTGGCAAGGCCCAACAGTGGCCCATTCCGATGAAAGAGGCCGGCCCGGAAAAAATTAGCAGGTTGGCCCATATAAGGCCTACTTGTGTCGGGTCCATTTAAGCCCACGACCAATACGAGATGTGCCAATTCGGCCCATTAACGACCCTTTAGTGATTTGACACCATTGCAGCACATCGTCAGTTCGAGCCCGTTAAGAGCCCACTATATATTTGGGCTCAATATCGGTCCGATGTGGTTTCGGCCTGTTAACGGCCCATTCAAGTGATGTACCAATTTTCAGGATGTACATCTTTTGGCCTTTTAGCGACCCATTTAAGTGTTGGGCTAATTTCCGGCCCGGTGTGTCTTTCAGCCTGTTAACGGCCCATAAATGAGCCAGGCCACTTGTAGTCGGACCTGAGTTTTGGCCTTTTAATGGCCCATGCTCTTCATGGTCCAATACCAGCCCGGTTTCTCTTTCAGCCTGCTAAAGGCCCACAACACAACTAGGCCATATACAATACGACCTGACTTTCGTGCTCTTAGTGGCCCATGCTCTTCATGGTCCAGTACGAGCCCGCTTTCTCTTTCGGCCTACTAAAGGCCCATGGTATAGTTGGGCCATATGCAGGTCGACCTTAGTATCGGCCTATTAACGGCCCGTGAAATCAAAAGGGCTCACCTGTTGCCTGCTTCGATGTTGGCCTGTTAATGACCCGGGAGGTAACATGGTCGAGCATTAACTGTCGCCCTGTTTCAATTATAGCGACCCAATAGAGCTTTCGGCCTGGTTATTGCCCATTAACTTAATGGTCCCACTAAAGTTCGAACATGTCTATAGGCCCAATTAGATAATTTGAGCCCATTACAACGAGCAATTATGCACAGGACCAAAACCGATCAATCAAAGGCCTATGAGAATTTTTGCCCCTGCGAGCCCATTAGGGAAGCCCATTAAGGGGAGTGGGCTGCTTCCTTCATATAGGGCCCATGACTGTTCGTCCTAACTAATAATTTCACTGCTTTTTTAGCTTCCTAGCAACCAGTTAGCTGGAATACGAGGCGCACTAAGAAAAGGTATGGCATACAAGGAAAAACGTTGCACATCCAGCATATATTACAAGAAATTACATCCACTGGGCAATCAAAGATTGATGCCAGTGCAAATAAATGAACAGAACCTAACAATCTACAACATCACAATCTGCAACCTCAGCACGGATGACGTCCATAAGCATGCGAGCAAGTTCTTCCTTCTTTGCTACATTGTCTGTGAAAACATTGATCAGTTGTTGTTGCGCAAGAATGTGCACCTCTGATTCCTCCATGATTTCCATCATTACTTCAGCCATTAATTGGTTCACAAACATACATTTTTTCCATTGCATTCGAGACAGAGGAAACTGAACAAATCCAGATGGCATTTTTTGCAGGCTTGTATTATTGATAGTGGAGAGTGTCTCGACCACTACATCATAACATGAATTAGGAGGGGAACCAAACAGATAATCAAGAGTTATTGCCATATTACCTGGCCTAAATTTGTTGGAAAGAAACAATGGGGTTGCCTTGCTGTTTTCAGAGTTTGTATTCTTATCTTCAGCAACCTGCACCAAATTAACACACTAGCATTGTTATCATTGGCCAGGTTAGGTAATAGGAAAGCAACATTGACACAACGAACGTTTTGGCGACCAGACCACACCAGCCTACACAAAATTAACACAATATGGCACAACTATCATCAGCCAGGTAAGGTAATACGAAAGCAACATTGACACAATGAATGAATGGGCAACCAGAGCAGCACTCCAATTAAGTAATGTGCATGATATGAGATAGTACACTAATGCAGCTTAGTATGCAAACTACCAGGCAGTTTTCCTTACAAAAATCAACATTGTCGCCTTTAATTATACATTTTGCTACAACTAAATTTAAATCAGATAAAGGTTGGATTCACGCCGATTAACAAAATACACGTTGATGTAAAAATATAGTGATATACAACAGGTACTTACATCAGCATTGGAGCACAAAGAATTCCCGCAAGATACTTTCCTCGAATATACCAGTGCAAAAAGTCTTCTATCCGTTAAGCTTATTTTGTAAAACAGAGATGGGTAAGAAACATGTAGAAAATATGATCAGAATGCTATAAAATTTCATGATGCGAGGATACGCACACACTTCTTAGAATGGAATTGACATATTTTTGCTGGACTAGAGCGGACTAGTTCTTTGGCCATTGGAATCTGCTTATTATCAGTAGGTGAAAGTGCAACTATCCTTGGGTGGTTTTGGTAATTCCTAACAACATATAGCTCATTGAGCTAATGCTATTTCAAGATAAATATTTCAGGAAAGCTCAATGTTTGGCATGGCATGGATGAGAAACATGGACCCCTCAAAATGCTAAGGACAAAAGGATTGGCTCAAGCTCAAAGCACAAGACTCTACATTTTTTCATTTTAGTGATCCAAGATCACATTGAGTCCATGGGAAAAGCCAATACTATTAAGAGGGGGTGAGGTGTTGCTTAATGAGTTTCTTGCTCAAAGTGCTTAGTGATATGCTCCAAAAACCATCAACTACTTTATCACATCCACATATGTCCCAAACCAAAAGTCAAACTCGACCCCACCGAAACTTTCTATCCGGCGCCATCGAGTTCAGTTGACATAGCCACTGCCAGAAACCCTAGTCTTTTCGGTCTCATCGAGAGGGATCTCGGTCTCAACGAGATGGGATTGTAATCTCTCTATTTCCCTTCGTAATGTTTCGGTCAAACCGAGATGAGAAATCGGTCCCACCAAGATTGCAATGCAAACTCTCTGTTTCCCTTTCGTAATGTTTCAGTCCAACCGAGATGAGCGAATCGGTCCCACCGAGTTTGCCTGACCAACTCTCTATTTGTCTATTACCAAAATCAGTCTCACCAAGTTTGTGTAATTGGTCTCACCGAGATTACATTATGCCCTAACCCTAACGATATCAATCCCATCGAGTTAACATGTCAGTCCCACCGAAATGCCTAACGATCACATTATGAACTAAATCGGTCTGATCGAGTTTCATGATTCGGTCCCACCGAGTTTGTAAATTGTATGTAACGGTTAGATTTTGTGTGGAGGCTATATATACCCCTCCACCCACTCTTCATTCATGGAGAGAGCCATCAGAACATGCCTACACTTCCAACATACATTTTCTGAGAGAGAACCACCTACACTTGTGTTGAGGTCAAGATATTCCATTCCAACCACATAAATCTTGATCTCTAGCCTTCCCGAAGATGCTTTCCACTCAAATCTTCTTTCCACCAAATCCAAATCCTGTGAGAGAGAGTTGAGTGTTAGGGAGACTATCATTTGAAGCACAAGAGCAAGGAGTTCATCATCAACACATCATTTGTTACTTCTTGGAGAGTGGTGTCTCCTAGATTGGCTAGGTGTCACTTGGGAGTCCCCGTCAAGATTGTGGAGTTGAACCAAGGAGTTTGTAAGGGCAAGGAGATCGCCTACTTCATGAAGATCTACCCGAGTGAGGCAAGTCCTTCATGGGCGATGACCATGGTGGGATAGACAAGGTTGCTTCTTCGTGGACCCTTCGTGGGTGGAGCCCTCCGTGGACTCGCGCAACTGTTACCCTTTGTGGGTTGAAGTCTCCATCAACGTGGATGTACGATAGCACCACTTATCAGAACCACGGATAAAAAATCTCCGTGTCAACATTGCGTTTGCTTCCTCAAACTCCTCCCTTTACCTTCATATGCAATTGTTTTACATTCTGCTGCTATACACTTAGAATTGCATATGTAGGTTGATTGCTTGACTTGTGCTAAGTTGCTAAAATCTGCCAAGAACTAAAATTGGGAAAAGGCTAGATTTTTATTTGGTCAAGTAGTCTAATCACCCCCCTCTAGACATACTTCTGATCCTACAAGTGGTATAAGAGCCAAGTTTCCATTTGCTTTGATTTCCATAGCTTTTGGTGGTCATAGCCTTGGTTTCATAACCTAGGAGAGTATGGCGTCTAGCGAGGGAAATTACCACTGTAGAGGTCCTTACTTTGTTGGTACAAATTTTGCTAGTTGGAAGCATAAGATGAAAATGCACATTCTTGGACATAACCCCACCGTTTGGGATATTATGTGTATTGGCTTGCAAGGTGAATTCTTTGATGGGAGAGAACCGAACCGTGAAGCTACCACGGAAGAATTGAAGATGCTACAATACAATGCTCAAGCTTGTGATATTCTCTTCAACGGATTGTGCCCCGAAGAATTCAACAAAATCTGCCGTCTTGAGAATGCAAAGGAAATTTGGGATACTTTGATTGACATGCATGAAGGTACCGACTCCGTCAAGGAATCCAAATTGGATGTGCTTCAAAGTCAACTTGACAAGTTCAAAATGAAGGATGGTGACGGCGTCGCTGAAATGTACTCTAGGCTTGCTCTAATCACAAATGAGATTGCCGGCTTAGGAAGTGAAGAGATGACCGATAAATTCATCATCAAGAAGATCCTAAGAGCCTTGGATGGAAAATATGATACCGTGTGCACATTGATCCAAATGATGCCCAATTACAAAGATATCAAGCCAACGAAAGTCACTAGAAGAATTGTTGCTCATGAGATGTCACTCAAGGATAAGGAAGAGCTCCACAACAAGTCAAGTGGTTCTTACAAAGCCTCATGTGAAGCTCCCACATCATCAAGTGAGAAACAAACCTTCAATGAAGAATTGAGCCTAATGGTGAAGAACTTCAACAAGTTCTACAAGAGTAGAAGCAAGGAAAGAAGTTCCAAGTCAAGGTCCTACAATGACAAAAGATATTCTAGTCATGAGCGTAATTGCTACAATTGTGGAAGACCCGGACACTATTTCAATGAGTGTACGGCTCCCTACAAAAGAAGAGAAGATTCTCCAAAAAGAAGAAGTAGAAGAGAAGAATCACCACCAAGAGAGAGGAAGAGTAGAGATGATCATTATGAACAAAGAACATCCCGGAGAAGCAAGGATTCGGAAAGGAAGGAAAAATCATCAAAGAGCTACACAAAACGAAGACATCAAGCTCATGTTGGTGAATGGGTATCCGGCTCCGACTCCGACAATCACTCCGAGAGAAGCTATCACTCCGGCTCCGAATATACTCAAGATGAAGGTGTTGCCGGTCTAGCACTTGTGTCAACCAACTCCTATGACATATTTGACTCACCAAATGAAGGAATTGGAAGATGCTTCATGGCTAAAGGCCCAAAGGTATCACCCCCGAGTATGTTGATTTCAATAGTGATGAAGATGACTTGTTAGGTGATGATGATTTACTTGTTGACAACTCTAGTGATGAATACTATGATGAAACGTCAATTAATCATGCTAATCAATATAAAATGAATGACAATGATAAGGAGAAGATTGAGCACCTAACTAAAGAACTAAACACTCTTAAGTTAGCTCATGAAACTATCTTGGAAGATCATCGAGAACTTTTAAAGACTCATGAGAAGTTATGCTTTGAAAAGCTCAATCTTGAGCAAGAGCATGAGTTCTTAAAGGCAATCAATGATGATCTCCGTAAGAAAAGTTCTTCTTACATTGCCAAGCGTTTACTCTTATCTACTTACATGCCACAAGTCAAGTCTAGTAACAAGAACAAGAAAGATTCTTCTTCTAGTAGTAACAATAATCATGCTAAATCCAATGTTGTTGCTTCTAGTAGTTCTCTTGATTCCACTAATGATTATCTTAGCCAAGTTACACTTGAGCAAGAAAATAGCTTATTGAAGGGAATTATAGAGAAAGGTGTTTACAAGAGCATTGCCGGAAGTAAGCAATTCAAGGAGATTGTACGCAAGCAAGGAAGGCACCGGAAGAATCAAGGTGTTGGTTTTGAATGAAAGTTCAATGCCAATGGAGTTGAGTGGGAAGAAGATCAATACCCCAAGATAAAGTTTGTTCCTCAACAAGAGAAGTACGATCCTACTTCTTTCAAAGGAACACAAGCTCAAGATGATCTTCCACCACAAGACCACAAGCAAAAAAGGCAAGGACAACCTTCAAGAGGAGATTGATGCATTTGAAGAAGCTCCTAAGGCCTTGGTCAAGTGGGTTCCCAAGACTACATCAAGTTCTACTTCATAAAGTACGACTACAACTCCAAGGACTCCCATCAAGATGGTGTGGATCCCTAAGAAGAAGAACTAGAGAGTTCTTGAGGGTGACTCCGCCAATATACTTCACTCATATCATTTTGGCAAGGACAAGTGCAAACAACTTCCTTATCTTGCACTAGTCCAAGGAGTCACAAGCCTTCTTGTTGGTAAGACGAGGAACAAGGTAACCTAATTCTTTCATGGACATCCTCTTGTGTGTGCATCACTCTATGTCTATGGATATCCTTGTTTGTTCCTTGTGGGACTAACCCGTGTAGGTATTGAAAGTGCAACTCACTCCAATGGATTGCTCCACATGATCAACAACATTGAGCATCCACATCTTCAACATCTACATGAAGTCATCTTCGACAAAACCCAAGGTTAGTTCATCCCTCTTAGGGGGGATCTCACATCTAGGGGGAGCTTTACTCTAAGAATTGAGCTAAAGCAACTCTAGTGGTGTGAGCACAACAATGCTTTATGTAAAAGTGGTAACCCCACTTGTGCTTAAACGATGAGTATGACCTATGATCAAATGTTCTCATTTGACTCCTAAGTCAATATACTCATATATAGATGACCTAGTCATCGCCAATTGCTTGATAGATGCTAGATTGGTTGTGCATGCTTTGCCACATATTTCATTTGCCATTTTATTGTGTGAGCATGTTGGTTGCATATTTTACTCATTCAAGGACAACCATTTGTTACTTTGATTGCTTGGCTTTTTCTCTTTTGCCAAATGGATGGACAAGAATGCCTAAGAACCTTCTCTAGCTATCTATGCTTTTCTCGTCTCAAACTCTATTCATGCTACATCACAAAGTTTGATCAAGTCAGATTTGAACCACTCTGTGTGAGGAGCACTCGGAGTCCTCGATTCGTCATAGACTTAAACTTCCAAAACCTCTTTGTGCATTACGGTTTGACTAATTCATCCTTTTCAGTCACACCGAGATCACTAAGTTGATCTAGGTTTTCAATCTCGGTGCAACCGATTAGAACCTTTCGGTCACACCGAGTTGCAGTAACTGCTCGCAGTTTTGCATCTCGGTGCCACCGAGTTGTTCCATTCGGTCACACCGATAGGGTCAGGTTATATATACTGTCGGGTCAAATTTTGGAAATTTTTCCGAAACCCTTCACTCACACGTAACCTGCTCTGCCTCTTTGGGTCTCCGGATCGTCTTCTTGCCGCCAGCGACCTCCCTCCGCTGGTCTCTGCCGCCGTTAACGGCAATCTGTTCCGCCGTTGCCGCCGTAGCAAACACTCGCCGCTCTAGGGTAAGTGTTCGACCCCTTGTGCTGTCTTTTTCACTCCGATTCCTAGCACAAGGACAATGCCATGTTTCTTGCCACGATTGAGATTGCTCCATCCAGCTAAAACTTCCTTAGGTCTAGATTGATTCGAAAATTTAGGGTTAGGTTTCTGCCGAACTCATCTCGGACCGACCAAATTGTTGAAATCGGTCTCACCGATTTGGCTTAGGCCATTGCACATGCGATTTTCGGTCTGACCGAGAATTGCAAATCGGTGTGACCGATTTTGATTCTCTGTGAAACCCTAGCAGTCTCGGTGCCACCGAACTGTGACTCGGTCTAATCGAGTTCACTAGTTTAGGTTCCAAAAGCTGCTTCGGTATCACCGAGTTTACAAATCAGTAGCTCCAAAATGCTTTCTGTGGAGAAATAAAACTAAGTTTTGAGTCATTTGTTTTGCAAAACCTCTGTACTTTGTGATGCTCATCTACTCTACGTCATCTACAACCTATTCACAGGGTCTGCTGACAGTTGACTTCAAGATGTCTGATCAAAGTGATAGTCAGAACAAGTCAGAGGAACATGTTCAGTTGAGTGAGGGCACTAATCCCTCCAGCAGCTATGATGAGGGCAACAGGAGAACACCTAGTAACTTGCCCAAGGCATCTACTAGAACAAGGAAGAAGAAAACTTCTGATTCAGAGGATGAAGATTATATTGCAGCTGATGATGAGGCCATTTCCAAGAGGAAAGTTGTGAAGAAAGAATTTGGCACTGCTGCTTCAACAAAGCCAGGGATGAACAGGAACGCACCTGCAAGAAGAGTTCCTATGTCAAAGCCCAGAGCATCCACTCAAGAAACTTTGGGATCTGACCCAAAGAACCAGTTGTGGCTGAGAAGAAGAGGAAAGAGAGGGTCAAGAAGACCACTGCCAGGATTATTGGAAAACCCTCCATGATGAGAGAATCAGATAATGAAGAAGAAGAGGATGTTGCACCAGCACCCAAAGCTCAGAAACTCATGGGAGATGCAATCAGATCAGGGGCTACTCCATCTAAGCCCAAAGCTGCTCCCAAGGCTGCTGCTCCAGCTCAAAAGCCTAAACCCAAGAGGAACACCAGAAGTATTCCAGCCGAGGAGAAGAACAAGGCCCTAGTGCCTGAAGCTGAAGAAGAAGAAAATGATTCACTTGTTTTGAGAAAACTGAAGCCCAAGATCCCTGACCACAATGATGCACATCCTATTGCAGAGAACATGAAAATTAGGAAGGATTCGGGACTGAGATTATGGAGACAGTCTGATCCATATGATGTTAGGAGGAGAATTGTTGTTGACTACATGTTTCACACTAAGGAACAACAAGACTTTTATGAGACAATTTTGCTTGACAAGAAGCCTATTGTCTATGACATGAGATGGGTTGAGTGGGAGTACATCAAGGAGAATGAAGATCACTATCTAGGTGTATATGATAGCTTCAAAGCATGTGGAGTTGATACATTTGTTGCCCAGAAGCTCACCAAGTGGAATGATGAGCTGATCATGCAGCTTTACTCCACTTCCCACTTCTACCCAGATGGGAAGATCATCTGGATATCAGAAGGTACAAGGTACCAATACTCTGTGGAAGAATGGGCTCATTTGATCAATGCCCCAGAAGAAAAAGAAGATGACTTGGATGTTTATGCTAAGAAGAAGAAAGACCATAACACTATGGCACACATGTACAGAGAGATCCCAGATGATGCTTTGGAGACTCATAAGTTTGGATCTGTCCACTTCTTGTTGTCTAGTTTTCCTACCATCAACTGGATCCTAAGGCACACATTGCTACCCAAATCAGGTGATCACAAGATAATTAGAGGACATGCTATCAATTTGCTACATTTGTTTGATGTGCCTCAAAATTTTAAAGTCATGAGTCTAATTGTGGAGACAATCAAAAGGACAGCAGCTGATCAGAAAAGATCTTATGGGTATGCCCCACAAATTTAGGAGCTCATCAACTCTAAGATGGGCACATGCAAATATCTATTGGATAAGGAGCACCTGCCCATCTACCCTGAATTTGAAGATAACACTGTTGTCATGAATGAGAATGAACCATCATCAACTTAAGCACATGAGAAGAGAGAGAAGGCAAGGGCAGAGAAAGCTGCAAAGATGCCAACTGCTGAAGAGGCATCTCTAGTGTTCTTGAAGAGCAAGCAAGACCAGCTTGGATATCTAATCCAATCCACCTTGAGGATTGAGAAGGGCTTGGCCACCCTGACTCAAAACCAGGAGAGCTTGGAGAGGATCATTGAGCAGAAATTCTATGATCTTGATGTCAAGGTAACTGAGATCCAGTCAGTAGTTGAGCAACTTCAGGAGGAAGTGGAGGAGAAGAAGGGAAAGTCTACTACAGATGCTTTCACTAGAGTGCCCAGGAGTCAGAGATCTGCTGCATTGCCTGTTCCAGACACAAGAGCTACTACATCTGCACCAGGAACCACAGCTTCAGTACCACCAGCTCCAGCAGCCACTCCAGCAGCTCCAACTACATCAACAGACGCTTTCTTCCTTGGAGTCATCTCTATGCCACCTCATGAAGACCAATCCTGAGAGTCGTTTAGCACTATGCATTTTTGAACTTTTTGGTAACTTGTTGCCAAAGGGGGAGAAAATGTATAGATCATAGGCTTCGAGAGAGAGTGTTGCTTTTTATCTCTCTTGTTTTGGTTGAACTTCCTGATTGTGTGCTTGTGAGCTACTTGTTTACTTGTTCGATCCTGTGTTTGATCATATGCTACCCTTAATTCTTGTTGGATGATATTATCTCTTATATCCTTATATTATCATTCACTTGGTTGGGGAAGAGTGCATGATTTTAATTTCTATCATTTTGAGCGCTCCACCAAGATGTATGTGACGTGAAAGAGTAACCCATGATCCTAACACATTGTACATTTGCAGTCCAAAGCAAATTTTAAATAATGCACAAATTTAGGGGGAGCTCTTGCTTATCACATACTTCTCAAAGCGATGATGTTTTTCAATCTTATTATCATTTGTCGAAGCTTTGATCTATATGTTGTCATCAATTACCAAAAAGGGGGAGATTGGAAGTACAACTATCCCTGGGTGGTTTTGGTAATTCCTAACAACATATAGCTCATTGAGCTAATGCTATTTCAAGATAAATATTTCAGGAAAGCTCAATGTTTGGCATGGCATGGATGAGAAACATGGACCCCTCAAAATGCTAAGACAAAAGGATTGGCTCAAGCTGAAAGCACAAGACTCTACATTTTTTCATTTTAGTGATCCAAGATCACATTGAGTCCATAGGAAAAGCCAATACTATTAAGAGGGGGTGAGGTGTTGCTTAATGAGTTTCTTGCTCAAAGTGCTTAGTGATATGCTCCAAAAACACTCAACTACTTTCTCACATCCACATATGTCTGAAACCAAAAGTCAAACTCGGCCCCACCGATACTTTCTATCCGGCGCCACCGAGTTCAGTTGACATAGCCACTGCCAGAAACCCTAGTCTTTTCGGTCTCACCGATAGGGATCTCGGTCGCACTGAGATGGGATTGTAATCTCTCTGTTTCCCTTTGTAACGTTTTGGTCAAACCGAGATGAGCGATCGGTCCCACTGAGATTGCAATGCAAACTCTCTGTTTCTCTTTCGTAACGTTTCGGTCCAACCGAGATGAGGGAATCGGTCCCACCGAGTTTGCCTGACCAACTCTCTGTTTGTCTATTACCAAAATCAATCTCACCGAGTCTGTGTCCTGTGAGAGAGAGTTGAGTGTTGGGGAGACTATCATTGGAAGCACAAGAGCAAGGAGTTCATCATCAACACACCATTTGTTACTTCTTGGAGAGTGGTGTCTCCTAGATTGGCTAGGTGTCACTTGGGAGCCTCCGTCAAGATTGTGGAGTTGAACCAAGGAGTTTGTAAGGGCAAGGAGATCGCCTACTTCGTGAAGATCTACCCGAGTGAGGCAAGTCCTTCGTGGGCGACGGCCATGGTGGAATAGACAAGGTTGCTTCTTCGTGGACCCTTTGTGGGTGGAGCCCTCCGTGGACTCACGCAACTGTTACCCTTCGTGGGTTGAAGTCTCCATTAATGTGGATGTACGATAGCACCACCTATCGGAACCACGGATAAAAAATCTCCATGTCAACATTGTGTTTGCTTCCTCAAACTCCTCCCTTTACCTTCATATGCAATTGTTTTACATTCCGCTACTATACTCTTAGAATTGCATGTGCAGGTTGATTGCTTGACTTGTGCTAAGTTGCTAAAATCTGCCAAGAACTGAAATTGGGAAAAGGCTAGATTTTTATTTGGTCAAGTAGTCTAATCACCCCCCCTCTAGACATACTTTTGATCCTACAATAGGAGTTGGGCTTCTCTGTGCTGGAGCAGTATCTATGAAAACTGGAGTTGGTTTACTATCCCCTGGCGTTTGGATCTTTTGCAAAGACCTTGTTTGTAACCCTTGAGATTCTAACATAGCTGTCTTCCCCTTGCATGCCTTATGTAGAAGAATGATGCTTCAATTATAAATCATGCTACAACAGAGAGATGGAGTAGGTACTGAAGAATAGAAAGGCATGACATATTGACATGTATTCACTCCATATGGAAATAAATGGATGGGTCTAGGCATATTTCAGTTCTAGATACATCCATTTTTATCCATTTCTGCGACATGTAATCCAGACAGAGGGAGTATGATGTAAGAGCTAGGGGTACGACAGGACAACACAGTAAAAAACACTAGCTGAATGTAAAATTGTATGCTAGTGAAATACATACAGAAAAACACTAAGGCAACACATGCGTGTATGATTGGGAAACTAAGATGACATTGCAACAGAACACTAGAACAACATTTTAATGTAAAAAAACATTGTATGGCAGACAGATGAAGTACATACTGATGAATAACAATGCATAAGATATTCAAAAGCATGATGTCCAAACTAAGCAGATGGCATTGGGATAGAGTAGAATGACAATACTTGAATTTGAAAACATGTTATCATGAATGGAATAGGGACTGAAAAACAGGAAGGTATGACATATTTACATGCATGATCAGCAGGCTAAGCACATGTCATTGCAATAGAGTAGATGCACTCCAGGAAATTATATGCCTGTTGTACCCATATCATGGGCCAAGTTAGAGCAAGGACCTTATGGGGTGAAGAGGATACATTATCTTTCTGCAAGTCTTCTGAAGAACTGCCTTTACATGTTCCATCATATTGGCTATCATTGACATCAAGTTTGCTGGCCGTTACATTGCTCCGCGAGGTTCTCGGGGATATATCAATGTGTGCAATTATATCTGACATGCATGGAATACAACTAGTAGTTAGATTTATGTAATGAGTGCGTGTAGGAGACGACATAAATAGTAGGACTGTGGTTAACTAGCAGCAACATGTCTCAAAAACTAAAGGGAGAACACAGATGAAAGCTACAAAATATGTAGCGTTTGTACTCGAGATTAACTAGATGGCACACAAAAGTATTAAAGAACAACATATGTAATACTAGAAGTGGTATAATACTATAATCACCAGCCTGTGGGATAGCATTGGCTGATGGATGATAACTATGGAACAATGTTACCTAAAGAACAAGTTTCTTAGCTGAACTATGGAACAACGTTAACTCCTGAACAAGACTCGTAAGAGATCGGCATGAATATACAGTTAAATGTGATAATCTATTTTCCATGCTTAGATGAATAACAAAGCCATAAATGTTGCACACAAGTAAGATGAGGGTACAACCTATCTGGCCGCCATCCATAGAAGTGAGCATCATATGCTGACTTGTCGATGGCCCTGTAGTTGTTGTGGTTGTCCATGTCGGGCATGCGCATTCAATGCAGGGAACTATTAGTGGGGACTATAGCTCCCTTCTAGTGTATGCTTCCCTTGTTGAAGCAGCTGTAGTGAGAAGGAAGACGGTGTGGCTGAAGATGGAGAAAACACATAGTCTTAAGAATGATCCATATCTCTGAACTGAAGAAATACCCTAAGAGATCAACAGTAAGGTACGAGAGTGGTCACACGTCTGTTGATTAAAGACTAAATTGGGGTCACACAATTTTGTTTTATTTTGGTACTATCCGATCTACGCCGGATGGCTTGATGGCCATCTTGTGCCTCCCGGCTGGCACTGTTCAGAATCTTCCCCGAAGAGCCAGCGACCATTGACAGACATCCTCCCTCCACCTTCTGTGGCCATGAGAGCTCCGAGCAAAACCACGCTCCGAGCAAAACCCCGCTCCCTGCCCCACCACACTGCAGTGGTTGCGCTACCCCCGACCAATCCACAAAGACTCGTCGTCATCCAGATCCGGCGGCGGCAGTACCTTCAACCCACACAACTCTAAGATAGCCATGTAAGTGCTGCTTCCGCGGCGAACTTGCGCCCCTGCACCCGTACGTTAGACACCATCCAACCAGCAGCCTAGGAGCTCCGTCACCTCGAGGGGTGCTGCTTCCCATTGGAAATTGATTGGCCCAGAATAAAAATTCAGACAACTGACGCCTAAATAAAGTGATTTGAGATGAGTGTATGGCCTATCTTGTGGCCCGGTGAAGTAGGCAGCTCCAGCTGCCGAGTCGGTGAGGCCAGCACGATTACGATGGCTACCAGCGGCAGGAAAGCAGAGATGTCGCGACAGTCGACGGCTACAAGGAAGCAGCGCCAGGGCCCTGGACGCATCCGAAGTTGGAGCTGCTCCGGTGCTATGCACAACAGCGAGGGTGAATCGGCTCCGGTATGGTTCACGCGGCTGTTGTCGAGGCAGCTCCGGCATCACGGGGTAAGAGGCACACGACCCAGTGCACGACGGCAAATGGACAGTGTCTCCGGCATTGGGGAGGAGGGCGGCGGTGAATTTGGTGCGTTGGGGGCGCCATGGAGGAGGGGCTGAGGTTTCACGGCCGGGGAGAAGGGAGCTTCCGGGGAGAAGGTGATTTGGCGCCCATGAGGTATGAATGAGAATTGGTAGAGGGAACCATGTCTTACGAATGCATTTGTCTGAAATATGGGGGGAGTTACAGTTCTACCCCTACCTTTAGGCTTCTAGGCTTGTGTCTGTGTACTAAGGGTCGGGGATAGTAGAGTAACTTTGCTTCTCCCAAATAGTGGGCGCGAGCGATTTCGGGCGAGGAGGGCGTGTTTTGAAATAGTCAGCGCGAGCGATTTCGGGCGAGGAGGGCGTGTTTTGAAATTGTCGGCGTGAGCAATTTCCGGCGAGAAGGGCGTGTTTTGAAATAGTCGGTGCAAGCGATTTCGAGCGAGGAGAGGGTGTTTTGCCGCCCATGGTTTATGAATTATTCAGCACATGCCATTTCGGCTAAGGAGAAGGCGCGCTTGAATGAAGTTACAAACCTACCCTCGACGTACAACGGGCCAATTGATGTGTGTCCCACATAGGCCGGTAATTTCGCGTCTCCCATTTATTTGCTCGGGCGAATTCCACCAAGTAGAGGGTGTTTAGTGGTTCATTAAAATTTTGGTAGAACGAGAATCCACTCCTACCTTACCAAGTCGATTCCAATTAAATTTTGAAATATTAGCTTGCCACTTCTTTTTTAGATGGAGAGATGATGCTCGGGACTAATGTGTTTTTACATGCTCGTTGCTAACGATTTACTATATGACAAATATTGACCCACTCAAAAACGGGAATCAAACCCAAAATGAAATATCTCGATTCAATGAAATAGCTCGTTCACCAGGTCAAAATAGTGAACTAAATCCAAAATTGAACACCTCAATCGAATAACATGTTGTACAGTATTATAGTACTCCATGAACATGTTGAAAGTAAAATTAATGAACTTTTTTGATACGCATATCTTCGTTCATGTGTGGACTACAGACAACATGTTCTCCAATTTAAATATTTGAATGCAAGTTTATACCGAAACATGGTTTATATCAGTCTTTGATGCATAAAATGCGACCTCCCCCTCTCCCGGACTTCTGCTCTCTCTTTCTCACCGACAATCTTCAATTCTATCACACGCATCCAAACACAAACCTTGTTGGTCCCTCTCCCTCTCTCTCTTTATATCTCTCTCTTTGTGTGTGTGTGGGTGGGGGTCTTTCTAGTTCGCATGCACACTCCATGTATAGGTCTCTCTCGCATACTATGTATGATTCTCTAGTCCAAGCTAAATATCTTGGGTGCACTCATCTTACGCACACAAATTCCCTGGCTCGTTGCCCGTAACTCTCTCATGCACCACTCTGCCGTCTCGGAGCTCTTCCCTCTCTCTCTCTCTCTCTCTCTCTCTCTCTCTCTCTCTCTCTCAAACTCTCAAACTCTCCATCTGCCTGGGTCACACATACACATGCATATGTCACTCACACTCGATAGACCCATCTAAAACTATCTCTCTCTCTCTCCTTCGGTCTCTCTCCATCTCACATGCACACACACACAATCTCACGCCTAGCCAAGTATGATGGTCTCTCACTCAATTGTAGGCACACACAGTCCCCCCGATATATATATGAGTAGCTAATTCTTTGTCTCCATCACAAACATGTGCATGGTCTATCTCGGTTTCTCTCAGGGCATCTTTCTATCGCACACACACCTCGTCCCTCGATCTCCCACCCATGTAGTCCCCTCACGATCTCGAGGGATCTCTCTATCACAAACACACCCTCTCTCCCTCCCCATGCGTCCATCTTCTCCATGCGTCCCTCTCGACCTTTGTCCCTTGTTGGCCAGACCTCTATTGGACATGTGCTATAGGGGTGTCTCTCTCCATTGCAAACAATCATGCACTAGCTATCTTCGTGTATCTCCTCACCTTGCTTTTCTATCTCGGAGATGCATGTGTGATATGTTTGCATAAGAAATGAACTCTCTCTCTCTAATTTATCGTTTGTTGTCCCTTTCCCTTTCACACACACACACACACACACACACTTTTTGCACACTCACTCATTCCCCTTCACACGCACTTGATCTCTCTCGACTTAGGCACTCTCTTCGGTCCATAGCATATAGATTTATTGAAAAGTCAAACATCACAAAGTTTGACCATGTACGTCGAGAAAAACATTTACATCTAGAACGACAAACATATATCATTAGATTCATCATGAGATGTAGTTTCGTATGATGTATCTTTGGTATTTTAGATATAAATAATATTTGCGTAAACCTGGTCAAAGTTTCCAAAGTTGGACTTCTAAAATATTAATATGCACTGCATTATCGAGCGGATGGAATACCTCTTTCCCCATCTCAGCTATCTGATGCATCACTCGGCCGTATCGGGACTCCTCTATCTCTCTCAAACTTTACATCTCCCTGGTTCACACATACACATATCTCGATCGCGCTACATAGACCCATCTAACACTCTCCGCCCTTGTTCTCTCTCTATGTGACACGCACCCCCCCTAAGTACCATAATCCCTCACTCCATCATAGACACACACACTCCCCCCTAAGTATGACTATCTCTCACTGGCCATCAGGAACACACGTATTGTCTCCTTCCATCCATATGTCTATCTTGATATCTCTCGGGGGTATCTTCTATCACGCACACATCTTGTCACTCGATCTCCCGCCCATGTAATCCCAAAATGATCTCCAGGGGATCTCTCTGTCACAAACATACACTCTCTCCTCCCCATGTCTGTATTTTTCTCCATACGTCTCTCTCGACCTCTCTACCTTGTTTGTCAAACCTCTCTTGGACATGTGCTAGGGGTCTTTCTTTCTCGGTTGCAAACAACCACACACTATCTCCTCACCCCGCTTCCGCTCTCGAAGATGCATGTGTGATATTTTTGCATAAGACACACACCCTTTTTCTCTACTTTATCGTGTGTTGTCCATGTCTCTTTCACACACGTACACACACTTTTTTCACTCACTCTTTCTATTTCACACACACACACACACACTCTCTCTCTCTAGTTAGGGACTCTCTCGCGTCTATAAGCATATGGATGTTTTGAAAAGTCAAACCTCAGAAAAGTTTGACCAGGTATATGTGGAGAAAAACATTTACATCTGGAATGGTCATTAGATTCATCACAACATGTACTTACTTCATACTATCATTTATCTTTGGTATTGTAGATATAAGTAATTTCTTTATAAACTTGGTCAAAGTTTCAAAAGTTTGACTTCTAAAAAAAATATAGGCACTATATTATCGAATGGAGGGAGTAGCTCTTTCTCTCTCTCTACTATCTCTCACAGGCCTCCCCTCTCATTGGAACTTTGTATACCGAGAGATTATATGGTCACTGTGTCAGCATATAGCTCCGTATATTGTTTAGTTGACGGGTCAACCAGTCCACATGCTGCCTTGTTAGCTCATGTTCTCTATCTTCATGTGCTGGCCCAGGTGGCAGTGGGTGAAAATAAATAAACTAGAGGCCCATCTGACACGCGGTGAAGTAAACAAAGTTGAAACCACTCGGGGTAGCACCCCGAATGCTAGTAAATTGAGGGCACACTTCTTCCGCGTGAAGGACGCTTCACCACTGCGCGGCGACATGCATAGAAGGACGCACTCATGCACACCCAGCACACAATACACACCAGCACACGTGTACACTGGCATCGCCGTCGGCTGAGATGGACGGCGAGGCAGCCAAAATGCGGAGGCGGCTCGAATCAAAGCCGCATCCGGCGAGCTTGGACTTCATCAGCAGCCTCCCCGATGACATGCTGCTCGTCATCATCTGCCTCATCCCCACCAATTCTGTCATGCGGACCACCTTGCTCTCCCGGCGGTGGCGCCCCCTCTGGCGTCGCGTCCCCCTCAACCTCACCGTCAACAGCTGCGTCTATGACGGGGATTGCAAATGCATTGCCCCAGTCTCCAAGATCCTTTCATCGCACCCTGGGCCAGCCAAACGCGTTGACATCCGCATGTTCAGTATCAACTGCAAGGTCCAAGCCAAGTTCGACGAGTGGTTCTTATCCCCCGCCCTAGATCAGCTCGAAGAGCTTAGGTTTGAAGCTGAATGATGTCACTCTCTGCCGCCGTCCGCACTCCTCCTCACGCCAACGCCACGTCGCGCCAACTTCAGCTCCTACTATTTTCCCAAAATTAATACCGCGTCCTCCCTTCTTCTCCCTCAACTCAAGCAGCTCGACCTCTTCGATGTTGGCATCTTGAAGAAGGCTATGGCACACCTGCTCCGCAGCTGTACTGCGCTCGAGTACCTTCGTCTTCGGCAGATCCACGGGTTCATTGGCCTCCATGTCGCCTTGATGAATCTCTGATGGATTTCTGTGTCTTGCTGGCCCTGCAACAAGACATCAATTGGGAACAGATCACTCCAGCTGTTCCATGTTATGGTCATTGAGAATGCGCCTTTCCTTGAGAGATTGGTTGTATCTGATCTGGAAGGTCCAACAAAACTTAGGGTCATTGACGCGCCAAAATTGACAGCCTTGGTGTACTCGTTTGCCAAATTCTCTGAACTCTTTATTGGATCCGTAACCGTTCAGGTACAAAACTCATATTCTTCTCTGTCTTCTTGAAATTAACATTTTTTAATTTCTTCTTGATGTATTTACGACTGTCATCCATAAAATGAATTCCACAAGCTTGACCTAGTCTGTGCGCACACTGAAGATCTTGGCAATAAAATCTATCAGCCCCAATCTGGATCAAGTTGCTGGATTCCTTACATGCTTTCCATGCACGGAGAAGCTACTCATCGAGGTGAAAATTCTTTCCTATTAATAAACGTTAATCACAATGTAGCTCAATTTTTTCGTAATTTTCCCAAATTACTATGACAAGTGTAGTGTTCAAAAATGCATCTACGCACTGCACAGAAAGAAATGTTTTTAGTATTTTTCTCACATGATCACCTGCATCCTTTTTTTGTTGTACTACTATTAGCCTAGGCTAGTCATAGTGGCAAGTAACTTATACTAGTAACTCTATGGTTACCCTAAGAGCAAGTACTACCTCCGTCCTGGTTTACTCTTCCTATTTTGTAGTATCAAAATTTGACCATAGATTTAACTGACAAAATGTTAATGCATGTCACTAAAAATTATATCATTGGATTCATATTTGAACATAAATTCAAATGGTATAATTTTTGGTGACATGCATTGGCATTTTCTTAGCTAAATCTATGGTCAAAATTTTACACTAAATACGAGGTAATACAAAAGTGGGCTGTAATGGCCCTCCACTATGTAGGACAAAACACGTGCCAAATTCACTCGTGATGCATTTGGCATTGATGCCCCTCCATTGCTCACCTGGTGCCCCAATCTGGACAACCTACTTTGCTCCGCTGCCAAATTAACTCACGCAATGAAAAACACTTGCGTGATAGAGGGAGACGACTGAGGCAATAAAAATACTTGTTTGGGAGAGTAAGAGGCTGCTGTAGTTGGTTTTGATTGATTTGTTTATACATGTGGGTCTGTGTGCACAGCGGTGCCAACTCTCTCACATCGCTAGAGCGGTGCCAAAATATTTTGATTTGACATCGATGCGTATTGTGTGGCAATACTTTTGAGAAATATGGCATCGGCCACAGTGGAAGGCAACAAATGCCCAAGATCTTCACGTGCTCCTAGGTAAATGAGAGGAAAGAGAAAGAGAGAGAGAGAGAGAGAGAGAGAGAGAGAGAGAGAGAGAGAGAGAGAGAGAGAAAATATCACTAGCCAGCCAACCCTATCATATGAGCGAATGATATTGGTACCTCTTGATGACACGACAATCTAATACAACCAGCTGCTCTAATATGTCTCTTTTTTTGCAGATAAAAAAGACCCAAAATTGGAAAATGTGCTGCACTATAACAATATCATCGAATGCCTTGATCTCCATCTTACATAAATTGATTTGATCGACTACCGAGGTAGCACATCTAAGATTAAATTGGCCAGGTTCTTTGTTCTGGAGGAAAGTGTGCTCAAGGTACTGAGGTTTGGCGTTCACTGCCGCAACAATGAATGGCGTGCTGATCACTGCAAGCGTCTAAGCCTAAATAACAAAGTCTCCGCAGAAGCTAAATTTGTTTTTGAAACATCAAGTTGCCAGAGACTCAAAAATTTATTTGCCCATTAGTGACTTGTCAGGGCGGTGGATTTTAGTTTGTATGATAATGTTGCATCCACCTAAAGTAACGAAAGTTCTTACGTAAACTTCCTAATAATCCCTCTTCCTAGGTGCAACATTACTCCTAACATTTGTAATATCAGTTTGAAACTTGTAATACTGCCATGTGCTATTCCTGCATTTTCAAACTCCTGCGAATCAAAAAGGTCCTGAGTTGGTGATGATGGTATGCCTGCCATCTTTCACCAATAGCCGTCGGATCTAGATCTGACACATACAAAGCAAACTTCTTCAGTTTTGCAAAAATATGCCCGCACTTGTTACCTATTTACAAACAACTCCTTGTCTCTCACAATCAGCCTTATCTCCTCCCCACCACATCTAGAAGGCCATGGAACAATATGGCGCGATGGCCGCTGCCGACGGCGTCCACCCCCAATCTTGGTGTTCCATGCAATGCACGGGCATCTTACTCGTATCTATATTTATATCTATACTACTCTATAGTGTACAAGTTTTAAAATTTTGAAACCTAAGCCTAAGAAGCAGTTTCAGGTGTTGATCACTACAAAAAAAGACACATCCGTGACATTTTGGGCCGAACGATTTTTTTGCTGTCATACTTATGACACTTCTATGACGATAATTGTTACAAAACCCGGTATCATCATAGATGTGGTGGGCTCCTACTTCTATGACAAAAAATCATGACAAAAAATGGGCTTTTCTTCCTGGGCGGGCCGGAGATGCAGTTGCATGACATTCTTTGGGCCGTCCATGATGGAAAAAACCATGGTAGAAGCAAGGGCGAGGAAAATTTTGGCGAGTTCCTGGTTATGGTGGGTGGTCGGGGGCCGAGCGATGCGTGTTTCTCTCGTACACGTACGCACGTGTGTGTGAGGCGTTGGGCTCTAACTGAATCCGAGCAAGGCATCGCCTAACTGAACCCGAGCAATTGCACTGCAGGCTACGCGTTACTGAACCCGAGCGATCGAGCAATTCCTTCGCTACTGCTGCTAACTGAAGCCGATCGATGCTGCCTCTGGATGAACAGTGAGCATTGCAGGGGGGTTTGGATGAACAGTGAGTGT